>NC_071466.1:165142655-165452299 GCF_028500815.1 Rissa tridactyla | reverse complement strand
TCAGCTAGGATTGGATGTGATCCTTTCTCAAGAGAACAGGGATGTGTCCAGGGCATCCTGACAGGGCTATACTGAAGCACAGAAGGAGAGAAAAGCATGGCCACTCCTAAGGAGGTCTGTACCCTTTTCTGCAAATACTTGCAAACAAGTTGTAACTGCAAACACTTATACTGCATGGTGCACTTGCGTTTAGAACAGGAAGGTGACATCAGGTCAAGATGATTTGAGGACAGAAGAAAGCTGTACACAAGTAAACAGAGAAACTGATCCAGGTGCGGAGGAATGCCAGATGAAAGCAATATCCAGCAGAATAGCTTATCTGAAACATACATGGATTCAATGTGACCCTGTTTCCTGCGGGGCTCTCATATGTGCAGCACTGAAACAGGTGAGATGACTCAGTGCCAGCTTCTTGGATATATTTGTCAGTGCTGCTGTGGGAAGCAAGAAACCAGCAGGAAGGTTACTGTGTTGGTCTTCAGATGTAGTGAGGTCATTCCTTCTCCTCTTGATACAATCTGGTAATGGCTATACAACCATTTCGTGAAACTATGTGAGTCATCAGTTTTCCTTTGGTTTTCTTTATAAAGAATAAGTGGGATCTAATGTGAATTATTGTACTTTCATTTTGGCTCATTGTTTTGTTTTTAAATGTCTTCCAAGTCTTTCCTTTGTTAGCCATGTTAATTTATGAGGAGTCCATTGATGTTAGATCCTGAGCATTGTTACTACCACTGCCTTCCAGAATTGGGTTTGGTTTTTGGTTTGGGTTTTTTTTTTTTTCTGTCATGTATATTCAATGATTTCAACGTATCTTCTTTTTTTTTTTTTCATGGGAAAAAAAATCAATTCTTGCAAAGCACCTCTTTGGAAGGAGATAGACAAACTACATTTGTAGTATCAAGATGAAGCTGCTGGCTTGCCCCCAAAAAATATTTATAGAAAAAGTGACTTGGATTCATGTACACATACAGACAGTGTCACTATATTTCTAGGTTCTTAAACAGATCTCACCTCCTAAGCACTTAGGCTTTTTGTTGTCTGTAGTATGGTAGTCTCAAAACTAAAAACATCTTGTCATCTTAAGATCAGAAGGCAAATGTTATATCCAGTAATCAACTGGTAGGATATCCCAGGACTAACACAGCGCAATTTGTCTTTGCGTTCCATTTTCCCTCTTCTCTGCCTCTTGCTGTTGGATATTTATAAAAGTCAGCTGTTCATATTTAAGGATCTTATGTTGGGTTTCAGGTTAATCAGTTCTCACCAGCTAGCATGCCTATACAGGAGACTGCCAAGGAAAACCCATTTGCTTCAGTAAAAAGACTAGATCTTTTTTCCTGGGCTCTTCATTTTAATAAGTTTGATAAAAAACGAACCTTGAAGTACTTTAAAAGAGGGAGTGATCATGTGATTGCCCTGCACCGTTCCACCTCAGACATGGTTCCATTTCAGAATGACAGTTTTCCTGCGTTAGAAGTTATGCACTGTAATCATTGGTCTGTGGAGGAAATGAGTTGTTACACATTTGTTGTAACACTCCTCAGTTGTCTACACTGTTCATACCAGTAGCATTACGTATTTATGCCATCATAAAACAGATCCACCCATACAATAATTATTACCACGTGAATGTAAGGTACTTACTGAAGGTTCACTTAGGAACATACAACTCTGTTAATGGATGAATATATATATATAGTGGTATAATAGTCATAAATTTCGCTAAGCCTTAGTTGGTTGAAGTACTTCAAAGATACATGTTTTCATAGGTATATTAGGCTGACTTTATTGCATGCAGATTAAGGTGAGCACAATAGAACATAGGCATAGAAGTTAATTGACTGACTAAGCTTGGTAGCTTACAAAGGGAGTCTTCTTGAAAAGTCACTAATGGGAGCCTCATTCCAAGTATTTAATAATACCTTGCCATACTGCTATGCAGGCATGCAGCTGTGGAAGGGATTTGAATATAGAACCCTCCACATACAGATGCAATAATATAATGCAGGAGAGTACGTAGTGCGCAAAGTTGCATTAGCTTTCTTGCCTCTGAAGAGAGAAGTTAAGACAAACATGCTGTTAAAACTGATCTATCATGACCAGTGGGATTTCACAACAGAGATGATGTTGCAAAGGCATCCTGAATGGTAAATGCATATCTTGACTTAGCCACACATTTCTACTTTAATTACCAAATATACAGAAGCAGAATTGCAGGGACATTGGCAAACAAGTCCTTTTCATTGCGTTCTATTTTCAGCTGTAGTTTAGCCTTGCTGTAGGAAAAAAAAAATCATCACTTCACACCTCATCATTCAGTGACACAGTTTCCATGCAGTCATCTTCCTCCCACCGTCACTCAGTGTTTATATGATCTAAGGGGAAGGATAAACATTTTCCTGTAAGGACTCCACCAGTGTTTGGCGTTGGCATAGTCACAGAAGTCATTTCAGTGGGCTCACTGATGATGTCATTGCACAGTACTCTCTGTTCTAAACTCTCCTGACCCTGCCTAATGGACTGATTCCCGTATGGCTCTCAGTTCCTTCTTTCATCAACATTGCACTTCCTGCCTCCAGTGGTCCTTCACAGCCTCCCATCCTCCTTGTGTTTCCTGCAACCAGCTCCTTCCGGTTTTCTGCCATGTAAAGCACAGAGACAAAGCCACACCCCGAAACTGAAAAACCAAGACAGAAATCATGAAACCAAAAAGATTACCGCTACTATTTTTCTCTGCCTTTGTCTTTTTTCTCCTTCACATGCTTCTTGCTCTTTAGATTATAAGCATTCTTTACACTCTATAGTGAAAGCATTAGTGCACTGTAAAAACTTAAGTATTTTCAACAATTTCTTGTGAAAGATAATGTGAAAAATGCCAATAATAATGTGGAATATTTAATTTCTTAGTCTTTCTAATAGCTTCAAACTGTAGTGGCTTCTCAGTATTTCTTACAGAAAACTAATATTACAAACCTAGAATTCTACATCTTACCTATTTTTGAATTACAAAAGCATCAAAACCAAGTTTGGAATCATTTCATCACACTTGAATATTTTAATGACTATTTTTTTTTTAAAATGTGGCATTTCAACACATGACCATTTATAAACAATTGCAAGTAACTGAGTTTAGAATGAAGTCACTGCGTCAACTTTTAAAATGATTTGCAATAGAGAGTTAAAATGTTTTGTGTTTCAAGCATATGGGATATCAACATAATCACACAGAGATTAATTACAGTGTAGTTTCAGTCCAGTTGACACAGAGTTACAGTAAGGTCATGCTTTTTAATGATTTAGTTTATGCCAATACAAACATGAACTAACTATACAGGCATTCCAGTTACTCAAATTCTACGCAACACATGTGCGTGCATTCTGCATCTGAATTCTACATATATGTATAGACAGACACACAATCACATCTCTATATATGTATGTATATATGTATATGCAGCTCAGATGTACATTGTGTTCACATGAACCATTGTGTTTCCACTATAATTATTCCCAGCCATGCTCTTTGTGGTTACATGAATTTGTGGTAATTGTAGGATAAAAAATTACTGGTGTAACTATGCTATAATTTCAGTGTAATTACAGTCATTGTATTATGAATTTTAACCAAATATCAAGCCTGTACTCTTTCAAAACAGAACATTTAAGTGCAACCATTGCATAAAAAAGCTTGAAACTTAATTCACTTTCTGAAAGTTTCCACTTTCTCTCCCACACTAGTGCCTTTCCTGTTTTTTTTTAATAATTAAGAAGAAGAATCTGTGAGCAACTAAAAAACTCATATATATGAAATATGCTTGGCAGAACAAAAATTACAGAAAATTAGCCTTTTCCTTCAATTGCAGAGTTGAGAATTATTAAATACTAACTCTATTTTTTCTGAAGAGATTTACAGTAAATCCAACACTTGTTGTAACACATCTTTATAAGATACTGTAATAGGATGTTTTTCCCTTTGGATCTTCCTTTTAATCAGTATAATTCTACTATTTATTATTTTAATCTGTCACTTTACTGAAGATGCATGCAAGTCACGTTCCATCTTGAAACTAAAACTGAAAGATAAAATAAGGAAGCTCTCTATACTGGTGTTTGGCCACAAAATTGGGCCCAACACCTTTGCACTTCCAAAAAATACAATGAAATCATTTACTAGTATAAACAGGGAGGACTGCTGCTTTTTACATGAAAGAAAGGTGGTTACCTTCGTTATGTGTCCCTAAGAAATGACCCATTAATTTTGCAGCCGAATAGCAAAAATAGCTTTTAATTCCTAAATTAAATCCACCCAGCCCAGGATGCTCAGGAATTAGAACATCATTGGAATTGTCTTAGCGCACAGCATGGCAGCTAGAGTTGAAACCCCCCCAGCAGGTGACTGTTTTCCTCAAGCACAGCCTTCTCAGCATCTAAAGACCAGCTGCAGTAAACCCTGTGGTTCAAAGGAGAAGATCGTGACACATTTGTCCCATGCCAAGTTCCCCATGATAGTCATATCACAGGCTGCAGCCAGGAAATGTGCCTTTGGGAAGAAGAGTGCACTGGGAGACATGTGCCATGGACACGGCCTGTCGTGCCAGGCTCTTTCCCACTCCTCATTCACCGCATGCCACGCAGAGCTGATAAGCATGATCTTGGGTGCCAGAGTGAGGGGAGGCAGCAGCACTGCACCACCAGTGCATGAGCTACGGGTGATGTAAAATGAGACAAAAACCAGTTGACTAAGCCTGGAGTAAGCCTGAAGCGTCCTGAATCGGGGATCCATAGCCTGTTTATTCCTGAAATGTTTTATTGTTAGTGCAAATGTCAGATGATGGTGTCAAGATCTACAGACCTGCTTTCTCACTACCCTGAAGCTTATGACATTGTTGAAAGATATTAGTTGTTTAGCTTAAATAAGTAAGTTTTAATTAGAGTAAATTACTTAGGGTTTTAATATGGTGTGATTTATGCTGTTTGTTTAGTTTCACTTAGCATGAGTAGCTACATTTGCTGAAGCCTTTAGGCTGCAATAGAGTTAATTTTCTTTGTAATTTTGCTAGCAGCTGGTATAGTGCTGTGTTTAGTCTTCTAGTATAAGAAAAATGTTGATGTTTTGGTAGTGTTTTCCCTAAGTCTGAGACTTTTCAGTTCCCCATGTTCTGCCAGCGAGTGCAGGTGCACAAGAAGCATAAACCAGAAGATAAGGAGGCTACAACCACCAGCAGAGACTGCAAATCAACAAGATCAGAGCAGTCAACGGCCTGACTGCCTGGACACAGAGAAAGAATCCGGTACGGTGTTAGAAGACCACAGACCAAAAATCACCACTGGACTAAAAGACGCATGAACAGCGTGTGAAGAGTGCGTGAGGGGCGGGTGTATAGATCGCAAAGTTATAATTTCCCAGGGATTGCTTTGTTCAACGTCCCTCTCTGGAGGCACCCAGCCCAGGCTGACCGTGCTGCTGTACCTTTCAGTTAAATTATTTCCTTTTATGAAATCTGACACCTGAAACTGCTATGGAAAACCTATGGTCAAGCCTGAAGGAGGAGGGAGAGCACCCAAGAGTAAGTGCGTGTGAGGAGTCGAAAGGGGCACCCGTCGGCTCACTGGGGTCACCCGCTATGTAGGGACCCTGGTATGAGCAGTTACAAGACTCGGATGGCCTGTGTGCAACTCCTTGAATGGTGTGTGAATGCTCGGGCAGCAGCTTCTCATTTAACAGACATCAGTTACAAAATCAGAATTATATATTAACAGATCAGCATATCAGTACACACGGTAAAGTGTGGGGCACGGGAAACCCACACCTTCATTTAAATGTTTAGCACTGTTAAATAGTGAAAGAAGGCACATGCAAAAGTTGAATATATGAAATACAATATGGTGCTTTCAATAGCACAGTTGACTATGAAAATGTTGATGTTCTGTGCTTGATATTAGAAGTGTTTTGTTTAAACTCAAGGTGAGCGTTGGTTTCTTTACAGAATTATTCTCTTCCATATATCTTACAAAAAATAGCATACACTCTTTTCTAATGCAGCAGACCATAATTTGACCAACTGTTTCTGATGGTAGTGATAAACAAGGAGACAGAAAGCCGGGGAAGTTCATCACGTCAACTAGAAAGTAGGAATAAAATTCTACACTTCAGAAATGCTATAAAGTGTGCTTATGAATCATAAAAAGAACTTATAACCACAGTGATTTGTACTTTACTGTAAAATTCTGGTGTCTGAAGAATTTGGGATAGTTTCTGCTTTTTTGCAGCAAAAGTATTGGGCAATGAGGGGGCACTATGGCAGTGAGTCTGCCTAGGTACTTGCTTCTAATGTGGCTCCTCATCAGCTGGTCCTTAACATACTCACTTCACAATTAGTAGGACAGTTTATACTAAGATGACAATTCTAAAATGCTAAACAGAAGACCTGTAGAATAGATCTAGTGCCAGGAATTCAGATTGCCAAGAAGGGATTTTAACAAAGCAATTAGAAAATTAGCAATTAGAAAATTCTTTCCCGTTGTGCAGTTTGATAGTAACTGAAAAAGCTCCAAATTGTCTTCTCTCGTGGATACAACAGAGAGGCAAGTTTAATGCCTGGAGTAGAACTGAACTCAAGAAGATTGAAAGTAGACACATTTTTGATATATCTTATGAACTTGTAGATCTGGTTTCTATTATGTAATATACAAATTGCATATGTTTAATAATTCAGGTCCTAGTGAAGCTGCAGTGATGACAGGAAAGTGTGATAATGGAGCAATTTCTTTTATGTAAGATGGAGCATGAGCTGCACCAGGCAGTTCTAATACGGAGACTACAACCCCGTTTGGCTTCATGACTGCTATAATTTAGTGCATGTCATTCAGTTTTCACAACATGCCCTTGACGTGTTTTTTGAAAGGACAAATGTAAAGTCAGCACAAAATCTCTGTGCCACTCCGTATTTTTCGTAGCTGTTATCACTTATTACTTTCTAAACAAAAGATTCTCCATTTTTCGTTTTTGTTCTAATCAATGTTTTCAGACATCTCTGAACTCAAATTTCTGTAATGGTGTACCAGTTTGAGATGGAAGTATCACACCTGAAAACTGTTTCATATGACAGAATATAATATAGAGATACATATAGGCTAATGATAGTGTCGTTTTTCTTCCAATTTTGTATGTCTTCTTGTATTTTTCTACTTTTTAACTGTTAATTCATACTCAGTGAAGATTTGTGTCTATCATAACCACTAAATGTCTTTTCTGAGGAATCAGTCAATGTAGAAGCCATCACTAGAACTCTGTATTACATCTTCTCATTCTGACCTGTTGTCTATGTTACAGAAATTCCCTTCCCTAACTATTATATCAAGCAGTCTTTATAAGATGAAAGTATATTAACTCTGTTAGTATCTATTAGCTCACATTAGTGAAATACTAGTTCACATTACTTCACTCTGAGAGTGGTGAGACACTGGCACAGGTTGCCCAGGGAATTTATGGCTGCCCCATCCCTGGAAGCATTCAAGGCCAGGCTGGATGGGGCTTTGCGCAACCTGCCCATGGCAGGGGCTTAGAACTGGATGATCTTTAAGGTCCCTTCCAACTCTAACCATTCTTTGAATCTATGATTCTATTATACACTGCAACGTAATAAGGTAGTGGTATTTTACCAGAGACTTTGTGATTGTACGTGCTTAAGAAAAACAAACTAATGGACATCATCTCATTGCAAGGACCAGGAGGACAACCCAGCCCTGGAAATAAGAAATTTGCTTCTTGGAAACTTAGAACTGTCCATGAAGAATAAAGATACCCCTGGACGGCCAAGATAACGCCAGCATCCTAGCCCCTCTGACACATCTTTGAAACCCTCACAGCATCATCTGGCATCATAGATAAGTAACTATCACAAGGCTAACGTCTGGGTCAATAGACAAGCAGTCAGAATGCTGCAGAACTATAGCTGCTTTGCAAAGTTTTACTATGATTAGTAATCAGTAGTGTTGTGCTAGTGAGTACTCAAATTGTGTTGTAGCTGAACACTTGAAGGGTACAAGAGCTTTGCGTAAAACCCACATTTGGGGTGCCTCAGTTTGGTTGGGACACCTCATATGCATGAATAATTATTTACCGTTGTAGTCCATACTTTGTGTCCTGCCTCTCTCCTCATTTTGCACGAGCCAGCTGCAAATTTTCCTAACATCTAGCACAGAAAAACAAAGAAAATAAACTGTCATTATATAGACATCTGGTTGTCTCCATCAGCTTCCTCTGGACCTCTCTCACTTGCGGTCTCTTTTGTTGGGATGCAAGGTCTGGATCTCAGCAAGTCTCTGTAAACACATTGTTTTAAGGAACTGTGGTTTCACCTCTCGGCATTACTAATGCTACTGAAAAAAAGAAAAGCACTGACGCGGTGACATGACTTTGGAAGGCAACTCGGCTGCATGAGAGTGATAGGCTCAGTGAGCTCTTTCTGATCTCCGCCGACACCAAGAAAACCAAAAGTGGGGCAGGGCCGTTCTGTACCGCCCTTTCACATCACCACACGCTCTCCGGCTTGCCTCGGCAGTGCTCCCCGGTCGGAAGGACGAGGCGACCACACCACAGATTGGCAGGACGAGCGGCTGCTGTGGGGATACGTCCCCAGGGACGGCCGGCGCCAGGCCCCGCGGCGCCATCCCAGCACCTTCCTGCGCCGCTCCCGCCTCAGCCCGCCCTTCGAGCCTCCATTTGGCCGCTTTCATGCGCGTTTTAACGGCAGGTTCCCTCGTCGTCCCCTCCCCCACCACAGCTCCCTACCCCTCCCCCCTCCCAACGGCCGCCTTCCGAACTCTCTAGAGGCTCCTCGTGCCCGGGGCCCCGGTTGCTAGGCAACACCGCCTACCTCACGCGCGTTGCCACGGTGACGGCCGCCCGCGCCGGTCCCTGGTCGCCGGCCGCCATGGCGGCTCCTCTCCCGCAGGCCCCGGGGAGGGTAGGTGGGACGCCCCACACCGCCCGGCCCGGCCACCGGCCGCGGGGGAGCCCTGGCCGCCCTCCTCTCGGCCTTCTGACCAGAGGCGCCAAGGCCAGGCACCACTCCCAGCTCTGCCGTGCGCAGTTCCACAACCACTGGCTGCTCCGCGGCTCTGCAAAAAATATATGAAAGAACGTTGTTCACTAAAAGCAGAGACCGGGAATTCAGGGAGGCTGAGCAGCAGCCCTTCATGAGCTTCACTGCGGTCACGGTTAGGCTCACAGGCAGACATAATTTGTTTTACTTCCATACATGCCATATGTTGGTGGCAGGAGGTTTCCCTGAAGGTGCGTGAAGGGAGTTGAGGAGCGTGTCCGCACACGCGTGCCTGGCCAGAGATGCGTGTGCAACCCCATCATGAAGCGGTCATCTTGAGCGTGAAATAAAACCCTACAAACATTCGGTTTTCCTCTTCTAGGGAGCCACTTTTACCACTCTACTGTTAAACCAGCAAGTGACTAGTAAGTAAGTAAGTAAGTAAGTAAGATTACCACCAATGCATGGTGGTAATCCTCAGCAAGAAGGAGAATGGTATAGTGGAAACCCACAACCCCTCTAGCAAATGGGACATTACTTTTGAGTAACCGTGTAAGAAAGGCAGGTATTGCTTTTGCAGAGGAGAAAAGCCGTTTCCATCAGAGGTGACAAGACAAGGGAATGACTAAGACAAAGAGGCTCCAGCAAAAGCTTGTAGAACATCTCTTATCACACAGACAAAAGGACAAACTGATTCATACTGGATTAGTGTCTAGAAGGGTAGTCAAACATTTAACCAGGGCTAATGACATTGAGCAATTTTTTTACCAAAAGGGAAAGAAATAAACTAGTCAGATAATCCCTTTAGGTGTAGCATAAAGAGAAGTAAACAGAGGCAAGACATCTGGGAAGAATTTTAGGTGCCTCGGAGAGACTGTGAACCCTGGAGTACCCAACCAATGGGAAACAGGGGAGGGAAAAATTCGGCCGGGATTAGGGAATAAAAAGGTGCGTTTCAAGAACTGCAAGTGTGCCTACTTGCTAGGTCACCCACTCTTACAAGAACATGAATAAAAATGTGCTTCACAGAGGATTCTGCCTGAGCCTGTTTCATTTGGACCGGAACTTATTTCTCACAACCGGAAGAAGCCACTTTAATAGTAGAGGGAGCAAGGCCACTATAAAGAGAAAAAAACACAAAGAAGAAAATTACTCATCCAAGCAAAACTTGAACCAAGCAAATCTTTTATCCCTACATAACAGTTAGTCAGTTTCCTGCATAAAGAGCATCAACTCCTTTTGAGGAGTATTGTATAATAATTCTAGTCCTTACAGTTATGATGGATATATCCAAAACAATTTCAGTTTTCTGTTGTTGCTTCAATGCCGTAACTTACAGGTTTGACAACTGGTAGCTGTGTAGTTCCTCACTGGTTTCGCTGTTGGGTGACCATGTGAGCAAATCTGCTCTTTTCCCAACTGATTAGAGAAGCCCTGAACAGTTTCATGTCTAGGGAAAAACTGAGAGCCACAGGTGGGCTGGGAAAGGGTAAAGCAAAAGAGATGCCAGAGCCTGGAGCAGATAGAACAGCCAGTGGACTCAGGAGTGAAAGGGCTGGACATTAGCATGAGACTAGTACAAAAGACAGAACTACACAGGCGACTGGAGAGAAATGCACCTAGAAACCTCGGTAATTTGAAAGGAGTTAACTATTCTCCTGACAGTTTCACGTCTTTTGTTCAGAGCTTTGTCCCTTGACAGTGAGATTCCTGACCAGATTCCAATGCAATTCCAAAACACATCTTTGTGGGTCAAGTTTTGGGGACAGGAATGGAAGAGTGATTGTGGGGACAGGAATGGAAGAGTGATTGTGGAGAGAATGTGATGAAATAGAAGATACTTGGTTAAATTTCATAAGTTAACCAGGTTTTAATGGATATGTTCTTTCAAAATGCATCAAATATTCAAGTGATACTCAAGTTATTTCTGTTGTTGGCCAGGTCTGTTGTTAATCAAATACTATGTAAAAAGTGTGTTATTTAAGTGTTGTGAAATATTTACTTCACTGTCATGCATCACACAAAAAGTTGTATTTTGGTAGCTGACAGTGTTACCATCAGATACGCTAAAAATGATAACATTCCTCTTATTTCAGGCAACTCAGCACCAGCACCATGAGGGTGGACTATTGAACTCTGCTTAGTATGTTGAGTTCTAGATACCTGTTTATTCTTTGGAGACACAAGACCAGGATAAACTGAGATCACACAATGAGTGTGTATAAATTAAAAAAGTCTGAATTTTCAATCAAATATGTTTTTAATAGTTTTGACATTTCATTAAGGAGTATTATTAATGTAATAGAACTTAGTAGAAAACATTTTTTTCTTTCAGATTAAATCTGAAAGAGTTATTGGTATCTGGAAGTTGGGCTAACACGTGTTGTGGATGGAGTGATGTACTTCACTCGTGAGAGAGAAGCAGCCAAATATTTATTGATCTAAAACAGGGATTTAACAAAGTTTGATAGTAAATGCGACTGTCTTAACATGATTCAATGGCAAAATACACTTGGTTATTTACTGCACAGAGGACAGGTCAGACAGAACTGTCAAGGAGACCCTCCCGTTGAGTCGAGGTTCAGAAAGGACACCCTTGTTTTCTGAAGTCCTTCTCAGAGAGGAGTCTAGGTGCGGCTGGATCCAGTCCTAGCCCCAGACTTGGTCAACGGTTTATGTCTAAAGGATTACATATGCACAATCAATCATTTTATATCCCTTAGCTAAGATTTCAAAGTTTAGCATGCTGTTAGTCACTTACTGAGGATCTGTTGTGGCAAGAAATCTCTTAACCTCGAGGAGTACCCTTGACAGGTGTCCCTACCCAAAGGGAGATCCTGGCATGCAGCCTGCTGCCATTCAGGAATGTTCAAGGAGCCCTGGGCTGTCCACTATTTATAGAGCAAGATGATTGCCCTATGGTCATACTTGCATACCAGTGAGACATCTAGGTCCGTATTCCAGATGACCGTTGGCTAATATGTTGCCATCCATCCCCCAACGTTCAGGTGCAACCCACCACAACCCCCACTGACAGTGATGGCTTGAGCAGGAGCTGGGGAAGCGGGATAGGGGGTGAAGCAGGTATTTCCTGCAGCCCGTGGAGAAGACAATGGAGGCAGATATTCCCTGGAAGGTCATGAGAGAGACCATGGTGGAGCAGGTATCCACACCCAGCCCACAAAGGACCCCACACCAGAGCAGGTGGATATTTTCTGAAGGAACTGTGGTCCATGGCGGACCCACACTGCAACAGATTTATCCTGAAGGATTGCAGCCCATGGAAGGACCTACACAAGAGCAGGGGAAAAGTGTGAGAAGGAAGGAGCAGCAGAGAGCAACTATTGTGTACTGACGGTAATCCCCCAAACCCCCTGCGCTGCTGGGCAGGCGTTAGAGGAGTCGGAAGTGAAGCTGAGCCTGAGAAAAAGGGGGAGGTGATGTTTCAATTTTTCATTTTGTTTCTCACAACGCAAATCTGTTTTAATTGGCAATAAATTAATTTTCCCAAAGTCAAGTCTGTTTTGCCTGTGACATTACCTAGAAAGCAATTTCCATCTTTCTTTTGACCCATGAGCTTTTCCAACCAATTCTCTCCCCCTGTCCTGTTGAGGAGGTGGGAGTGAGAGAGCAGCTGGGTGAGCATCTGGCTGCTGGCCACGGCTAACCCACCGCAGGAGAGCAGCTAGTGCACTCATGTCTTGGAGTCCAGGACTGAGATATTTAAGTACTTTCATAAAGGCTCGCTATTAATAATTCCATTTTAATACCAAATGCTATTAGAAATTACAGAAAACATAATCATTATGTATATGTTTTAGATTGGTTATATTGAATAAAACGGCTGCTATGCGTATTGTGTGGCAACTATATTCTTGCCACTGCTTCTAATCAGGCTTCAGTGGTTATTTTTGCAGACGAAATCTTAAGACAATTTTGCAGGATAGTAAGGTAGAAATAACATGATATATTTTCAGCTTTAACTCTGTCCAGTGCCATTTCTGATGAATGGAAACTAGGAATCTGAATAACGTACCCATAGCCATGAAAGGGATAAATCCAGTCCACAGCAACCCGGTTGCACAAGCAGGTGATTGTTGAACAGCTCAGAATACCCCTTCCCACCTGGCTCGCGATATTTCAGTCACAAGCAATGGACTGTACACTTGTAGAGCAGGTAACGTTTCATAGCTGTTGTCAAAACAAAATACAAATTTTTGATAAACAGTTGAAATAATGAATCCTGTCCCTGAACAATGGAACTGATTGGGATCAATGGAAAACAAGCTTTGGTAACATTTGATTCAGGGCTTACAACACATGCAGCCCCCAAACATGAACTGATAATAGCACTTGCAGATTCCTATAATCCTAGCACAGTTGAGGAATGAAGGCACACAGAAGACTGTTGGAAGAGGAGAAAGATTAGAGAATGGAGAAGTGAAAAGAGTGGAAGAAGAGAATACAACAACTCAAAAGCTTCCTTTTTTTGTTTTATAGGTATGATTGCATTTTTAAGTTTGCATAAATACAGTGAGCTTTAAGTTGCCCCTTATTTTCACTTTAAGTCACTGTGGAGCAAATTCAACCCATGTGGGAAACACAAACGTAATAAACCCAACAATAATAAATAAATAAACAAACTCAAACAAGCACATTGTTACATTTCAGTCCTTTTCTGACAGCCAAATTTTTATTTACAAAGCCTCCAGCAAGTTAATACAAGGCAAATCATCCTGTGTTTAAGAAAAAAAAAAAGAGAGACCTTTCAATATACAATTAAGGAGATCATAAGATATTCTTACGTACCAATTATTTTGTAATTAACATCTTCTTGAAAAAGTTCACTGAAGCTAAGCCCAAGTATTTTACCTTTTTAAGTGGTTACTAAACCACTCTGCATCTAATTCTTCACTGGCAATTTCCTGGAGATACACATCATTTGAGAAATTTATTACCACTATTACCACTTGGATTTGTTAACCCATGAGCCTTCCACTTTTCTAGAAAGATCTAAAGCAGGTATTACATTGAAAAAAAGGCCAAGGTTAGAGCTGAGAAAAAGAAATAGAGAAAAGCAACTGATTCACCCTGAGGGTAAGCCCTTTTAAACAGTATAGATTTTTCTTTTCTTTTAAAGAAAGTATTTCCATTTCTAAACATTTGAAAAGGTCAAATATTTTCACTCATTTAAACTCAGTCAGTAACATGACTACACAAAAATCAGCCCACAAATTTCAGATTATCTGCATAGTTCATTTACTGAAGACATCCTGTATTTATTACATTCCGGAGTGATGTTCAGATAGATTTCTTCCAACAGGTCAAAACATACTCCCAAGGAGGAAACATATGAAATAGTTTTTACATTTCTTCATCAGTTTCTAAAGATACTTAAATGTATTGGATAAAACTTAATGAGACACATGTTCATAAAACTTTACATGTGTAATCTGGACATCAAGCACACTGCTTCTACGAAGTACTGCAGGAGTTAAAACTCAACACTAATTACTCAACCTGTACTGTAATAACAATGCTACCGCAGTATTACTTTGCATTTTTATTGGGGAAAAGGCATCTTCCAAACCAAGCTACTTCTAGAGCAATTATCTCTGAAGTAATGGAAAGACAACTGTGTTCAGGAAGTAAGTTACATAGTCAACAGACTTGATGAAAACCAGATTGCTCCACGGCCACCACATGAATACTGCTAACAATTCAAAACAAACTGCAAGAAAAAGAGCTAAAACCAAAAGAGCTTTTATAGCTTTAAGGTGCTCCAGTATAGCAGGTGCTGTTTTTACAACTAGGTTTCACAACTTTTTCATATCGAAGAATAAGTGGGACAATGGGAGACAAGCTCTTCCTTCCAACAAACAGATTCCTGATCGGTGCTTAGAATTTCCTTAATTTTTAGACCCTTTGGAAAAGGATCTTCATTTAATAGATTCCTATTGTTAATCAGGTCACATTTTGTTAAAATAACTTTTTCTTTTGAAGTGTGATAGACTCTTTAGCTAGATGTTAAGCACAAGAATTCATGGTGCAGATGATGCTTTTATCTCAAAATACCGATAGTCTAGTGTAGTAGAAACAAATGTAACAAGCTATAAAAACAGGGTTTTGTCACTACTTCATCATTGAACTCTGCGCTTAGCACTGAACTGTATCAATCTTTATGGTACAGAAGACAATTTTCTTATTAAAACCAGAAATGAAGTTAGGTCTAGTTTGTTACGGTGGAGGTGGAAGGTAGCAAAAGGAAAGGACAACTCAGAGGAAAAAATGACTGGCAGGTGTTTAACCTAAACATACCTGCTCAGTGAATAAATGAGTGAGTTAGTACAGCAAAGCCACCACAGAGTAAGTTGGATCAGAAAACAGCTGAGCAGCAGAATATTTACTTCATGATTAAGAAATTTTATTTTTAAAAACTACTCTTAAATCAGAGAGGAACAGAGCAGATTTAGGAATCTTCTCCAAATCCTCTTATTACCCTTAAAGGTAATAGATAATACTAGCATATTTTACAAAAGTCACATTACGGAAGGTACTTAATCTACAGTAAAAAGTAACTTAAGTGAAAATGCCTTAAGTAGTTTTAATTCATCATAGTAAAATTTCCTCAAGTGTTTTGGTTTGTGCTCTTTGTACGTTGTTTATAGTTTTAAAAAGTTTAGGGAATGTCTTAACATATTTTCATGGATTGCTTCCTGCTGGCTGTGCCTTAAGTTTCTGTATTTCAAAAAAAAGTGCCCCAATATGAAAAAGGAATTTAAAAAATCTTATCTGTTTTTCTTCACCAGAAAGGTATCATACAGTTCCTTTTGAGTGACATTTTAAGCCTTCCTAGTGAAATTCTGGAAGTCCCAAATGAATCATTAAATCACAGATTATGTTGTCAAATAGGCATATAGTTTTTTCTTGCCAGAAATATTTCTGTTAGTGAAATTCCTTTCTGGTATTATGGTATTTCTTTTACCCTGCGTAGGAACTGTTTATAATCAGAGAAGTTATAATCATTCCATCCTATTAGGCTTGCATTTTTTTGCATTTTGCATAGTAAGCTAGGCAAGAAATACTTATTAATCTAGTCAATTACAAAGAAAAATTAACATAAATCTTATTGGCTCAAAAGTGATATCCATTTAGTAACATGACCTCTTGTAAATACATAGAATCATAGAATCATAGAATCATAGAATTGCTGAGGTTGGAAGGGACCTTTAAGATCATCAAGTCCAACCTTTAACCTACCCTGACAAAAGCCACTTCTAAACCATGTCCCTAAGTGCCCCATCTACCCTTTTTTTAAACACCTCCAGGGATGGTTTACATGTTTTCCAGCAATGATTTAAAAATAAAATGTACAAATAAAATTACTTTTTCACCTTATTGCTAACCATTTCTTATGATCCTATTTTGATTTCTTTAAAAGTCAGTAGTTTTCTGTATATAAAAAGTTCATTTTCATACTGAGAACTATACCTTTTTAGTGTACTTTCTTTTTTTCCTTTTATCATTCACTTTCCTTTTTTCCTTTTATGATTCTCATTTGTAACTCTGCAATGTCTCCATTAGCAATTACTAAATCATATGGAGAGAGTTCATATTTGGGAAATATTCAAGGTGTTAAGTCTCGTTTTTCTAAAATAATTTGACAGAAAGAAGGATCGTATGATCAGGTTACTAGTGACATGTCATTAGTAGGCTGGGAGCTGTCCTACGACAGTTACCTGGAAATAAGAAAATGAAATGTTATATGTATACCTCAAGCCTTAATTTCATAACATCAGGAAGAAATTCTCTGTTGCACATAAAATATATATTTTTTTTTTTTTTAATTTCTGTAAAGCGCATTGGAATCTATTGGTTTTTTTCTGTGTCTGTCATTACAATGCCTGAACACATTAGCAGAGGCCTCAGACAAGAAAGTGAACTACGTGGAAATCTGCTTTTCTGTGGTGTTACAACTTCGGTATCTTGTGAATTTAATTCCAGTGTAGCATTCGCTTTAGACATCACTTTCACAGCAAAAAAAAATAAATTTTACAAATAAAGAAAAGCTGCTGCAGTCATATTTTCTTAACAATTTTTTATTTTAACTTTCTTCTTGCAAAGAGTCTGAGCAATATAAACTGATACCATTGCTTTTTCAAATTTATGACCAGACTGACTTTGGCACAAGCAGTTGACAGAAATCCGGACTTTCACTTCCTCAAATTTCCAACCTGATAATTCAAATATGGTCATTGCTCTTCAAATTTTAGCATTTTAGTCTACTGTTTATACTGGTATCTAAAATGCTATAGCAGGGCATTTACTTGCTGTAACAGCTACATTAATAGAACTTTGGAGTGAACTAACACAACTGTGGAGTACACGAATAAAGTAAATAAAATGCAGGTTGTTTTTTTTTTTTTGCTTTTAAGGCTGAATGGGGATAGTGCCCGAGAAAGAAGTTGAAAAAAGAATGCTGGCATTACAAAAATATTATGGGGTGTATTCTTTAGTTTTTCTATAAACCCATTTTTAAGCAACAATAATAATAAATCATCTGATAGGTATTTGTATGATAGAAAATGGCTGTGATACCATGATGAACATATTAACATAATTTGTGCTACGTAAAACAAGAATGAAAATAAAATTTCCATTTAAAAATTATTTTGATGCTGATTTTCTGTTAATCTTTATTGTCTTTGGTGATCAACAAGTAGTTTTGAAAACAAAATTAACTGGTTTTATTTCTTTGTTTGCTTTTTAATAGTTTGTTTTGTAGCAAAGAAAGTTATTATATTCCACTTCTGTCATTGTTGTAAAGCTTTGGTGAAGAATGGGATCACATTCTGTCTTTGCAAAAAGAATTCATATACCAAGTTAAATAGAATAAGCAATTCTATGTAAAACTTTGAATGCATTTGTTTCCTGACACCTTTCAAATATGTGCTTAATTTATTAATATTTAAAAAAAAAAACAAACAACACAACAAAAACCCCCACAAAAAACACCTTCCTAAACAGCATTTGAAATATTTATGAGTAATTCTTAAGAAATAGCCATTGGTCTACCGGACCTTGCAGAAACTTTCCCATGCTATTCAAGTGTGAGACTTCAACGGCAACTTTCATGTTTCTGTTTCATTACAGAACTGGGTCTCTGAACTACTTCCAGAGATTTCTCAGTTTTTGTCCTCGTGAACAACATATAAACTCTGGACAGCTGGATTCTTCAGCGTTTGAAAGAACAGTAGCATGTTTATAAGTAGACTTATAAACACTTCAGAGATTGTCAGCAATCTAGATTATCTGGGGATAGTCACAATCAACAGCATCCCCTGTCTTCTAGTAGTAGTCAATGGGTCCCCTCAGTTGCTGATTAAACTGCATTCTATCACCAAATGGAGACAGGTATTAGGCCTGACAAATAGGATTTTATTGAAGCACTCAAATTTTCATTACTATCTTTTACTCAGAGCTCCAGAAAGATTTTTGTAATAATTTGTTTCTTGGTGCATTTCTGTATTTTCTCTTTATTTGTGAGGAAAAAAAATCAAGCTAATAGCAGTAAATTCAAACCTAAATGCAGACTTGACAAATGTATATTTTTGAGAGTGACAAAACCTTCTTCATTCTCCTTTTAGGTGCACAAAATGCACGGCAGTGGACAAAATACTATGTTGCTGTAATGGCTTGGCTTCCATACTAAATTAAGTTTGGAATAACACCAATTGTTATTCAAAGAGGTGGCTGTACTAATACCCAGTCTTCTGAAAACATGCATCTCTTATCCACAAAGCATTTACTCCTGATTGAGTCTCAAAGGATGTATATGCATAACCCTGCAAAAGGACTCACCAGCAGTGAAATTTCAAGTTAAACAATAGGCATGGCTAGGAGCTGCCCACTTCTGGATAGCTGTAGCCTTTTCCTTATGAAATGCCTTGTCCTCTGTACGTAAAAGCACAGAAGACTCAACTAAAATTCAAGTCTCCCTTTTTCCAAGACAAAACATTCCAGTATTGTTCTACAGCTCGATAAAGCTAGCTATGGCAGTTTAAGAAATTACTGTTGCAGGTGTCTGCCACGCTTTCTCTTAGAAATTGTCATGCTTGTAGCAAAGATGGCAGAGCAAGGTTTATGCTCACATTTCAGCAGTTTGAGTTCCCAGGCTAGTACAGCTGCTTAAGGCACTGTTGCAGATGTGTTTGCACAAATTTATGGGCACATATAAACATCTTCTTCCATCTCGGCTGCGCAACGGAAGCACGTATCAGGGAGGTCAAGAAAACCACTGGGAACGGCAGCATCGTAAAACACTGCCCCTCAATCCGCCAAAGCCCATCTGAGAGGACTCTTACAACAGCTGTGCCATAGGTACTGATTCACGACATACAGGAACAGAGCGCCTGCCCTGTATGCAGCTGACAAAAAACTTAACTCATATTTAGTGTACTCTTGAAGTAGATAAATCAGAATGACGTTTTTCATGCCTTCAGTAGGAAGAATGTGAACTTTATTGGCCTTAACAAGGAGGGAACGGGAGTCTCCAGTACAGAGTTAGTAGGCGTCTGGTACTTGAACCTCAGCACTAGGTGGTATATCAGCATTTCGGCCAGAAACTCTATACGTGTCCTTCCTGTACCTCTTGTGTACCTGCAGACACAGACGCCGGTCTCCGCTAGACCTGACCTGTGCAACGTGGGACAGAACCAGCTGTTGGCAATGGTCATTCCAGCCTTTGGCCACGGTACAAAGGGCACCAAGTTCTGGCTCAGATTAAAGCCAGTTCCACGGTTTTCTCCCCCTCCCTGAGGCGGAACTGGAGGGCGGGTGGGAAACAGCCACCGCACAAAACGTGGTTTTGACCTGCACCTCACCCAGGATAAGCCGCGTGCGCACCTTAAATACGCTTAAAGCACAACCAAACATACGGTTTGGTTTCCTTGGCACTCTTGAAACCGAAACCTGGTTATTAAAATAAACCCCAAACCTCTGTGTTTTGGCCAGGCGCGGCCTATCGTCGAAAAACTTGTCAGTTACCCCACATGCAGCCCAAAACCCGTAGGAGAGGGGTGGTAAGGCAGCCGCGGCGAGCCGTGCAGGAAGCTGGATAAACGCGGGTTGTTTTTGGAGCAAAAGCGGACCTCGGGCGGCTGGCGAAGGCGTCGGCGAGGCTGCGGGGCCGGGCAGCCCTTCCTCAGATGGCCGTGGCGGGAAGCTGAGGGAGGCAGGCAGGGAAGGAAGGGCAGCCCCCGCCTTGCCCCCCGGCCCCATCACAGCGCCCCCTGGCAGCGCCGGCGGCAGCGCGCCCCGCCGGCCCGGCGCGTTATGACCAATAAGCGTCCGCCACCGCCCGACAAGGGGCGGGGCCACCTGCTGGCATTTAAATACCGCGGCGGCTCATTTGCATGCTGCCAAGATGGCCGGCCCTGGGATTGGCCGGCCCCGAAGCAGCCCCCATTGCCGGCCCCTGTGCCCACGGAGGGGGCGGGGCCAGCCGGGAGAGGGGAGGGGACACGGGGCTTATTTGCATAACGGCCCGACGCGTGCGACGGCGGGAGGCGGCGTTGGTGCCTGAAGCGGGTTCCGATTTTGAATCTGCGGCAGCGGCAGCCGCGGGACAGCGGGAGCAGCGGCGGCCGCCGAGCACTGAGGCAGGAGCCGCCGTAGAACGCCGGTGCGCAGGTACCGCATCTCCCTCCTTCCCTCCCGGCCCACCGGGGTGCGCACGGCCGGGCAGCGGCAGCGCTCTCCGCGGAACGCTGCCCCGCGCGGCGGCAGCAGCAGCGCGCATGCTCCGGGGCTGCAGCTTTTGCACACGCTCCGCTGCGCGCACCCACCCCGCCAGCCAGAGCGGCGCAGCGAGGCGCGCGCTGCATGGGAGCACGTGACGCGGCTCCAGTGCAGGCGGCGGCGGCGCCGCGCATGCGCGCTGGGGTTTTGCGCCCGGAGGTGGCAGCAGGTGGGACCAGGGGTCGGCGCCGGCCTCCGACCCCGCCGGTGGAGGGACCTTCCCGCGGCGGGGTACAAGGTGGGTTTGGCGTGGGGCTGGGCCCAGCTGGGGACCCCTGGGATGACCTGAAGGCGCAGGGAGCTGGGCAACGCCAGGCGGTTGTCAGATTGCGTTCTGTCTTACGCATTGTGAGGTGAGGTGAAGTGGAGGCGCCTCCTGCGCCGCACCAGGAGGGTGTTTGGGTGGGACAGGGGTGCGTCCGGCCGCTCGGTGCCTCGAAAGTGGCTTTTCCTTACTCTTTGTCCGAATTGGAGGTGGCGTGACCTGGGCGGTGCTGCATGCAACCAGCAAATGCGGCGGGTGTGGATGTCGTGTGTCACAGTGGATGGGCTGTAGAAGCAACGAGAAAACCGTTTTTCTTATTATTGCCCTCAATAGCACACTGATGAAGTTCAGATTAAAGTTTTTGATGCATATGAGCATGTTAATTTACTAGAAGCGAGGGTGGTTTTTTTTGGGGGGAAAGGCCTAGTTGTGCATTATTTACGTGATGTCGTCAGTAAACAAGGCCAGAGTGGCTACTCCAGGTTGTAGTGGAGGCCCATGTCAAACAAAAAGGCAAAAATTAAGTTTTAAGAAGTATATTCCTGTAAAGAAGATGCATTTGAACACATAATTTTCTTTGAGCTTAAGTGTTTAAAATAGTGAAAGTGCAGTTAAGCATTTCAGATTCTAATTCTGATATGACACTGGGGCCTGTTAGAGGTCCTCAAGCAGTTTTTTCTTTTAAGAGGTATATATCCTTATTAGATCTAATCTTTGATAGATATCTAGTGGAAATGCCTACATTAGAATATTTTGTTGCATAATAGTAATTTTGAAATAAATCTACATAATGTAATGTTGGTGTGACCCTTAACACAGATAGACTTGGATGGAAAAATCAGATGGAATTGCTGATGGAAAAGTACTCTTTTAAAATAAAGAGGTGAACAGTTCAATCATTCTTGGCAACAGTCAATGAGCTTAAAATTGCAGCCTGCATGCAATCGCAGGAAAACAACACTTGCACATCTAGAAAGCTTATTTAACATGCTGTCAAACTGGCAGAAGTAAGAGTATATTAAATACGTTTGGTCAATATCCCTGATTATACAGCCAAATATGATATTTTTATGAATTATTTATTGGAATTTACATGTGCAAGATCAGGATAGTCTACAAGTATGCTATTTGGCTCTCTCTTGCACGTTAAACTGTATTTTGGGCCATTATTCTAGTTAATAATTATTAATATTTACTTTTAGATTTTAAAAAGTACAAACATAGAAAATGTACTTAGCTTCTGCTTAAATCTGAAATTAATAAGTTAAATATGAACTCTGTACACAAACAATGGGTATTAATGTAAGAAATAAGTATGTTTTTCTAATTGGGTACTGTTTTGTGTAGTCCTTCAGGAAGGTACAAAGGAGAGTAATAACTTGAATATTAAGAATTCTTTGGAGGGGAAAAAAAAAACCACAAAAAACCCTACTATTCGATATGTCATCTGGGGTAGGTAGTTTCTCAGTTTTCAGATCTGCGAAATGGGGCCAATGGTAGTTGTCAGGCCAATCATAAAATGAATTCACTAGTGATTGCGTAAGGACTCGTGCAATTCATGAATTGTGACAACTAAACCTACTACTTATTCCTCAGTTTTGGCAATTATGTAATTATTTTATATTCTCCAGAAGTATTAAACCAAGTTCTTAAGTATGTAAAATTCAGAAAGAAATTGTATTAATAATTTTGGATAGCAATACATTTTTTGATAAATGCCAAATAATTAAAATACAGAAAAGCTCGTTTTGTCATTGTTTACAACTGCCCATTGTGTGTTCTTTTCCAAAGAATCTCAAGAGATCTTCGTGTTCTTATCTTTATGTCTTAGTTTAGTAGACTTTTTACGTTGCTTGGAGTAAAAGGCTTGTTATCAGCTCCAACTTTGCTACCAACCGTAGGGGTGCTGAACTGATGCTTCCTGTGATAGTGTGGAACAGTGATGTATTTTGCTGTATGAATTAATTTAACAAGACTATCTTGATTTTTGTGTGGACTTGAAACTGACCACACTTAAAAGAACTGATTCATAGAAGGATACAGTAATTATATACATCAATTGAAACAGTCATTTTGATGCTCTTATTGAGGGACCTCTTAATTCTCATTTCCTATCCATTATGAAGTCTGTTTTCAGTAAAATGCTAATCTGAATAGATATGCATGCGTGCTGTACTCTGCCGTGTTTGCTGATAGCTCCTGCTTGTGCTTGTATTGTTATGCCCATTTCACATATTTAGAAGCTCAACATTAGCTGTAGTAGTTAGTTTTCCTGTAAAGGCTCCTTTAGTAATGCTTCCAGAATTTGGGGCATAAAGACAGGAAATGTGGTCTAATACAGACATATGCTTTCCCCCCAGCATGGGAGGTGGTCTCGCTAACCAAGAGACGGAAAAACCTATGAATAAAACCAGTTTCTTTTTAAATGCTGATTTTACAGAATTTGTTGCAAACAGAAATAGTTTACATGTTGAACAATTTTTAAAATCCTATTTTAATAACTGATTGCTAATTAGTAACTAAATACTTGTTTTCATTGTGTTTGATTGTGATTTTTGGGAGAAGGTATCGTCTGTAGCAGAAAAAAAATCACTTCCACAGTGCAAAAGTAACTGGCTAAACCAGATATTCTATTTTCCTTCCAAAACAGGAAAACAGTCTAATTTCTCCCCATCTAGATTTTTTTTTTAATAGTATAATTATTAATTAGGCTTATTTGGGCTTATTGTCAGGAAGTGTATTTAGGCTAAAAATCTCAAGGTTATTCATGGAATTTAGATAATAAGGCCAAAACATACTTTACTAGTATGTTGCTCTTACTTAAATAGTTTGCAAGTTTAATGCATTTTTTTCTATTTACTCCCCACCTAGTGTTTTTCAATATTGTCTGCTAGTTATAGGTTTATGTTATGAGTTTATTTTGGAAATTACTGCAGTGACACTGATGTATATCACAGTTTTCGTAAGGGATATTAGATGAGTAAAATAAGTTGCAGTTACAGAACTGATCATATGTGAATGTGGGGTTTTTGTTTGTTTGTTTTCTTTTTTGTCCCAAATATATTTTTATATAATATTTATCTTAAATGCAGTGAAATCTAAGATTGTCAATGTTTTTCAGTTAAATCTGTGGCTGGACTCATTACTTCTGTTTAGTATGTGACATTACTTTGAGAGATTTATGTACGCGCACAATGCAATTGGGAGGTCATAAACTGGTCAACACAAATGATGCTTTCATGATGTATATTCGTAACTCTGCTACTTCAGTTATACTCATTGCACTATATGCTGCACTGCATGAAAAAACACTCTCCTGTTTCCATCATGCTCTAAGAAACAATGCTCATCAAGCAGCAGTGATTTATCCAAATACAGCATGGAGAGAAAGATAAGGTGGTTGTGTGGATTTTTTTTTCTTTCTTTCTTTAGAAAAACAATTCAACCAAACAAAAACAACCAAAACAACAAAACAAGCAAATTAAACTTGATTTTTTTTTTTTTTGACAGCTCATTAAGAAGTAGAGAGAAAGTTAGGTTGATCGCTAAAGTGATCTCTGTAACCAGCTGTTCCTGATAAGCTGGAGAGTTACAGAATGTCTTAATCTCTGAATAAAGTTTAGATGTGAATTGGGTAATACTTCATATTTAAAATTCCTGTAGGTCAGTCTTGTTTTGGATAATAAAGCCTGGTGGCTGATTCCAGAGAAGGTAGTTGTACAGTCTTCTAGCTTTTTTTCAGTCAGGAGGATCTGGCGCATAGATTTTGTCAGACTCTTGAATTCTGGTTATCTTTTTGAAAGCAAAATTTTGCAGGATGTTTTGAGATCTTAATTTTCATTTGCCTGAAGAGATTTTGTGTATTGTTTGTAGTGGATTTAGGTATCTTGGGTTTTTTGTTTCTGTGAGTTTTTTGTTACTTTTTTTTCTTCCTATCTCTGTAGCAATGGGGATCAGAAAATCCTTGAGTTCACAGGCAACTTTACTTGCATATTGTGGTTTCAGTTAATATTGTAGTTCTTCTCTCTGTTCTGTCTTGACTATTTGTGTGCATATATAGATGCAAAAAAACATTGCAAAGTTGAGAGCGGAAATTCAGCTATACTTGAATTTATGTGGCTTTGTGTTCTATGTTTTTATTTGAGATCGTTAGACAATATTAAACAAAAAACGTAATGCTATTAGTGAAGAAGAAATGCCCGCATGAAACTTAAAAAATGCATGAATAAGGTTATTAAATGACACTTAGGAATTCCACTAATAAGACAAATGTGTTTAACAAATATAAATTATCTTTTTTTGCTGAAGCAGAAAATTGCAAAACAGGTAGGTAACAAAAATGTTTAACTGTGCCACAGCCCTGCAAGTTTTAACAGAAATCTACTCGATTCTAGTATAGTAGTCCAATTTTATATGATCATTGTTTGTCAGTTGTTCTGTCCTTAGTAATTCTTGAAAGACTCGTTTGTCAGTAAATTTGACAAAGTAGCAAGTATTAAAGATAATTAATTCCTGCAAATTTTGTGAAAACAAGCAGCTGGGATGAGGAGCGGCTACCATTGTCCCCAGTGAGGGAACTTGGCAGTTACACATGGGTTTCGAGGGGATAGCTTGCCGTCAGTCAGGACATAGGTATTGTCTGTCAAAGCAGTATGGAGGCTGTCGCATCAACAGGCAGCTTAGGACTAGAAGTGTACGTGCGCTTGCTTGCCCAGTGTGGTAAGGCACCAATGATAACCTCAGGTTACTCCGATAAAAAGTAGAAAGACAATGTTTATAAATCTGCAGGAAATGTGGTTTCATTAGTTTCATTGCTCATTCATTATCTTGTTCAGTACCACTGGCGTATACTTTGTAAAATCGCCAGCGTATTTAACAACAAGTCTGTTCCCCCCTCCCCATTCCTCCTGCTCCCCCCCTTTTTTTTTTAGTAATAATTCCTTGGTGGTGTAGCTGAAGGCATAATAGTAACTATATGGTATTAATAAATGTCTGATGCTCAGCTGTATGTCAGCTTCCATCATATCACTGTGGAGTAATTCATAACACTATGTATATTATGTATGTATATTGTATAAATGCCCTTTATGTTCCTTTGGGATTTATGAGTAACTTTAAATAAAAAACAAAACTAAAACCAAACACAAAAGTGATGCCCTTGAAGATGTTTAAGACGTTTTGAATTGTGCATGTTATAAATTACTAAAAACTGTACTCGTGAGTTACTCTTATGTCTTCCAGGAACAAACATCAAATCATGTAAGATCTTAGTGAACTAGATGGCTGTTTGCAAAGTATTTTTTTTTAAATTTATTTTCTAAGATATGTAGGTAAACTAATAGAGTTTGTTAGCTGTGTGTAACTTGCATATTTTTAATCCAGGAAAAATGTTTTTCTCTTCTGAATCCAATTTCTGAAAATGCTCTTAAGTAAATTCACGTACTAAAAGCATAGGGTTTATGAATGATATGACTGTGGATTTGTCAGCTAGCTGTTAAAATCACCTGTGTATTTGCTGGGTCGTTTTGTGCTGTCGTAAGCATTATCCTCCATTTCACAATAGTGTAAAGAAATGTTATAGTAAAAAAACCCAAAAAACCAACAACAACAAAAAACAAAAACAAAAAAAACCCAAAAACAACCCAAAACAACCACCTCAGGTGAAAGAAAGTTTCTTCTGCCTTTGCCTCCAACTTCCTGCAGTTTCCAGAAGGGCATTTTAAAAAGATGATGCATTCTACTTTTCTTTAAGTCTTTCAAAATGTGTTTATTAGCAGACTAGTGCATAAACATACATGCTTGCTGACTTCAGTCACTACACTGAAAATTTCCTTCATTGGTCTTACCGTCAAGTGGCTTGGAATTATGGCAAGACATTAGCTGCTGTGCAGACTGTGACACTCTGGACTCTAGTGTTCTCTGTCTCACGATCATCATGGACTCTTTTCTTTTCCCCAGTAGCTTAAGTAGTTTTTTATCTGCAAAGGTCTTGCAGTCCTAAGCGAGAGCGGAGATGTTTCTTGAAGTCAGCCTACTAGCCTGTGTAAATACAGAAATAAAGGAGGGTTTCAGTAGATGGTCTATTGAGACTTCAGTTCGCGTGCATACAAACAGTAGTAGTCTCTCATTGATTTTATCAGTGTAAGAACTGTTTTGGCCATTTAATGTTAACTAACATACAAAAAAGAACAACAAAAAAAGAGGGTAAATGGGAAAAGTGGATGAGATGTGGTTTGTACACAAGGAAATGTGGATGATGTGTAGCAGGCTGATTTGTAAGCATATAATTTGAGCAAAGTAAATGATTTATGCTTTGGCTGCTTTTTTACTGCCCTCGTAATGTAAAATGACATAAAATGCTATCTAAAAGTCCAGAATTTTCTGCCTCTCCTTGGTTCTTCAAGGTAGGAGCCCTAGTATAAAGTCTGACTCTATATAATGATATTTAAAAGAGGTTTGTGTGGGGTGGTACTTTATACAGGGCGACAATTAGAGAAATGAGAGGGTACCATTCTCTTGAGCTTCTTGTTTGATGTTCATGAGAAGGTTGGAAAATAGAAGTTCTGTTTTAAATTTTGACTTACGACTGAATAATTGAACTCGCTGAGACGATACTGCAGTCTGTTAGCACGTCATCAAAAGAGGGCAGAGTTAAGGTTGTTTGGAGTTTTTATTATGTATTTAAGGGAAATCTAAATATAATGGGTTAAATTTAAATCCCATTCTGAATCTGTGCCCAATTTTCTTACTTATTTTTGATTTTTAGAGAACATGCATAGATGCCACCCTAAGTAACAATAAGAAATCGGTCTCACGATAATGTAGGAATTCCACACTAGTGTAGGTTCGCTTTAATATTCCCTGGACCAAAGCATTCTCAGATGAGTTATTTTACTTCTAACTTTGTGTTTAATTAAACGTCAGGTTTTATTTTAAAACTAGTTTGGTTATTATTTTTTAACATATTAACACACCTGTGTAGGTTAACCAAAGTATACTGAAGTGAACTCTTGAGTAAATGCATGTAGTTTCTGACCATTCAGCTAGACTTTTTGCGACTAGGTGTCTGTATTAACATATTGGTACCTCTGTTCATGAAGCCTTCTGACAAGGTAAGATGATTGACTGCAGCAACTGGAGTGTGACACGGGTTCTGTTTTCTCTGGCTCAGTGAAAGTGTTCTCTGAAGTGTTTTTTTGCCAAGTAGCTAAGCCTATTCAAACCTATTTAAGTCATTGAGTTTCCACATACCGAGCTCCAAGACTGAATGTTAGAGCACGCAGTGCTGTACAAGCGCAGCTCTCGGATTCCGGATTAGAACCTCCCTAGGTTTTTGTTGAAGTTCTAGGACTGGAGGTCAGAATTCACTTTCTGATGTAGGAATTTTGTAGGTGCCCTAAACATAGAATTCTATTTTATTTAAAGCATTGTTACTGTGGAAATCAAAGTGTACGTGTATTTGTCATATAAATGAAATACTAAATTTGAATTCTGAAGTGTTACGGGTTATTGTAAATCCCTCTAAACTGAAGGTGTTCTATGTATGAAGTTCAGAGTAAGCAACATGGGGGTTGGTTATGTATTTTTTGAATTTGTTGTAAACTTAATTTTTGATTTAGTAATAGGTCTTGGTGAAGAAAAGCTTCAGAGTAGCAGGTAACTTTAATTGTAATGAAGTTCTTCAGTCTTCACAAATTTGTTTTTGAGAGACTTGTCTTTTGGGCATTTGAACTTCAAGCATATTTTAATTTAGTCCTCTGAATCTGTACAGTATTATCAAAAACAATATAATCAATGTGGCTGTTCACATGTATGTAGCATGTGTTTTTTCTTGTGTTGCAAATCATACTTTTCCCTTTGTCCCTGTATTAGATATATGGGCTATTTCAACGTTTTTAAAGTTTGAAATACTAACTGTGGTGCTGATGAGTGCATCAGACAACTACTGCTGGCATGATTAATCAGTCCTGAAATATCCAGCTACAGCTGGCAACAGACATGCACGGTTATGTAAGTTTAGGCATTTTCATAAAAGAAGTAGATGGAGGGCATGTTCTCCCACTTTTGGGGGGGGGGGGGCTTACTGTCTTGGGCTAATTTTGGATCACAAAGACTGTTTTTTGGTAGAAGGTTAGGAATAATTTCCTTCAGGATTGCCTCATGTGCTCTTGTGGTTAGTTTGTTTTAAAAGAATCACGTTTGGATTTTGTGGAAGAGGTGTACATGATGAAGTGAGGGAGATAGAGAAGACCTCCCTCCGGAACTGATCCACCGTTGTCTGAACAAGAGGGTGTGATTGGCATTAATGAACAGATATTAGAAAGCAACCTGTATTAGATTTAGTTTTGCTTGTGTTAAAATTGTGTACTTCATTGACAACCCCTCTGTCTCCCCTGTAGGTTCCCAAACCAGTTCTTTAGGAACAAACTACTCGGTATCGTTACAAGAACATCCCATCAAAATTGCTGAAGGGATTCTACATAGGTCTCTTTTTTGAAAAACTTACACAACATACTGCATCATTTATAAACAATTAGATGCTTGACTTCTGCGAGCACTGAAGTTCTGGAGTGTTCTTGGTTTTTTTGCTAGCTTCCTTACTTACAAAGTGAACTTCCTTTTTTCCTCCCAAGTAAAACTGTTTTATTGTGCAACTAATATTACACAATATTTCAAAATAGGTGGTGCTGTGACAAGGTATAGATTGGTTTCTTAAGCTTTTTTCCTTTTTTTTTTTTAAGACTGAAATGAGGCTGCTCTTGAAAATATTCCCTAATGTTTGTCAGTCCTATGCGTGATCTGGCTCTGTATCAGTGGCTGTTAATATGCGACATGGATTCTGAACTGCCTGGAGTCGGCAGGGATTTGAAGTATGTGATACAAATCCTGGAGCACAGACCTAGCAGGGCTGCCTCTCGCTGGTTTTTGGTTTATTTTAGTTCTCTCTTTACCAGTGGTGCTCGCAGTAGCTGCAGTGTTGCAGCTGTGCATTAACCATTTCCTGCCTGTCCAAGAAGCCATTCCTCCGGCCCCCCTCTGCCTGCGCAGTTTGTTGCAGGGTGGCAAAGAGGGAGGTGCTCTGCTGTGTAAATGTTTTTATCCACTGCTGAGTTGTCACTGAGTGGCTGGTCTTGAGTGCACGCTGCAGCCATCTTAAATCACATTTTCAGCGCAGCTGAGACAGTGGAGTTCCAAAATGGCTGACGAAGTGCTCTTCATTGCAGCAGCTCAGCTGGGCTGTATGCAAATGAGCAGAGCTGTTGCCATCACATGCTCCAGACCTTAGAGGTAAGCACCAGCTCTGCTTTGCTGAGAAACAATTTCAAATTTTGTTTAGGCAAAATTAACTAATTCTGAGCTGTATAAAATACCTTAAAACATTGTGCTTTCTTGTCACAAAATTAACTAATTCTAAGCTGTATAAAATACATTAAAATATTGTCCTTTTTTGTCAACAGGAGGGTTTTTTTGGTGGGTGTTTTTTGGTTTACCCTCCCCTCTCTTACTGAATTAATTCATAGACCTCTTTCTATTCCCGGTCACAGGGTAGACTGGAGAGGAGAGGTCAAAGGTCATACCCATATGTCTTGCTAATGGAATTCCTTCATTTTGGCTTACTTCCTTATCAGGCCAGAAGAGCTCTCACTTTATGCTGTCTTTTCTCAAAAGCTTGCCTCATGATTTAACTAAAATATAAAACAAACTCTTAATAAATTTCATTAAATTTTTGTAACCAGGTGGTTAGATTTACATTTGATTATCACATTTTCAATGTGTAACTCTTTCCAATGGTAGATAAGAACTACAAAACTCATGTAAATACTTTGGAATAGCAATGAATATGTAAATGTTCGCTATTTTGCAGGTAGCAGTTATTTGCTACTCAAGAATAACACTACTATAAATTCTGCAGAACTACTACAAATGATAAAATGAAAGTTTCGAGGTAAAATATTCTTTTATTTCTTTTATGTAACTTAATTGAAATCTGAGTTTCAAAGTGTTGGTGGTTTCGCATGGCCTAGTCTTTTCCTGTGTGCATTACTCGTTGGTGGCTTCCTTATCTGTCATGCTCAACACTCATTAAAAGGTAGTTGATAGGTGTCAGTGTCCAGGGACCTGAAGGTAGGAGAAAAGCAGTGCTCAGCTTTTTTCCATTGGGGAGGCGGAAAACAGAAAAGGAGGAGGAGAAAGATGACATTTTTCCTTGCGACTCACTCACTTGCAGGTTTTCTGTCTATCTTGAATACCTAGTTAAGGTCTGTATAAGATCATGGATATGAGGTAATTTGAGAGTAATCAGAGAGTTCTTTGAAGTTCTCCAGAAATGTATCAGGAGCAGCAGAAGAGCTGGATAACTCATCAGGATGTAGGTTATAGTATTTTCCTGTCTGAAGTTGAACTTAGTGCTTAGGATGCAAAAGTCAGTATTAAATGCCTAAAAGTTTAATCATTCCTTAATATTTTTTTGCCCATTAATTTGGTGCTTTTAGCATACTCTGTAACAAAGCACTTGGTGATTAAGTTCTCAAATACCTGTTCCCATAAATGATCTTATATAGTTAATGACAATACACTGTTCATAAAGAAACAAAGTATTGTGGGCAGATAGTGCACATCAGGTTCTCAAGAGATGTGGTTTTTCTGTGTTTACTGTGTGCATTTGATATGAAGAGGAAATAAAAAAAAAATTAGTAAAATACAGCATTTTAAGCTGAGGTTGATAGCTGATTTCAGCTAACTGTAAATTTGTAAGTAATTGGTCACAGGATTTTCCTGATATAAGATAAAAGATCAATGACAGGAATAATGCGAATGTGTAGTCACAAGTGATAATGAAATGCAGGTAGGTAGAATTTTGTTTAGTGGATTTGATCTAAGGCAGAATTTAGTTCATAGTGGCTTTTCTTGATTGGGTAAGATAGTTAAGATCCCAAAAACATTTGGGCACTTTAAAATGTCTGAAAACTTGGACAACAAATCCTACTTAAATGCATTTATCTTGATAAAATGTGAAGTTTTGCCATACATTCACCTCATCTCGTGAATGTAGATTAATAATGTAGTGAGAATTCCTTCTTCCCATCCCCCAAACGATAATATTTCTGGTTTTCTGCAAGATACTCTGAGTCAAGTCATCCTGACCCCAGCCTTATAAATGATTACTGAGGTTTGTGTGTGTGTGGTTTTTAGTCGGTTATTGTTGATCAATTCCAGACGTTAGTAACTCATGTTGTTCAAAGCAAGCAGAAACAATTTGTTCTTTATAATGAGATCACCGAACTCCTACTCTGTAATCACTGAAGGGGATGAAATTTTATGCCTAAAACATACTTTACCATGCGCATCTTGTGGTGGTTTTGTTGTTGTTGGTTGGTTTTTTTTTTTGTTTGGGGTTTTTTTGGCTCTTTTTTTAAAAAAAGCATATGAAAATGTATAAAATAGTAGGTATATAAAAATCGTCAAGTGCTATTGGTTCTGTTGGTTTGGGGTTTTTTTTGCTAACCCCCTCTTCAATGGGAACATGAAAAGGAAAAATAGCGTATTTTTTGACATTCACTGTAAGGAGTGATTCTTCACATACGTAACACTTAGGTAAAATATTGTATGTTCACACCATGTCTTTCATACAATCCTTTTTGTGCCTTTTTTTTTGACTATGTTTTTTTCTGTGAGCTGAGTAAGCTTACTTCCATTTTACAGAAAAGGCAAGAAGAGATCGCCAGAGTTCAGAGGAAAGCTCTTGTCTCCATGTCTGCCCTTCCCTTTGGTTTTGGTTTACTTTGATCTCTAAACAGGTTGTTTTGAAAACAGTATCATTCTTGGAAGTGCTGTACAAAATAACTGGCCCAGCAGGGAGCTGTAGCGTTTTGTTGTAGTGAGCTGTGTGGGTGGTGTGGTTTGGGTGTTGTTGGTTGGTTGGTTGGGGTTTTTTTCAGTTGGTTTTCTTTTTTCTTTCCTGAAGCGGGTGTTGGAATGCATAAAGTTTGGTAGGTTTTGAAACCTGTGTTGCATAGGAACCATATCTCCGTTTCCAGAAATCCAAGTACACTGTACTGCTTGCTGCGCAGTAGAACCGGTAGCTGACAGCATGATCTCTTCTCTCTTCCCTCCCATAGTGTTAATACTTTGTTCTTCAGTAGTCAAAAAGAAAATAAAAAACATCTGCATGAGAACAAGGCACTTCAGTGGACTCTTAAAAAAATAAATTATGCTTTTATTAAATATATAAATTAGATATTCATGATTTGAATTAGAAATAGTTGTGCATAATGAATTAACAAACTTCAACTGAATTGACTGCTATACATTTTTAATGCGAGATGCATTGTCAGACTCTGCTCGGTGTTCTTTTGTCAGCATTTTCTCCACTTCTGAGACCTGCTGCATTCTAGAACAATTAGTTTTGTACTGCTGATAGGGAAACTTGAAGGATAGGCTTTCCAGAAATAAATAAACTGCTTATAGGGTAGCAGTCTCAAATACACGACTTTCAAAGAAAAATACCCAATAGTAGCTTACTCTGACGAAGTGTATAGACACACTTTTTTTTTTTCAATTAATTTTTTTGCAAATGGTGTATTTGATTCTACTTTATTTTCATTTGTGCTCCAACTATTTGAATAGTTTTTCGTTATTAAATCGTACTTGCTTGGAACCATTCTAACATGGCTTGATTAGTTTTTATGTGCCTCTTAAAACTCAGAATTGTCTCAGTTTGCTCAGCTGCATCTTCTATTTTGGTAGATATTTTGGGAGCAAACAATTTCAGGCAGGATTCGAAACAAACTGGAACGGAGTGCTGAATTAAGGCAATGCTGTTTAATGCATGCAAATCACTTTCAAACAGATGAGTTGTTTGGTTCCTTAGGTACTAGAAAAAAATGGTTACCAAGCATTTAGAACTGTTTCAAATCTTAAATATTTAATCATGTTGTGACTATTATTAAACAGTTAAATTGGACCTTTATTTTTAGCTGTAAATTTACTGTGTTTTTCTCAATAATGTACTATCTTCAAAGGAATTGCAAGTAAGGCAAATGTTTGGGGGTTTTTTTCTGCATCATCTCGATTTGCAGGTTAAGATCTGCGATCTTTTCAGTGTTTGTTTAGTAAATGACAAAATTCTTCATGTAAACTTAATTGAACAAAAGGTGTTTCTTCTGAAGTTGATGAGGAGTCAAACTGAGTGTTTTGCCTTTCTAACTGAAAGGGAGTGGAACGTAGACTGTTACTGTCTGGAAGTTAGATATTTTAGACGCTTTGTCACCCTTTTTCTACAGTAGAAAAGTGGACAGAACTAGTGTCAGCCTTCCTCCCGCCTCTCCCCCCTTCCCTTTCCTGCCTTTCCTGCTCCCTTTGTTGTTATGGGCTTCTGCTTGTAAAATACCTTGAAATAAACACACTGGTTAAGATAATGGGTTGATAGGCAGTTCTCTACTTCAGAAATGAACATCACTTTCTGTGCCTTCAAAGACCAATGTAAGGAGAACTTGGGAACTACCAAATTTATGGCTGCCTTAGGTGAATAATTTGTTCTGTTTCATGCTTTGGAGAAGAGATTAAGTCGGAGAGGAAGGGGGTGATTTGGACTGTGTGTGTGTGTGTTGCCTACAGAAGGCTCAGGGCCTTTTATTTTCTTTTACTCTGTTGTGGAATTTATTGTTTTGGTTTTTAGATCAAGCTCCTAGGGACAGATTTCATCCTGGCTTTTTTAATTTTATTTTTAGACAAACTTTGTTGGTATGTTTTCATACCTAAAATTGTGTCTGAATTGGGCAAACCATTCTGTGGCAGACTGTTTTGTACTTCTCTATTCTGAGATGAATCAGTGGCACTTAAAAGTTTGACGATGTTGTCTTTGATACGTACCAATTGAAACCATACAGCTAATACCAATTATTTCGAATGCAAATGGCTTTTATTACCTTTGGGTGTAACACCTCCACTTTAAGGTTGCTTTGACGAGTCTAGAGTTGTGTGTGTGCTGGAGGCAGAGTCCTGTCAACTGGTTTTGAGAAGGCAAAGTCATAAAGGCTCTCACGTGTTTCCACTGATGGCGTGCGAGACGCGGGGAGAGGCAGGCAGCCATCTTGACTTCTTCTGCAGTGGCAACCACTGGAGAACAGAATCGTAGAATGGTCTGGGTTACAAGGGACCTTAAAGATCATCTAGTTCTAACACCCCTGCCCGGAGCAGGGACAACATAATGGAGCATGCTGCTGTTTATTCTCCCAGGTTAAACCCTTTAACCCTCAGCCCACACACCCCCCGAAAAAACAACCCCAAAAAACAAATAAATTCCCCCGTAAAGAACAGAAACAAAAAGCCCCCACGCAAATATCCCGCTTTGGAAGCGGCTAAAGCGCTCCCTGCGCTCCTTCTCCGGGCGGCCGGTCGCCTCCCCGTGTGACGGGCGGCCGTTGCTGCCGTTGGTCTGGGCCTTAGCGAGCCCCCGTGCCCTCTGTCACCCCGCTGGTGCCTTTCTATCTACTAAACCAATTGCTCCTGCTCTCCGTAAATACATTTTTTTTGCGTTTGAAAACGAGCTTTATCGTAGCTATTGGTGCGAGAGGGAGGGAGGGAGGCGGGGGCAGCCGAGGGGGTGTGGGTGGCTCCGCCGGAACGTTCTGGAAGGGGGGTGGTGCCTCCCCCAGACGGCAGAGGGAGGCGAGCTCGCCCTGCGGGCTGCCGGCAAGCTCTGGCTTGGATTTCCGTGAGCGGACTGGAGCCGAGAAGAGAAAATGCTCCGAATAAAGGCTCTTTATTTTGCAGTATCCGTTTTACTGCGTTGGGAATCGCGCTGTTATTCTGGTATTTTGTGTGCAAGGCTGTGGAGCTTGGGGGGGGGGGGGGGGGCAGCTATATGTGGGAAACACAGGGGTGGTTTTGGTTTGCTTTTTTTAAAGCAGCATTGGTGCCCTTTATTTTTAAGCTCAGAGGCCGTTCGCCTGATGATTCATTCTGCAAATGACAACAGCATCGCTGAAAGATGTATTCTGCACAGCACTTAAACGTGCTAACGTACACAAATCTGTCTGAAAGATAAAGGACACACGTGCCATAAAAGAAGCGCAAACTAGATCACTTATACAGTTAATGGCTGTCATTTTAATGTGACAGGCATTCTGGAAAAATTATTATTTTTCCCTTACACATCACTTTAGGCTTTTGGATGCAACAGCTGAGCATGAATTGTAACAACCAGTGAAGAGTAATTTGCATTACTAAATACTTTTCAGACACAAAATTGGTATCTTTTTGGCATTACAGATGAGCAAATTGTGTTACGCTCAAATAACCTAGAACCAGCCATACAGCAAATTACGCTCACAGTGGAAAAGGGGAAACATAAAGTAATTTGACTATATATAGCCTTGACACTGATGGCATTCTAAAGAGGAACAACGCAGAGAACTAGAAGAGGCCCATGGTGCAAAGCAGGCTCTTCTGATCAGGAGGCGCTCTGCCTTTGCCCTGCTGGAACCGAGAAGCATCATTGCTGCCTCCATTTTCCTTCTCCACGAAACGGTGCCAGGCTGCAACTACAGCAGTGTTGCTGGATGTGTGGCTAGCCAGACATTACCGTGGGTTTAACTTTATTTTATCTAGGATTTCAGAAATTCGTTTTTATAGTCAGTATAATAAATGGTATGTTTTATTTGCATTGAGTTGGTTGATGCTCTAAGAGTTTCTTATAAGGCAGCAAATGAGAGGGAAAAGGTATTGGCGAATGATTAGGTGCACACTTAACAGTAAGCAAAGCCTGTCTTTCCTTCCCCCCCCCCCAAAAAAAAAGTACAGTGACTTTTAGAATACGCATTTGTAAAATATAATTCATTTATTAATTTAATTGGGCTTTGACTGGAAGGAAAAAGGTAAGGATTAAGAAATTAACTATTTGAGCTCAGAGGGAGGCTGAAAGCTCAGCTTCTGCCTCTACCTGTCACTGTACCTTTTAGGTACTTGAAAAGGTAAGTGTCCCTAGCTCTGCATGCGGAGTCTTTTTTTTTTTTTTTTTTCATCTAATGATGAAAAATTAAGCGTGAAGTGGAATCGGCAAATTAAATGGCCAGCCATGTTACCTGTCAGCATTAGCTTAAAAATGGAACTCCCCTACTTAGAGCTGATACTTATTTGTCATTGCTAGGCTGCAAAATATTGGAAATCCCAGTTTAAGAAAAGCTGGTCGCTGAGCGTATCCATGTGTTGGATGTTATTTACTACGGAGCGCTCGCCAGAACCGCTGTGAGCAGCGCAGCCTATGGCGTCCTACAAGGAACAGCCTTCGAGGTGGAATCCCTTGTGCGGAGGCTGCCGTCGGCTTCCGCTTGTGTAAACAGCCAGAGCAGCGCTTGGCTTCTGACGCGGCTCTGGATCATTAGTAAGCAAATAACGAGACGAGCCGTTCTAGAACCCGCCGTGGTCCCTGGGGGCGGGGGGGGGCGTTGCTCAGCGATGCCCCGCTCCAGCTCGCCCCTGAAGGAGGCCCCTGTATGTAAATTTTTACTGGCGCCGGCGAGCGGTAACTGCAGCCTGGCCGCGTGCCGGCCGCAGCTAACATGTGTCATGGACTTCTCCCCTGCGCGGATTGCAGGAGCACTCGGGTTTCCGGACCGAAAGAGCCGGACTGATGAATGCGAAAAGATGTTCAGAGGAACCTAGGTGTAGTTAGATTGCTAGTAAGTGAAACTACTGAGGAAATTTCAGCTTTCTTCTTTTTTTTTTTTTTTTTTTTTTTTTTTAGCGTGCTGTCTTGCGCTGTGCTGTAATAAATTTCTGCTTGTTGGTACTACCGTGTGGTATGTGGGAGGTACTTCACTGCACATAGTTGCTGCAGTGCTAATAGTTGGCGGCACAGAAGGCAGCACAAAGAGCCCGGCTGGAGGCACTTGCAGTTGCAAGGTTGCCTCGGAGGCTGTGGCAGGGTCGGTTGCGCTCCCCACACCTTCAGCCGCTTGCCTGGAGCAGTAGGAGTTCCAGCAGGCTTTGACGCACAGATGTAGGCTGGGAGCTGAGAGGTACCACTGCATAGATCAGGCCGGCTTAAAAAGGGTAGTACTCGTGCTGCTATGTAAACAAAACAAGATCTTAGTGTCAAGATGGCCGACCTGGAAGTCTACTTGTAGCTGGTGATACTTATGCAAATGAGCTAATGTCAGTGGTCTACTCAGAGGAGGAAGCACATTTTGCACGTGCCACCGCCTCGCCAGGTAAGAGGAGCAACTGGGTTTCTGCATTAATCTTTTAGAGGCCTTTGAAGTTATTTTTTCCACTTAGGTTGCCCATCCCCCACTTTGGCATAGTGCCACGGATTAAATTTAAATATAAGAGGCGTTTTCTGGGAAGCCCGGAAGTCATCTGTTCTTGCTGTAATTATTTTGGGGTTGCTGTTGTGAAGGGGAATTAGCAATTATTGTCTAATGTTTGCTTAAGTAAAACTGAAGACTTGAAAAAAAAAATCAGAAATTTGAGTATGTAGTTTTTGCTGCTAATGTTGCTGGTTTTGTTTGGTTCAAACCTTTACTGTTTTGCTGCTGTGTTATTTTTGTCTCCGTGGTGACACCAGTTGATGCATGTGGAGGTTTAGCAATACTGTGAGCTTAACCCTGAAAAGGGTGCAGAATTAAGGAATCCACAGTGGTGGGGTTTTGGCTCCTTGGTATTACAAAGAAACTTCATTATCCTGGTTGTAGTTTCAATTATCTTCTTTTTGAGATGGCAAAGCTGTTAAAAGTACTGGACACTGAACTGTTACGCATGTGTCCTTTAGCATAAATGCACGTTCTCAAGTGCAAATTTTAAAAAGGTGGATTTGTAAATAGGGAAACGGATCAGAACATGATACTTATCTGCTCTCCCCCCTCAGAAGCCAAGAAGCTTGACTTAGAGGAGAAAACTTTAGGAAAATGACGGTATTGCTAATTACATAACATACTGTATTGTGGTTATGCATGCAGTGCATGGAATTACTGCATGGAGTAGATGTGCTAGTTCTGCACAAATTTATTTGCATTGTTTTTATTTTACAAGTCAAAAAAGTTGTGACAGGGTGGGAGACTGGAAAGAAGAGATGATAAAAGAAAATGGCTGGATGGGGGAAGTGTCTTCGCTAGAGAAAAAGAGATAATTGGAGATGCATGAACAGGCCAAGGAAAACATGGTTGCTTTAAGGTAGACGGCAGCTCAAGATAGGAATGTGGAACTGGCAGTAGATGGGCCTCGTCCAGTTGAAGGAAAAATGAGATTAATTGAAGAGAATAAAACTAAAAAGGTGGAAGGGCAAAGTAGGCAGGTAGATTATTTGAGTTTAAAATGGCAGTGATAGGGACTAAAAGTATTGGAGCCATTCTGAAACAGACTGTGGGAATTAAGGCCAGTAAATGTGCTGCGAAGGAGAACTATGACTGGTTGATATTGAGGAGGGGGGAATTTAATGATCATAGGGAAAGGTAATACTTCTGCATTGATATGGCGGAGTAAAATGGTGCATGCCGACTGCTTGGGCCAAGTGAATCTTTTTTGTAGGTATCTCATTTGTTTTGAAACCATTGATAACTTAAGATTTGATACAGGAGACAGTTTTTTTCATCAGTTACAAGTCTGGTTATATGCATGTCCAGATTAAAAACAAAACCAAAATGGTGTGTGTGAGAAAGTATGTAAATAGGTATGTGGTAGATTTTGCCAAGTAAATTACATTAGAAATTGCAGTTAACAACTATAAAGGTTGCCCATAAAGGGCAAATTATGTTAAAATCAGTCTTGCTTTCATTGTAAAGTGAAGGAAGCAATTCGGGGCCACTCCCTCCTTTTCTGTAAAGTGTAAGTGCAAGGGTGGCCGAGGAGAAATGGCATTGAGTGTGGTGTGGAAAACGTAGAAGACTGATTAAAAGTTACAAACGTTTCTAATGGAAAACCATGACTGGTAAAGCAAAGGATAACAAAGGTGAGATTGTTAGAAACTGAGAAATAATTCTAACAGTAACATAGGTGACGATAACATGATTTGCAGTGAAAGAGAAAAAGCAGAAGATTACAGTAAATATTTCTTTGGGTTTTTTAGATAGAAATGAGATTACATTACAATATTTCACAGGCGACTTAAATACTTAAAGTCTAGAAGTTACAAGGAGGACACTAAAGAGTCCATGATAGACATTTCTTAACAAAGGCTGTAAGCAGGTCTTTGTAATCTGCACCCAGGAGTTCTAAAAGAATTGGCTGAGAATATTTTTTTTCTGAGGTGTCCCTCCCAGTAACACAAAACACAATGGAAATTCCAGAAGACCTTGAAGGCTTCTTATTTAAAAAGGTCAAGCAGGATGACCTAAATAACTATTTAGCCTCACATCAACGCTGGGGAAAAATAATGGAGGGACAGCTGAGGGGTTCAGTAAACGCAAAAGAATATTATTAGAATTAATGCTGAGGTGGTTTGATTGGAAAAAAAAAAAATTTTTATTTAAAAAAGTAACCTAACATAATTTGTTTTAGAAAAAGGTTCCTTGGTGTAAATATCCAACACGTATAATGCAATTATGCCTTGATACAGTCTTTTTCTTAAAAAAACAAACAACTCTTTTTTTTTTTTTTTTTTTTTTCTCTCCCCACCCCTCCTTTTTAAAGCTTTTGAAGGGGAGAGGGATAGGAAGCATGTTCCAAGTAAAGTTTGTTTTCAGTTGGTGTTGTAAAGCAGTTACTGTTGTTAACTTGTAAAGCATGGAAAGGTTGACTCTTGCCATCATCTGGATCATTTGCTTAGCAGGACTCACTCAAACAGTCTCCTGTTGCACAGCAAAATCTGAAGTTGTACATTTAGAAACCATCCGTTATAGAACATACTTGCTTAACAGGAAACCCTACCCTGGAATAAAGCAGGGATCATAGAGACCAAAAAAGTGACCTAAAGTTGCAAATAGAAAGTTAATGTGGAAGGGCTGAAATTCTGTTGAATACAGAGAATGAGTAAGGAAGTCATACGCTTTATTAGTCTGCCTTGGTTATACTGGTGATGTGAATTCTGCATCAATACAGGTTTGAGTCCTGTTGTCCATGGGTTTGGGGTGTTTTTTAGGAAATTAGGAAGGATCCTGTGAAAAGGCACAAAAATTACTCTGTCTTAAGGACACAAAATCATAAAATACTTTAAAAGTTAAACCAATAGTGTAGGTTGGAAGGAACCTCTGGAGGTCATCTAGTTTGACATCTTCAAAAAAGGCTAACTTTGAAATTAGACCCATTTGCTCCAGTGTCTGTCAGGGTGAGGTTTTAAAATTGGCAAAGGTGGAGGTTCCATAGCCACCTGTACAAGCTGCTTCAGTGTTTGACCACCCTTGTGGTGAAGAACTGTTCTCTGTATCTGTCTGGAATTTCCCTTGGTGCAAGCTGTACATGTTTCCTCTTGTCAGTGTGCTGTGCATTTCTGAAAACCATCTGGCTTTGTCTTATCTGCGAATGCCGATTAGGTTGTTGAAGAGAGTAATTTGTTCTCCTCCTTTAGCTATCTTATTCTTCACGCTACACAAATTCAGCTCACTAGTCTCATCTCATCTGTCATGTTGTCCAGCCCTCAGCCATCTTCATGGCTCCACCGGACTTGCTTATCAATATCTCTTTGCATTTGGGGTCCCAAAAGCAGATGTACCATATTTCAGATGAGCTTCACAGGTGCCAAGCAGAGTGTAATAATAATTTCCTTTGATCTGCAGGCTATGTTTTTACTTTTGCATCCCAGTCTTGAGTTTTAAAAGAAAGAATTCGTATAAAGCAGTAATTCCACTGAATATGTTCCTTTGGAAAGCAAGAATTACTACTAAAATAGGCTTTCCAGTCCAGAGGGGGGGAGGAGGAAGTAATGGGAAGCTGGAGGTAGACCAAATAATACTTAAAAAGGGTACCTTTTTTTTTTTAATTATGCCGTGAGTGAGTAAAGGAAGCAGTGAATTTTCTTTCTTTGTGTTTGTGTTTTGTCTCTTTCCAGAAAGACATCTAATCTTGATTTGAAGAGAGGCTTAAAAGAATGGCCAACCTATGGCACTTAGACGGCATATGGATTTGGAACAGCTGACATGTGACTTGCCCGCTATGCCAGCTCTGCAGCTGGGTTACATGGCATAATGTTGGCATGAAGTCTTCTATGAAATCTAAATTTCTGGTTGTTGCATACAGTTACCTAGTAGGGACTGTGACAACCTTTATCACTAGTTTGACTCCGATCCGGTTACACATTTAGCCAAACTGTGCCTGGCCTTATACTGGTGTGGTGAGACCCCACAAAAGTTATCTAGATCTTCTGCCCAAGAATAATTTCTGGACCATCTCATCTCATGGCACTTAGCCAGATCAGATGTTTAGATGATGAGGTCAAGAAAGTTAGCCAGCTTTGCATTAGCCAAGTTTTTGGTTTCAACAAATGGATGGATAAGGACGTTTAATGGTCTGATGAGAATAGAAATGGTTCTTTTTGTTGTCATGCTTTATAATGTCTTCCTTAACTCTAGCAGTTTGGTGTTTTTCACCAGACATGTTATTGTTTCATCCCACCCCCTCCCTTCTGCAAGGACAGTGGGCAAGGCTTAATCTCTATGCAGCAGAACTTGTAACTGTTGAATGAAAACCTTTATGGTTCAAGAAAAGTAAAATACCTAATAATATTCAGTCATCCTGGTGGTGTGTGGTCAGTGACCTTATCTTCTTTTTATTTACAATTTTATTTCTCTTTTGTTGTGGGTCTCTTTCTTCATTTATGGTCAGACTTGCCCTAAAATTTCACCTTATGGGATGTTTTCCTTTTGCACTTAAATCCGCTTTGTTTGGTTTGTTCTGATTGTTTTTTGTTTTTTTTTTTCAATCAAAGAGGATAATATTTATAGCTGGGAAAAGTATGACTTTTATACTGCCTTGTTTTAGAACTTAAATGACATGATCAGTCAAAAGCATATAGCTAGCAGTTGTGGCATAGGTGTGCACTCTGTGTGTTGAGGTGAGGGGGGAAGAGGTCCATGGTGTTCTCCATCAGCAGCCTCATAGAGGGAGGGGTGAAGCCTTGTTTAGCTATTCTAAATAGATCCGAACTCTACTTAGGAAAGATCAGCTAATCTATGCTGCAAACAATGAATATATTACCTTTACTGAAAATAGTTATGAAGTTTTCTAGCTTTGGTTAAGGTAGAGCATCAGCAACTTCCAGTGCATGCAGTTGGTTTCATTATGGGGCCAGGAAGGCAAAATTACGAAGCTGTATCACGCCTGGATTTGCTATCACAAGATGTGATGGAAAGAGAATTCTGAACATGCTGGAGCCCAGGATTTTGTGCTGACTGTCCTAATGGCGTCTATGACATGTTTGACAGCTGCAGGGAGAATGAAACTAATGTCTCATAAGCTAGTTCTCAAAGTGAGAAAGCTTTAGAATTGCATCTGCCTTCTTTTATTGGCTAGGATAAATGGAGTATCATGCATGCCAGCACAAGAGCTGCATGTGTGTTCCAGGAAGTGTTGCTGACAGTATAAAGCAAATTTTGTAAATAACTTGCATTCTCCAGACTAGGAAATTATCAGTCAACTCAATAATGGAGGAGAGGCATTACAAAACCAAGTCCAAGATTGTTCATTTGGCGCAGAAAATCCAGCTGTCATAGAACCATCAAAGTTAAAATGTTAAAACCTAACTTCCATGCCACTTAAAGTAGATGATGCAGGCTCTCAGTTGGTTTGGACATGCCATGATTATTTCTAACCTAGTATGGGAGGTTAGAAAGCCTCCCCCTCCAGGGGAAGGCTTTGGTTTCGTCTTCTAAAGAGAAGTGATTGTTTCTAACAAAGAACTATCATTCATTTAACAAGGATGTTGGAACAACAGCCTACAGAATAATGAAAGTAGTTTAATGAATGCAAACCTGATAAAAGACTGGCTGATGCTTGAGCTGGGAAAAGCTAACATTACTTATCCCTTAATAGCTACAGTGCTGTATGCTTGTATGCAAAATCTGATCAGTTTTTAATCTTTAAGCACAGTTATTGCTGTTTTTTTAAAATCTCAAGTCTGTTAATGAAAACAGCATGTATCCCTGACTTACTAGTCCCTGTTTGCTGCTGACTTTCCCTAGAAGAAGATGGGAGCACTTTGGTGATTGGTATTCTAGTTACGGTAAAATGGAAAAGAAACTTTTCTTTGCGGCAAACAGCTGTGGTAATTAACTACTCTGATCAAATGCAGCACATGTAGTAGTGAAAGTTGTTGATGGGATCTTTTTTTTCACACATGGAAGGATTGCTGTGATACTGCTGTAGCTTCTGCATCATTTGGGAAGGCCATCATACTGTTGGCAGCAGCCTTCTGTTTGAGAATTGTGCACTTTGAAAACAAGATGGAAATTCTCAGGATTTGTTGTCTATTAAAAAAAATACATGTTAGCACCTGTGCTCAAAACTTCTATCTTCAATTGGTTCTGAGTAATAAAGTCAGCTTTCAATTTTCTGAGTTTTGGAAAGAAACCATTTGGGTGTCCAGCATCACCGTCATGATTGTCAAGAAGGCTGGTCCAGGCAAAGCACCTGTGCAGGTACTGAAGTCAGGGAGCACTGTGAACCTGAGTCAATACTGTGAACCTGAGCCCACAATACTCCTATGTTAGGATGTGGTGCCTAGTGCTTTGAAACTTTAGCATAAGTGAACTAGGTCTACTGAAAAACACAACAATCAAATGTAATCCTAAAATTATAGGTTATCTCTAACATGAAAGGCCAAATGAGTAAAACAGCAGCATCTACTTCCCAGACCTCTTTTGCGTTATGCTGTGCCATATGACTAATTGCTTATATGCAAATGTATTGTGGTCTGGATATAACGTCAAGAAATTTTGCTAAACTCTTGTATCTGGGTGCCCATTGTGGAAGTGAGAACGTTTCTGTGGACACCAAACTAAGCAGATACTCTCTAAGCTTTATAGCTTGCTCAAAGAATTGCTTCTTGGTTTGCAATAGTTGAAGTTCCAAGGAACAGAGAGCGGTTTTGATATAAAGCTCTTCTGAGTTATCACTGTCGAAATTAGATGACACAAAACTGTAGTGGTGGTGTTTCTCATTCATGTAATATGAAATTTGCATATGAGAATCCATGTTTGTTATTAGTTGTTTTCCCTCCAAAACATCACCATCTCTGCTTTCATTTTTTGACTTTTCCAGCAGTCTTAAAGGAAGACAGAGGTTACTGATAGAGCTGGGATGGCTTAGTTTGGGACAGCTGGTATATTCATTGTTGTTCAGCTGCACAGATTTTTACTTGTTTCACAGCTTTCTACATTTTTCTGGTTTGTAGTGACACTTCAACATAAATCGTTTGCCAGTTTTGTATGTCATTAAATACCTCGTAATGTTGATCAGCTCAGACATCTTTGTGACAGTAAAATTGCCCTCATGAACCAAAAGCGTGTTTTGGGTTTTCCCTAAACTTGTGTGCTGTTTGAGCTTGGGGGAAGGGAGGCACACAGCTCTGTGTACAGGGAAGAAGAAATTGAATTCAGAGTTTTGAATATGTAGTCATACGTGATGGAAAATGCATCTAGACAGCGTAGCTTAAGGAACTTCACATATAGGTAGACACACACCACCACCTGCCCTGCCACGTTCATCATCTGGTGATAAAGTACATATGCCACTGATAGTTGTGGCTTGAGTAGATTGAAAATGAGATGGAAAAAAATCTAAGCTACGATTTTAGCATTTTCCATCAACATTGCTTAAGGAGCTGTTGTAACTCCCTGGTTCTAGCTGCTTGTTCCTAGCCTTTGCCATCCTGTTCGTTATCTTGGCACAGCAAGGAGCTGGATCAGAAAACTGATCTGAAAGGCGGGGAGAGGGGAGAGGCTGGTTCAATGGCTCACTGTACTGTGTTTTACAAACTGTTCTGCCAACACAGTAGAAGTGGCATAGGGTGGCAATCAGGGGCTGAGGAATATGGGTGTACGATAGAACAGAACAGAACTTTTGATGGTTTCGGTGAAGGACCATATTTTACAAGGACAGAGAAAATTGAAGAATTCTTTGTTTCCAAGAGTGTTGTGTATTTTTTGTGTGTTAATGTATTTTTTTGTGTGTTAAAGTTTTACTTTTTGTTTGGAGGGGGTTGTAGTCTGATCTCTCGTATTGAATTTGGAAACTAGTCTTATTTTGTTGGCTTTACAGAAAGCTATGTCTATGTAGAATATGAGAAAGATCTACAAATGTGTGGAAGTTGTGGTGTAATGTGAGGTGGTTCTTTCTCACACTGTCATTTAGTCTTACTGAATAAACACCCTTCTATTTTCAAGCCTTCTGTTGAAATGCTTTCTGCCTTAGGTCTATCTTCCTCTTCGTTTCCTTAGCTTCCTCTAATACAATGCAGAACATGGAGAAAACCACAGAGAACCAAACTAGATTTTTGTCTTTTCTTAAATTTGAGCATGTAGACGATCCTTCTTGTTTTCTTTTTCTTGGAGATGTCCCCAGTCCTCTAAAGGGTTCAGACTGGAGCAGGATTTTTTTTCAACCTCTTTAAGGAAGATATTCCAAGAAGTGCTGGCAAGACACTCTGTTGTAAAACCTTTCCTGATTGAGAGATGTGACTCTCCCTTGCTTGGATAAAAGTGGAAAGAAAGAGGAACCTGGACTGACTGAAACACTCAGCTTTTCTGAAGCTACTGTGGCAGTAAGGCATTGGCCAACAGGATTCTGAGAGTAAGAGGCTCTAAAGCTCATTACTCACTCTTCCTATCAGCCTTCATCATCTCTGCACAGTTTCAAAGTGAACCAGAGCTGTGTCATGCCAGCTGTGTCATGCCAGCAGTGTCAGCCCAGTTGCGTCTCAGTCAGTTGAGAAAGAACTCTGATGGCTAGTTTTGGGTCTCATGGTTTAGAATCTGGTACTCCGGTCGTAGGCTGAACACACTCCGACTGTAACAAAGGATCTCCACTGAACAAAGCAGAGGTGTCTAGGACTCCCCTAGTGAATTCAGTATTTCAAACATGCGTAAGCCTTCAAGTTAAAAAGACTGCTTGAAAGAATAAACCCAGAGTCCTGCCATGACAGGACTCCTATCTCAAATTCTGCTCTACATGATAAAAAGAATCGAGAAGGACTAAATTTGGATCTTGCTGTGAAGCAAAACATACGCAGCCGCAGGAAAAAGGATACGCACTGGATTATTCCTTTCTTTAACTACTCTGAGATGGAGAGTGAGAAAATCCATCAAAGCCTGATTGACAAACGCAATGAGAATAACAGCAAAGGAAGCAGTTTTCTGTCATTGTCATGTGAGGATTTTGTTAAAACTTGCTAAGCAGAATCTGTTTCTCTCTATTAGCATTTTGGAGAGACTATCCTACAGTCCATGAGAAAGCATAGCTTTCTCCAGTTCTGATGTACTTCTAGGGAGAAATATTTGGCAGGACAGGGTATATTGTCCCTGTCAAACTATTCAGTATTTAAAAAAAAAAAAAACCAGAACAACTTTGATAAGGCAATCGCCATAAAAGAGGAAAAGCATACTATTAATCTAATCTGAGGTAGAATCATTATCGAGTATCATTCTTCTTGGAATAAAAAAACTTCATGTTTGGGATGAAGGCTTCTTCCCAGTAAAACTGAAAGACTGCTAGGCATTATAATTATACTGTTCATTCAAAATAAGATTCTTTATCCCTCCATAAGATGAATGTGCTGATATAGAAAGAAGACCTATTGCCAAACTACCTCGTAAGCAGACTAAATTTTTTTTTTCCTTTTTTCAAGGCTTACCTGTGACTTACGCTATTGTAGCTATGCTTATGGTTATAACCACTTAATTTGTTGGACCAATACTAGCGTAGATAGTAATCCAGCATCTGTTAAAAGGTGGGGAAAAATTTAACTGTTCATCTAGGCTCAATGCCGGGAAAGAATTCTTGGATTCTGTGTTTATAGTCAACTCAATTTAATACCAGTTCATTGCCATTATGGTACCTTCAAGGTCTTGCCATTTGAGGAAAAATACTATGAGCATTTTAGGAGGTTGGCAGTATTGCTGGTTAACATGTTAATGTCGTCCTTTTGGATGGCTTCTTTTTGAAGTCGTTTTTTTGGATGGCAGCGTCACAGCTATAAAGCAGAGTGTTCAGTTAACAGTTTTCTCATAGATGGGCGTGGGGGGCATCTTTTAACACTATCCCAGCACGTTTAGTCTTGAATACTCACAGAAGACTTCACAGAGATTTCTTTTATTTCAAGGGAGAAAATAGAACTTATAGCAAACATTTGCCCTCTCAAAGCAAGTAGTTTTTTAAAAGTGTCCCTTCAAGGATCAATAGTTTCTTGTGCAGACAGTTTTCACTGGAGCAGTACAAGATTTTTAAAGAAGCTAGTAACGGCTTCCAAAGAAAATGGATTAGAAGGATTCTCAGGAGGCTCTCCAGTTCAACAGCTTCTGGTACTCTTTCCTCAGTGTTCTATTATTTAGAGAAAATCTTCCCCAAGAAGATCACATGATTACAAACAAATATGACCTGATTAATATTCACCTTTTGGGTACATAAATAGGATAATTTTATAATCACAAATGCAAACTTGGAGAGAGATGGTCACACATACAGAATCATCAGGAGAGTCTAGAGTAGCTCTGCAAAATGATAAGGAAACAGCTCAGCTATGTTATGTGCCAGCACATGAAGAAAGGTAATATATTGATGTCTTCACTCATTCAAAGAGAAATTTAGCCTTTGATTTTTGGGATAATGTGAAACTGCAGTACTTTCTTTACACGAAGCAAGCAAACAAGCATTGTGGCTTGCTGGTTCACCAGGCAAAAGTCAGCCTGCGGAGGAGCTATGTTCAGAATATTCCTTTTGATGTTAAAGGTTTCTGAGTAGAAACTTTCTGGAAATCAAGCTATTACAGCTAAACTTGTATCATCAAAATTTAAGACAGCTTTCCTTTGAGGCTGTTATACCATTTATCAGTGGAGGCATTCCTGAGTATAATTCATACTGTCTGCTTCTGGCATCTAACTCTGGGTGGCATTTAGGAAGCTTTGTAGAGAAGAAAAATGAAGTTCATTGTAGGTGATCACTTTGGCTGAGTGACTCTATGCAGATGCATTTTTCTCCATATAATTTTCTATGGATTTTGGGAAGGGAAGCAGCCTAAAATAGCTGTATAAATTCTTCACATACTTCCACATTTGCGATGATGGTGTTCCTGGATTGTTGCTTCATCAACTGCTTTTCTCCCTCCCACAATGGTAAAATTAAGGATGTTTTTTGTAGAGCTATTATGAGCTCTTCAGACTTCAGTTTGGAGAAGTCTTTTACAGACCAAGTATTAACCGCTACTTATAGTGCTGGCAGTATCTCTATAACCTGCCCATTGTTTTTTAGGTACAGGCTCAAAAACTTTTCCTGGATTGTTCTGGCAAAATCATTGCCAAATAATACATCGGTTAAGCTAAACTTGCAGCTTCATTTTTTTGGTGTTGCATACTACTGTGAATACTAGTTTGGTATTTTATGCAGACTGTCAATGCTTCATGAATTTGTAATGTCTTGTTTTCTTCATTTTTAAAGATTTGCAGTAGCAAGCAAAACAATGACCTCGTTGCTGGAAGAAGTGTGTTTTGCTTTTTTTTACTTACATCCTTTCCACTTGGGAATGCAACACTGGCATTGGAGGTGGCTCTAGACCTGTTCTTTTTGAGCAGGAGGCGGCATGTGTCATAGGAGGTTTGTATCTCTAGATATGTTTCTCTGGTTCACTAGGCTAGTATCTATGATCTTAACCAGTCAGTATCAACGAAACGTTGCTGGCTCATTTACGTCCATAAGCTCACTGCCAGCTACCATGCAGAGCTGATGGTGTTGAGTGGCTGCAGACTGGGACTTAGAGCTGTCTTTGAAAAGAATTCCACAGGGAAAAAAAGAAAAAGAAACCTATCATCCTAGAGGTGAAGTTTAAAGCCAGTAGTGTCTTTTAGAGTGTTTTTTTTGTGCATCCTTCATAATTGCAAGCATCATTGGGTTCATTAATGAAGAGCCTCTTAACTCAAGATATAAAAAATACTTCTGGAAATGTAAGTTGATCTCATTTGAGGCCTTCAGCTCCTTATTCTAAAAGCCAGAAGGCTTAATTTATCAGGTGGAACATCTCTGCAGTCTTCCTTTTTATTGTGTCCTCTAAGAAACCTAGACAGAGAGAACCTGCAGCCTACTACATTCAAGAGGACATTTTGCATATAACTTTTTTCAGCTTGCTTCTTCAAGGAACATTCTCTAGGATATTGAGGAAACACAAAGATGGAGTCTATGGAGTCTTTCTTGGTCATGGAGCAGAGATGCCCTCAGACTACAGATTTTAATTATTAATTTTTTTTTTTTGTTTAGAAGTCCACACTCCTTTGTAATATTAACAATAAGCTGTAATTCACAGAAAAATCAGATTCCTAGTACTATAGTGTTTTTCTACAGGTATAGCTATTGACATATGGTCATCCCACAACACAAAAGATAAATGCAAGCTATTTAGCAGCTAGAGCACCTTGTTCATAGAGACTGGTGATTGAAAGGTTAATACAAGTGACAACACCTTTGTAAGTAACCAGCTTGCTTTGAATAATTTTAATGATCTTCATGGTTTACTGATCACAGAAATCCAGTCTTCAAAGGGACCTGTGTCAATATGAGTTTGCAAGAAAAATGATTAACCAAAGGGAAGCTTTTTTAATAAAGAGATACTGCCAAAAATATGATTTATTGAACTTAATCATGCAGCTGGATGAAGCAATATGCCAGACTTCAGAAGTCCATGGCAGAAGTACCTCTATGCAAAAATTCTTTAGAGTAGTATCTAGATCAGAGACAGTGTTAGAATGTCAGCTGCAAGCATCCCATCAAACCCTCTCTTGTCAAATGGGTGAAAAAATAATGCATGCAACATATTTTCCATAGTTTGGATATCCATAGTTTGGTATCCATATCCATACCCTTATCAACACATTTGGGAGGGATACCTCGAGCTGGGGATGGGCAATCTAGCTATATCATCTTTTAAAGTCATGGTATTTCTTCTTCTCTAAAGATGCTTAAGAATGTTTTTGGGAAACAAGGCCATCTAATTGGTCTGGCCAGGCAATTCTACCTTCCCATACTGACGGTGTAACAGCAGTGGGTTTTATATATTCATAGAAAGGGAAGAACCAAGTCCTTGTTCTTGCAGAGAGCTGTTAGGTCTGGATTTTGAAGCAAGGTGGTATTCTCAGACTGGTATTTTCAGGGGCGAATGTCTCTAAAACATATCCTTTCTTGAAGAGTACAGTTCACATGTGCCTCTCAATACAGAAGATCCCGAAACAAAAGAAAGGTCGTAATAGTCTTAAAACTGGCCATGCAGTTTCTGTACACACAGACTTCTTGGTTCATTCTCAGTGTCTGTCTTGTTGATGTGGTCTGGTAGCGTATGCCCCAGAAGGTTCTACTGTAAGTCCTGAACTAGATTTAACTTAAGTAAAAATGGAAACCTCTTTTTCTGCAGTGTTTCCTTTGTCAGTCTGATACTGCTCTGAAATCTTACATGACTTTCATTTTTGATACTGACACAAAACTCTCTAGTTAACTCCTTTTTATGAAGGTTCATATTGCAAGGTGAGAAAGTGCAATAGCTGGATTGCTTGTAGATAATTTTTGGTTTTACTCTGTATCCGTGAGACATCTGTGTAATGTTAGTCAGGTTTGTCATCTCCTGTTTCCAATGCTTAACTAAGCACTTGCATTTTATTCTGATCAGCTTAAGGCTATGAAGAGCTGTTGCCTGAAGCACATGTATGATTCCACTTATTTAGTATTTCATAAAAATATAGCTATTTACAGTTCTCATCCCAAGAGGCTACACCTAATTATTAGAATTTTATCCTCTTGTCTCTTTCTTCCTCAATCCTTACTCAACCCAAAGGGAAATGTTATGACATACAGTTCACGTAACAGAACACTTACTACAGGACAATTAGGAATACTTCTTAATGCTTAAATGCTACTTAATAAGGTCAGGAGAGAGTTTATGAGAATAGGACTCTATGAACATTGACTGAACTATTTAAGGTGGCGCTGCATAGCAGCAGTGCTTATTCTGCTAGAGTTCTGTAAGACTCATTGCCTCTTTTAAATACTACTGCCATTTTGAAAGTGTGCAGAGTAACCGTATGGGTTACAGGATGCTGTTCTGTAAGGCATTGCTTGGTAGGAAGCCCCTGTAGATTAGATGACAATCTGTGTGGGCAGTCTCATAAGGAGCAGTTCCCTCATAGCAATATTATCCACAGAAATATGTTGATTGGATGGATTTTTGCAGTCTGTTTTCTTTTCCTGCCACTGTGGAATCTGCTGCTTGATGTTTGTGTATTAGTAGAGTCACTGAAGGTTGTTAAGATTGGTCCTTTTTTGGTAAGATGGAAGGAGAACGTGTACAGGCTCATGTGTGATGTTCTTTGACTGAGGGGATTGACTCTCATTATGGAGTATATGTATTTCCAGAGCAGAATAAATCTAGATAATATGCTAACTGCTCTGTGGTTTGAATTTTTTATTATTGTTGTGACTATGAAAGTCTCAACTTTCTGTTCTTGCTTACCTTAAGTGGAGAAACTAGAAATCAGAAAAGACAAGACAGTTGCTGAAACTGCGTAGGGTTTCTGTAGTGCTATGATGGCTGTTTCTTGCCATATGCAAATATTCTAAGATACTTTATCTGCAGAAGATACACATAGATATCTAGAAAAGCATAGGAGAAAAGAGGCTTTTCTCTCTTTTTGTGTTTTGCTACCTCTGATTTTTGATGGCTTAATGTGCAGACTTGGGGGAAAAACGTCTCTATGGGAGAGGATCACTAAAAGAGAATTGTATGGGCAGATTCCTGTTTCATAAAGATTTCCATAAAGAAAAAGCATTCACTGATCCCCGAAAAATATACTTGATTGCATTTCATAAAACACTTGTGAAAAGCTTAACTTTTTCATTTGGTATCTGATGTTATGCAATCAGTGCTTTATGGATCTGTGGAAAAGGAGAGGAATGAAATGGGGGTTATTAAAAGAGCGTTAGGTTCCAGTGAATATTCCCAAATGGCAAATGTCAAAATTGAGATGAAACTAAGAGATGTTGCTTAGCAACTGTGGTAGTCTCTCATGGCCACAGATGAATACAGTGAGTGTTTACAGCAGCAGTGCTGCTGTAAAGTGAGTCTGTCTGAAGAAGGATGTCTAAAGAAGATAGTTTTCCTTATGAAATTCAATAGCGATTTATTCCTTGTTCTGGTGAACCTTCAAACTACCTTTGTCAGGGATCGGAATCAGCAACCTGGCAATAAAACTGGTTTTGCAAATTGATGTTTTCCTAGTGGTAAACATCACTTTCTATCAAATATTTTGGTATTATATTTTGTATTTTAGTAGCAATAAGCTCTAGTATTTATGTTCCTTGATTTGTCTTCAGAATTTGAGGCAGGATTATACTGGATTAGTTGTGCATCGGCCATAGTAGCAGAACTGGGAGAAAAAAATATTTCATTATATCTGAGGATAAACTGCTTTCAGTATTTTTTTTTTTTGTATTGCGTCAGCCCTAATATTCTCCTTGACCCTTGTAACACTCCCTGCTGTATATTTATTCAACTGTATTGTGCATTCTTAAAGAAGTTCTGCAAACCCTACTGGCAGCAGCTTAATTTCTTCTTTCCTTCACTTAAAGATTTCCTAGTGCAAACATACTTCGAAATCTAACTGCTTCCTTATGCAACTTGTGAACTGTTTTGAACATCTTTCTGAAATGAAATTTTGCAGGTCGAAGATGAGTAAATGGGATGTGAAGGTTGAAACCTATGTATAAAAGCACAGTCTAAACTTGTGGAAATTTTAACAATGCTCATTTTAATCAACAAGTTTTGTAGATGTGAGGATCTGAATTGAAAATGCATTGCATTGTTTTGCACTTCGTGAAGTTTATCCTCATGTTTATGCTTGAATTCTTTGAATTAAAGAAAAAAAATAAATACCAAAAAAAGTGCTTTATTTTTGACAGGCACTTTAAAGTCTTAGTCAGTTGCTCAGTGTGTCCTAGTTTGGCCTTCTGAAAATAACCTTCCCCTTCTAGAACGGGGTCTTAAGGCCTTGCAGTGTACCTTGCCCTTAAAACAAAGACGTTCATAGTAGTGTTTATTTGACATCCTGTTTGTTTATGTTGTTATGTAGGGTATTCCTAAATAAAAACAAATTCTGAAGCATACCCCTCTCTTTTCGTTACTTCTGCTTCACTCTTAAAACCACTGTCTTTATCTATTTGCATCTAAAGTATGTCATGCAACTTGAAGAATTTTGTAAGATTCTGTTGAACTTCGTATTTCTTGCACTGTCTTCAAGTATATCTCTCTGTTTTTATCAGCAGCATTTGCTGAATTAATGGTTTGTCTCACCATGTCAGAAAGGTAGACAGTCAAGTCAAAAAATGGATTCAAGAAGATGGTGCAAAATGAAGCTCTAATCATGCTGGCTGACCAAAGAAATGGAAGTCAGTTACTTGGAATTCATTTCTCAGGTCTGATAGAAGTCTGTGGTTTATATCATATAAATCAGAAGTTATATTTTAGAAGCAGAGTTTTACTTCAGTTGTAGCAATTTTTTGCACATCTGACCAGAGATGCTAGACAGGCTGAATTTGTTTTTCCAGGAGGAAGGTGGCTAAAGATAAGTTCACTTCTCCTTATTTCAGTCTGATCTTCTACTGTTTGCATGCATTTTTCAGCTTCCATATGCAAGAATTATATTTAAAACCCTATGCAAATAAAACTGGATCCATCCTTTAGACTTTTCTAGACTTTTCTTATTGTAAACCATCTGATTGTATCTTCTCCAAGCATATATATCTATATAAATACAAAATATATAATATTTTATATACTTTATATATGTTTGTGTAGGTATAAAACATATTCAGAGGAGTGCCTTTGTGGTTTTTTTAATGGCTTAGCTTATTGGTGGAAGATTGGTTAGTTCCTCCACTCTGCAATTACTGCTGTCTTGCTGAAGTTGTAACACTCCTTCAGAAGACTGGTGGACTAGTCATTTATCCACCTTTAAAGGTCCTGTTTTAGAGGGGTTTTTCATGTTTGGCAGCTAATGCTGATCTTTTGGTCATAAAATCAGTCTTACATCTGAGTTCATAGAATAGCCCAGGTTGGAAGGAACCTCGGAAGGTCATCTGGTCCAGCCTTCCTTGGGAAAGGGAGCCTAGATGAGATTATCTATCACCCTGTCCAGTTGCCTCTTGAAAACTCCAGCGATGGGGATTTTACCACATCCCTGGGGAGCTTGTCCAATGAATCATTGTTCTCACTGTAAAATAAATAAATTAATCTTTCTTATAATGAGACAAAAGTTATTCCTCTCCATGATTCTTTACCCACCAACTGATTTTAGCCAAACTTTCAAAGTACAGAAACATCGAAGTTAGTTCCCACAAGCTTTCTGAGAATCGCTAGTTGGCTAGAAGTAGAAGGAATCTCAAGTTAGTATTCCTACTGAGGTAGAGGCAGTAAGAAAAAACAATAAACAGGCAGAAAAAATAAACATACACACAAAATCAGGAAGTATTTTCTATGTTTTTTTAATATTAAAAAAAACCAAACTGTGAAAATAGGAGATTGTTGCTTTGTGGATTTTCAAATTATCTTGAAGTTAAACTCTAGAAGTTATTTTAATCCTTAGACAGCAAATGCTGATAAGCTGCACAAGACGGTACATTTATTATTTGTATCATACTTCACTGTATAATAAAAAACCACAAATGATTACTTGTAAGCTGTCTTTAATACTTAGTGAAGAGGTTTAGATAAGCATAAACTCCAATTGTGTGGTATATGCCAAGCAGAACTAGTGTTTGGGCAGGGGTTATTCTGTTTATCTTCTTTCCTAATATGGTTTCTGGAGGTTTTCTTAAACTTTATTTTCAGGAAACAATAGCACTAGGGAAATCAGTTTTCTGTCTTTGTAGCAAAAATGATTGGGGGGAATGGGGGAAAATGCTTTAATGCTGTCAGTCTCTGCTAAAGATTAGACATTTTCTTTTGAGTTTTTGGGATAATCTGTGACCCCTTAAGGGGTTACTTCTCCCTGGTGGTCCTTGTCGCAAATGACTGTTCTCTTTGATTATCAAATGCAGACACATGAATTTTGCAAATCATGTTTTATGTAAGATGTAATTAGTTTTAGGCTAAGCCATTTCAAGCTTCAATAGTTATATTCCCTTAAGGATACTCTGGCACACTAGACATGGATTTTTCTCAGCAGTCTGACCTTTTTAGTTGATGCAGTACTCAACTTTGTGATGATGACACTTTGTGTTTGCTTGGGATAACTTAAGTAGACTCATCCACACCAATGGTGGGTTATAAATACACTCTTCCTTAATTAATTTTCCTGTTATATTTAAAATAAGTTACCAAGTCACTAAACTAATGGGTAATCCAAGTAGATGAGCAAGTAGAGAATTTCCACAGAAAATTTCTACAGCTCACGTGCATGTAACTTCATGTGACCTGGAAGACTTAAGAATGTTATAGAATAAAGTTCGTCATCCAATTTGAAGCACCAAAATAATTCATATGTTCTACCACAAATAATTTTTTTCTTTTAATAGATAATGAAATGCTTACAGATACTACAGGATGTTCACTGAAATGTTTTTAAAGGGATGGGATAGTATGGATTTTCATATTTTCTGTACTAATGGTATTGAATTCATAATACCGAGTATAATCAACATTTGTTATCTGTAATTGAGTACAAAAGTCTGGAAATACTGAAATAAAATTTCACGTTAGGAGCTTGGTATTGTCCATAGAATAGAGGCAAGTTTTGTCTCCCTAATACTCTATCCAAAAGCAGCGTGTGTTTCAGGGTCCTTCCACCACTGTATAACCTAGTACAGTCCAAAACCAGGAATTAAATTAGATCTATCATGGAATTTTCAGAGTTGGAAGGGACCTCTAGAGATCAGCTACTGCAACTCCCCTGCTAAGCAGGATTGCCTAGAGCACATTACTCAGGACTGCATCCAGTCCAGACAGGTCTTGAAAGTCTCCAGAGGAGGGGACTCCACAACCTCCCTGGGCAGCCTGTTCAGTGCTCCGTCACCATAAAGAAGTTTTTTCTCATATTTGATCGGAACTTCTTATGTTCCAGCTTGTGCCCATTACCCCTCGTCCTGTTACTGGGAACCACTGAAAAGAGTCTGGCTCCGTCCTCCTTAAACCCACCCTTTAGATACTTATAAACATTAATAAGGTCTCCCCTCAGCCTTCTCTTCTCCAGGCTAAAGACTCCCAGCTCTCTCAGCCTTTCCTCATACGGGAGATGCTCCAATCCCTCAGTCATCTTTGTTGCCCTACGCTGGACTCTCTCCAGTAATTCCCTGTCTCTCTTGAACTGGGGAGCCCAGAACTGGACACAATATTCCAGCTGTGACCTCACCAGGGCAGAGCAGAGGGGAAGAATGACCTCCCTTGACCTGCTGGCCACACTCTTCCCTATGCGGCCCAGAATTCTGTTGGCCTTCTTGGCAACAAGGGCAGATTGCTTTAATCTGCTTCTTTACAGTACTTTATTTTTTGAAGCCTGCAAGAAGTAACTATATATTATTAGATACGTAATTAATATTATTGCATCTGTTGCTTTTATGTCAGAGAGGTAGTTATGAACATTTAAAAATAATTAAGATGACCTACACTTGAAGACATCAAATATATTTTGTTGTGGGAACAGCTTCCTTGTCCTGTCCCTAAAAAGCTTGAATAAATAGGTGAAGCTGACTTCGTGGGACACCCATAGTGTTTTGTCAACCTCCGGAAGGTCTGCCTGTCCATTACAGCGAATGCTTGACTCCTACATCTACACTCAGAAAGCCCAAGGCTGTTCTGTTGCATGTTCTGGTGCAGCAACCCTGGTGTTCCAGGCACTGAGTTTAACAAAGCGCTGATCCTACTAAATATATATCTGGAGATTAAGCTCCCTGATCCAGCTGAGCGCTGTAGTTGTACTGGTCATGCAAGCTAGTACTGAAAGGCTGGTAATGGAACACACTAGTCTTGAAGGTGTTCTCTGTTCCCCCTGCTTACCCTGTCGTGGGCTCACTTAAAGCGTTAAAAGCAGCAGCATGGCATCAGGGCTGAGGCTTTTTTTACTTGCTGGGTCGGTTTGTATTTGCTGGGTTAAACTAAAAGGTTATCTTCATCACGGCTGAGGTCCCGGATCTGAGTTCACATGCAGCCTCACCAATGCTTGCATCATGTTCTCGCTTTATTTCATCCTTCGTACACAAACATGACCGTATACTGTGTAATGTAATATCAGCACACTTTATGTGGAGCAGATGCAATTTTGTTACTAATGTTCCTTCAAAAACACTTAGAGGAAGAATAAATTTTTAGGTTTTTTTTTTTTTTTAGAGAACCAAGTACAAAAGGATTTTCCCATCAACTGAGCAGTTACTTTCAGGACACTCCTCCAGTCGTCCTTTGCTTTTGTTCGAATATCTTTGTTTATTAGAGTATATAACTGAGTTGACATGAGGGTATTAGCGTTGGGTGTACGTCAGCACCTCAGAAATCAACAGGGCATGTTGTGCTTTGCTGCTTGTTTAAGGTGCTGCTGATGCAGATAAATACAACTGTGCCACTTACAACTAGTGTGACATTATTTCAAAATTTATACCTATTTGCATTGAATTTTAAAAGTGTGGCGAGAAGCTACTAATGAGAAAAGGGTCTCTTGTAACACTTACATGTTGCATTTGGTCCTAAAACAACTCAGGCAAATGGAGTATGTTGAGATCATAAGTCATCTGACTACGCAGCAAGTATGGTGAGAAAAGGGGGGTATGTTGAAGGTTCTAGAAAGGAAGAATATAGCAAGAATCAATACCTTTTCAGTTTACTTTTTGTCATCAAACCCCCTTTCAAAACTAGTTCTGTTGTTCTTAATGTTTATTTCCATGATTAGAACTATGTAAAGAAACCATCTTGTGTTTTCCACTTTCTGCTTCCTGTTCCTTGGTCAGTTTAGCAAAGAATTAATTTACGCCTGGCAGTCTGTGTCTGCAGAGCTTGTTCTAAGCATGCTTAAGTTGAAGAATCATCTACGCTATGGTTGCTTATGTGTTTGATTATGAAACGTTTAAAGTGCAGTTTGGGTAATACCTCGGGTAATTTTTCTTACAAGTCTTTACAAGTTTGAGATACGTGACAAATCTTTGCCTAGCAGCAAATACAGAAAAATAATTGTCTGCCCATTGACCCAAGAGAATTTAATCTGCTGCTGTACACTTTTACTAGGATAAATCTTATTCTATTGTATGCTTGGTATAATAAGAAATTGACTGCCATGGAAATGTATCAGAGAATGACTGCTTGTTGCTGTAAAAATGTGAATTACCTGCATTATCTAGGGTTCTTAGCATATTAATACACTGGGTTACCAGCACTGAAAACACACTCTTTGATTTTTCTCTTGCATTGAGTAATGAATAGACTATTAGGTTGGTAAGTTTGTTTTTTCAGTTCCCATCCTTCCCCAACATTAGTTTCTTTTGGAAAGCATAAAGCCTCTGATTAATAAATAACTTGTCTTTTGGGCAGTGGGGCACAGTTGCTAGTAAAATTTATTTAGCTAACTAACATCTATGGAGTAAGCTACCTTTCCTTAAAGGAGGATGCTTGTGACAAATAGTTCTAATGGTAGGTGTAAGTAATAAAGTTTTGGTAAATTGTAACTTTTACAAGAAATTCTTGTGGTTTTTGATTTGTTTAATTGTTCTTTTCTTCCTGTTATTTTGAAGTTTTCTTCCATTCAAGTTTTTGTGGTCCTTCATTTTAACCTTCAAAAGTTAACTTTTGTGATTCTGTTTTGTAGAGTCATTCAAAAGCATCAACTGTTGTCAGTGGTCACTCTGTGACTATCTGCATTGGCCACCTTTTTTCCTTTTCTCCTTATTTAATTGCGACAGCCTTCTAAAAAATACATTTTTACATAGCAGAGATGCTTATGTACACCTTAGGTATCAGATAGTGCCTTTTAGGTTGCCGAAGACCTGGATTAGGCAGGCATACATGTCCCGTGTGCATTGGGTGCTGTTCTCATGATGTTGGCTTTACACAGGTTCCATGACACGGAAATCTGAGGGCACATGTGGTGGATAGAAAAGTGTGGAAACTTCTTTATTTCCTTCTGCTGCAGTTGGAAGAGTTTATGCCATCAGTTCAGTAGTACTGAAAATCAAACTTGTGTAGATGGTACTCACTTTGTAGGTTGAAAATGGTAAGAAGCTGTACGTTGCTGAAGATTTTCATAATAGAACATGTATTTACATAATCGTTTTAAAATTGCATACTTTACTTACCCCGCTTTGCGTTTAGTTTTTATTCTCAAGATGCGTATCTATTTATGGAGTTTATTTTACAGATTCAGCCCGCTCACCTTTGAAATCCCTCACTGTCTTTAGTTTGTGCACGAATTTTGTACGGGCGTGTCTGTGGTGAGGTGTGACTTACCCCAAGGGGTGACTCAGGAGCCAAAAATAAGTCTTTAACTTCAGGTGTCAGAGTCCCCATTTAATGAGGACTGGTGACATCTGTTGCGGATGTTGTGGATGACTCAGTTTTCATGTCATCTAAGTGACATGGGATATTAAGTATTCAATGCTGAGAGGGTTTCTGTTCCTGCTTGCTTAGAAATGAAGGTGAGAAAGAGGCTGATGTGCAGACTTAAAATAGTTTGTGTTCTGATCTTTGAAAAGCGGATGACTTCAGAAATTGTTTTCCTTCTCCTTAAAAACAAAAAAAAAAAACCCCAAACAAACAAACTCCAAAACACAGAGAAAGCTGGTAGCGTTAAGCGTGCCGTACCCCCCCGTAACGCCTCTGCTTTTGGCGCGTCACTCGAAGATCGGGTGTCCCCGCGTCCCTCGTGTTTGCAGAGCGGCGGTTCCGCCGTTGGCGGCTGCACGCTTCGGAAGGCGGCGGGCGCGCACGGCCTCTTCTCATACGCGCACCACGTCACTGTCGGGGCGGCGCTCTGTCGCGCCGCGTCTGGGTGACGTGCCCGGTCTATTTTTAGCCGGTTGCCGGGCAGATTTGCGCAGGCCGCCTGGGGTGGCTCCGCATCGCCGTTGCGGATTGGTTTATGCCAAGCAAGTCCCGCAGCCAATCCCGAGCGTGCATGCAAATTAGCCGCAGTCCCCGCCCATCGGTCAGGGGAGGTTTGGCTTTGCCGGGCCGGGGGCTGGCGAGGTGGCTGCGGGGCCTCCCACGGTTCTCGCCCGCCGGCACCCACAGGCAGGGAAGTCGTCATTTCACGTGGGAAATAGGCAAATACCCTTCCCGTGTCCCTGAAATCTAAAGATTATGAGAAGTCCCTACCAGGCTTCGGTTAGATGAAGTCTGATGTCACCAAGTTGCAACTGTTTAAAAGCCGAGGTTACATCACTACGGTTAGTTGCATAGGTAATAACATGAACTAGTTTAGAAAATGCTTTACATACAGAACGTTGAGGGTAAATATAGAATTTTTTTTCATTAGAATAGCGTTACTGTGCATTTTATCTAACAGAATACTTGTAAAGAGATCTGCCTTAAAGGGATGCAGTTCTGCAGACACCAATGATACCTTCTTACAGCTGTAGCCTGTTGAAATTTCACCTATAAAAGGAAAAAAATACCGTCTTTTATAATGCATAGAAAAGCCTAAACATGAACAGAGTATCTGGTTTTGGTCTGTTTTTTTTTTTTTTTTAAGGATTTTTGTCACAGAGTTTCTCGCATTTTTTGGTCTGCGTGTACATGAACAATAAATTCACATTGCTCAGGTTTTAAGTTTGAAATATCAGATGTTTGAATAATTTTTAGTTGTAGACGTGTTCTGGCAGTTGGTGCCCACTTTTATGGAATTATTAGCTCCTCATATTTAAGGACAATGGAAACTGCTCATCCTGTGCCAAAGATGGAACTGCAGTTTAAATTTAAAAGTGTATACAATAAAAATATTCCTCAAATGTATCTTAAAATGGAAAAATTCAACTTTTATATAAACCTTTAGGAAATCCATTTTTTACAGAAAGAAACATACTTAGTGCTTTAGCTTGTGCTAAAAAATCAATCTGTAAGAACGATGAATTTTGCTGTTACAGATATTTCAAATGGTGGTACTTGCTTAGTGTTTGGAGATCTCACAGCTGAACTGAAAGCTGTGTTTTGAGTTGTTGATGAAAGTTGAAATCTCTGACACTGGTGGGAAGTAAGAAAACACAGCATCTACCACTGTTACTCTGGATGAGTTCCACTCAAGCAGTTTTACTGGTTTAATGACCTAAGCGGCTGTTAAAATTCAGTTTACAGAAAAAGATAAAACTCCTCTTGGAGAATGAGCTTAAGCTTCATGTGGGAAAGAACAGGTATGTCTAAGGTGCTTGAGTTGTTTGTGTAAGGCTAAGTGGAGTGTGTATGTTAATTAAAAGTTACCTAGGAAAGATTCTTGCTTGTTTTCTTCCATCTTAAAAGTAGGCATTTAATGTGTAGTAGTCATCAAGGCATAAACTGATGAACCACGTAAGGACAATTCTGCAAAACCACCAGCAGATGAAAGATCTTAGTTGTGTAAAAGGACCTGACAGTTCTGTTTTTCCCACGAAGCTTGGCAGCCTCATGGGAAAAGAACTCTAAAATTACTGATGTAGCATGAGAAATGGGTTCGTGAGCCAAAGTCAAAGGCGGTATTATGCTCTGGAGGTAGAGAAGATGCAGGACAACTGCTTAATTCACTGTGACACCAAAGTGATGAGAGCGTTACTCAAGTTTGTGCATGAAGCTGTCGACTGAGGATGGAACACAAGACCATACAACCTGATTGAAACCGTTCTGGGAATTGACTCTGGTTCATCAAGCCTGTAGCCATACATTTAGGTGTTTTTGCTAGGCATAGATACACACGTGGACTTAATGTTTTACTGAACTGGTTCTTCAGAAGGCAGTTCGCAGGGGTGGGGGAGGAACGGCCTCTACTTGCACTGCAAAAGCCATATTACACTCGTGAAAAAGCACTGATTTTGACAGTTCCGCTGCGATGCTAGAAAAGCACGGGCAGTCTACGCTGTTTGACAAAAGGAAAGGTTACCAGCTGCTGTACCTGAACCCGGCTTGGATCTCAGCAGTTTTTTTTTTATTCAACATTTTAACGTAACAGAAATTAAGTAGCCTTAAAATAGCCTAAAATCACTCCTGCATGTTAAATACCGCCCCTGTATTGTGGCCGGGCACTGCACTCATGGCTCAGCGCTTCAGTGCTTCTCCAGGTCTCGACCTGAAAACTCTGACCTTTTTCTTATGTCCTTTACCAGCTCTCTGGAAAATCTCGTCAGTTTTACGCAGACCCGCGTTCGTCTCCGTGCCGCGGCCGACTTCCTGCCCACGGCCTCGTGGGAGTTTTGTTGCTGGGTAGAATTTAAGGAGCTGCCGTCTGATTGGCTGCCGTGCGGCTGCTCCTGTCAGCCAATCGGAGGCGGGGCTGGAGCCGGTTCCTCCGCAGCCCCGAGGCGCGTCCCGCCGGGGGCCGGCGGCGGGGCCGCAGTGAGCTCCCCCTCGGGCTCCCCCTCGCGTCCGCCAGAGAAACTACAGGGCTCTGCTGCAAGGGGACAATGCCGCTCGTGTCTTAAACCACAAACCTCGACACCGCGTATTATACGCGGCAGGGAAAAATAACCTAAGAGATATATTTTTTTTTTTTTTTTTTTTTAAATTACAGGGGACTTTGTATTGCTGTGTGTGCACTCGGTGAAATAGGGCAGGATGGTGATGTAATTTTTTTTCCTCAGAACATGGCACATTTTTCTTTGTTCAGCCAACGGTAACGTAATTTCAGCCTAAAAGAGGGGAAAACTGAAATAATCTGTCGTGTGTTGGAAGAGATACTATTTTCGCTTATCATATGTCCTCCGTTTTGTTTATTACATTTTAAAATAAAGCCAGTTGTATGTGGATCTCAGTAGGCTGGTGGTGTGGATCTTGCATTCAAAGTGGGCTTGTATAGTGGTAGGAACCCAAATTATTGTCACCTTATTTCAGCGCGTGTTCTGTAAGAATAGATCACAAATGGTTATTTTTTTCTTTGAAAATAACTTTTACACTTCTGACAATTTATATTAACGTTGCTTCAGAGGATTTCAACTGAAAACTGCTTTTTATGAACCGCTGCTTAAAAGGTAGGTTCTGTTCACCACTTCCATTCTCTGGGACTCTCCATCTAGAACAAAATACTTACGACCATTTGCAGCTTCTCCTTTCTTGATTTTGGTAGGCTACATTTTAAGTAAAGTTGCGTATTTGAACATTGATTTTTTTTTTTTTTATTATTATTTTTTTTTCTCCCCCATGATCCTCTGTGTAGTTTTTGTGCTTTGGCAAATGTTTTATGGTTGTGGTGCTTTTGGCGAGCACTGCCTGCGCCGCAGGAACCCTGTGCCAGCGCTGTTCTAGACTGATGATATTACGCAAACCCCATTGTGTGCTATTGTTTAGATTCCGGCTTCCCCTCCCCATGTTTCCATGACCTTCTCTTTGTCTGCTGCCTGTTACCAGGCAGGATTCAGGCAGCTGCCCGCTGATTGGCTAAAATTTTGAGCAGCTCTTGGGCTGCTCATCTGAGCACATGATTATGGGCTAATCCATAGCAGCTGAGCTGATACCTTCCTTTGTTGCTTTAGAGCCGCGATCTCTCTGCAGAGTAAAAATAATAGTTAAAAAAAATAAGGACATAGAGGAAAAAACCTTTTTAGTTGGCTGACAGAGGAGTCCTTCACACATTCCTAGCTGCGCTGGCACATTTTGGTTTTGCACACATTCGGTCATGAGAAAGAAATCACCAAATACTAATGGAGGGAGGTGCCTAATGATGTGTTTGTGTCTCTCGTGATGAAGTATATATGACTTTCAAGCTGAAAACGAAAAAGTGAATTCTCATAAATGAGATCGAAACAAACATACATAGTGTTTGTATGTGTTGGCGTTTCAAAATTGATTATTGTGTTTTAAAAAAATCCAAACAAAGCAACCCAGAACCTACCACCGTATTTATGGCATTTAACCCTTACACTTAGCTCTACATACAGGAGTCATTTTGTAGTGTTCGGTACAAACACCTGCCTTTGAAGTAAAAGATGCCCCTCCGTTGGCTTGGTGCCTGGGCCACTTGTTTCTTTCTTGTGACTTCGTCACACAATGAGTAAAAACTGAAGATACCCAGGCACGAGATGAGGGAAGCGCATAACAAGCATAGCTAAACTTTGTGTTGTTACTTATAAAGGGGAGATTACCAACATTGCTTTGAAACACTACTAATTTTAAACGTTTTATTTGCGCAAGACCGAATTCACGTAAGCTGCTCTGGAGTTGTTCTCTGAAGGGAAACCTCCTGGCCCCTCTGACAGACTGGAAGGCAGTATTTATCAGATGGCTGCTGATTGGCTTCCACTGATATGACCAAACCTGTCTGGACTGGTTACCGATATATTTGTTTCTTCTGTTGCTCAGCTCTCACATAAGATCTCTTACTTGGCTGCAGTGTGCTCCCTTGTGGGTATGGCTGGAAACGCTTTGGTCTGCAACGATACATGATATTTAGCTGTTAACCAGCATTTAGTGTTCATCTTTTAATCTCATGTCTGCTTATAATTTTGTCATTTAGGGTAGCTTTTACTGGATATTCTTGGGTTGCGAAAGACTGTGGGATTGAGCTGAAAATATGCATGAGTTGCTCAACTATCTGACGATGGAATTTTGAGAAGCCTTTTTTTGGTACAGGTTCACTGTAGAAATGTAGTAGAGGTTTGTATTTAAACTAGATGCTGGATAATATTCTGAGATATAAAGTAGATGTAATTTTGAAATATATTAGAAATTTAATCTTATTCAGTATTTTTTTAAGAAAAAAGTAAGGATGCATCAATACAGACGTATTCTGATGTTTCATTTTTAAGACTTGTTCTTGGCAAATTTAAAAAGGAAGCGCTCTTCGTTTTACTCTGTATTTACTGTATTTTGTGTTAAAAATATGAATGAAAGACTGCTTAGATGATTAAGAAAACTAGAGCAGAAAATATTGATTTGTTGTAAGTTATATTTTATTATTCAAGTGATGTGATTATGAATCTGATTTTAAGTTGTGTGTGGATATTTTATTAATCTGTTGATCATATATTTTGGTCGTAAGAAAAGTAGAATTGTGAATTTTGTAATATATGAACTTTTAAATTCTGGGTAATGCTTATAAAGGGAAGCATTGTAGTGCGGGAGGTCAAACTACTTGTCTGTCTTAATTTTGATACAAAGGCCCTGTATCCTTGTACAACATTAACAGAAGACTGTCACTAGCTGGTCACCTGCTAGGAGCTCTTGGAATTGTTCAAGGTTAGCTAAGCCTGGAATTTTCTGGGGTTTTTTTCCAAATTGGCGCTACAAGATATGTATCTGTAACAGCCTGCATGTTGGTTGTAGGGGATTATATGCATGGAACATGAGCGTGATGGTCAGTGTTCTATTACGTGACAGTCTGATACATGCTTTATAAAAGTGAGAAGTGAGGTGAAAAAATGTGCTTTACATTCTGAGTTCTTGGGAAGAAGGAAGGGATGTGCTTTCAGAAACGGCACATGCACTTCTGAAATACTAGCGGGTTTTGTATGTTTTTCCTAACTTCAGGACTAGGTTTACTGTGTTAAATGTGTTATTTTCTGGAGGAGTATGAAGATACTGTATTTAGCATGTAGACAGCTCTGGGAGGACCTTAACAGTTATCTGGAGTTCATATTTCATCTGACTGGAGATGGTTATGTGATGAGAACGTTTTCTAAACACAAGTAAACTGTTTCAGATCCGTGTTTTTATAGGTGTTATATTTTGCTGCCACTAGTGGCAATGCAGTAATAGACAATCCTGTTCAGGAAGTGTAGTTCAGGCTGTCAAAAATTCCTGTCGTAATGGTATTATTGAGAGTCTGCAAATAGAGCCGATGCAACCTTTTGTGAAGGTTGTTCATCTGCTACTGAGGTGTGAATTGAAGAGCTAATTAAGCACTATCAGTTATTCAGATAGGAGGAGTCTAGATTGACATGCAGAAAAGAAATGAAAGTGAAAGGGAATCTCAATGTTACGTTAACAGGAAATGCAAAACAGGGAAAAATTTTTTTTAATCATATTGCTTTCTATTTTCCCCATATTTTTGTCAGATCATGTTAACTAAGTCTAAAAGAAGCCTTATAATTGTTAAGTATGATGTGTCATGATTATAAGGTTTAGAGTTTGTCTTGATAGTTAAATTCATATTATGCTTTAGAATATATATTCTTATCTTACTGTAGAATATTCTAGTTGGGCAGGGCATGAATGTTCAATAATTTCCTTCATAAACCAACTGTTCCAAGTAAACTAGGAAGGATCCAGCACAGGACTACCAAAATGGTAGGACCCTAAATTTAGCACGTGACTTGCGATGAGATGCTAGGGAGCTTGGCAACTTTAATCTGTGGAAGAGAAGCTAAAGGGCAATTTTACATTACAGTTACATTACATTAACAATATAAAGCTTGTAGGCAAGGTTGGTTACAAAGGGGGTGGAGCCAAACTGTTACATAGAGGCTGTGGAATCTGTTTCGTGAATTTTACGACTGGGTTGTACAAAACCATCACTGATCTGAGCTAGTGTTGGCGATAGTCCTGCTTTTTTAATCAAAAAAAAAAAAAAATTATACACCACCTGGAAAGACAAGGTGCACTCTACTAATGAATTTCTTAGCTTTGTGAATGAAAGTGGACTGGGGGAAAATGCAAAATGAACTGTACTAAATATTTAAAAAGCATCCCTTGTGTAATAGTTCTGCTGTATCAACGGTATAAACATTTGCTTATTGGTGCTTGTGGAAAAAATAGAATTCATACAGAGATAACTGTCTTGGGGTTTTTTTATTTTTCTACTTGCTATAATATCTTTTAACTACTGTTATCTAAGTGAATTTTTGCGTGTTTTGAGAAACCTAAGAAAAGCCATATCCTAGATAGGAGTAACTTACGGTTGTATGGTAGCTTCAGTAGAACTAAACTGGTTACCATCAGCTGATTCAAGATCTTAGTTGCTGAGTTTCATTTAGGATATAACAAATTCCTTAACTGCTTTCTGCTTCTGAACAATATTTTCATATCTAATCCTTTAAAACCGGGTCTTAAAACCAGAGCTATGTGGGGAAAAAAAAAATAGTTTAAAAATCGTTATGGATTTTTCTGCTTGTTTTGTTTAATGGAAACAAATGAAATAAGAGTTTGCTGTATTTCAACAAAATTACTTTAACTTTGTAGATAATGCTGGATTTAATTCCATTTATTGATTTGATAAAGTAGAAATGAACATCATTTTTCTTAAATTTTTTATATATTCTTATTTTTCTTAATATTTGCATGGGTGGGTGGAATGAATAAAACAATATGGAGGGTAAAACCATCAGTTTTCCTTGAAAAAGGGAATTTTTCTAAAAGGACCTACAAAAGCTGTAGTTCTCACGAGCACAAATGGTCTTAGTAAAATATTATTACAAACTGTATGAAAAAAAACAAGTTTGGTTAACCGTTGTATAAATAAGGAGGATGAAGATCTATTTTATCTCTACAGAAGAAAAAAAAATTATCTTAATGACACATTGAGAAATGAAATTCTTTCAATATATTGAAGTTTTTTTTAAAGTTACTTCATATAAAAATCCTGTCATTTACCCCAGTTGTTAATTTGAAACTCATGAAATTACATAGTTTTAGGATGATAAAATAAATGTAGACTGATGGACCAAGAATATTTTTTACCTTTTGATGAAAAGAGAGGCTGCAGGCTCTTACGTTAGCACAATATCCATTTCTGGCTAGAAAACCTCATTTATGTGGCTTTGTTATAATAAAACTATGAGACAACTGATTGAAAATGTGTAGGCAGAATATTACTAAATGTTATAGTGTGATCTCAGTGATCTTTACATAAGTGTATTTGCGCAGCGTGCATAGAAACTTGTATTCACTGTTTCTGAGGACAAACAAAATTTAAGTATGTTGCTAGGTGTTTCTTTGTTTTTGAAGATACAGTTAAACCAGTTCGCTTTAAAATGTGTGAAATCCTACAGTCTTTCTTAGGAACACTGTAATATGATGATAATAAATTGTTACCTTCACAATTGTTCCTGAACTTTTTTTTTTTTTAAGGGTCAAGATGGATAGCACAGATGAACCTCAGAAAAAAGTCTTTAAAGCACGAAAAACAATGAGAGTAAGTGATCGACAGCAACTTGAAGCTGTTTATAAGGTTAAAGAGGAGCTGTTGAAGACAACTGAAGTTAAACTGTTAAATGGAAAGCATGAAAATGGAGATTCTGATTTAAATTCCCCTTTAAGCAATACAGACTGTGTGGAGGACAAGAGGGAAGTTAATGGAGTAGTGGACTTGTGTGTGAACTCTGAAGAAGGAAGAACAGCTTCTGATGAAATTATTGAAGCCAAAAGCCCTGAAAGTAGGGCAGGGAACATAGTCAATGACATAGAACCCAAACCTCCAGCGCTGTCTCCAGAGAATGTTACTCCTGAGCAAGATAAAGGTACTGCTTTAGCTTGTGAGGCTGAAAATGGTGTGCTTGGTAGCAATAAAGACAATTTCCATGAAGAAAATAATACAAAAGATCATTTGGACCAAAGAGAGAGTGACATCCCATCGGACGGTGGAAGTAAATTAACCTGTGATATTAGTGCCTCTTCTGAAGAGAAGAGAGAAACAAATGACTTAACTATTAATTCCAGTTCATCTAGTGAGGAAAAGAGGACTGAAGAAGTAACTGTTGAAGATGCAGTTGGAGAAGAAATCATCTCTAGCAGTATGGAAGCTGACGAGGAACCAAAGGACAAACAAGACAGCTCTGCAGGTCTTTCAGAAACCACTCTTCAGAAGACAACAGATGAGCCAAGTGAAGGTATCTTGGACAACACTGACTCTATGGAAACAGATGAAATTATTCCAATTTTGGAAAAACTAGCCCCTGCTGAAGATGAACTGAGCTGTTTTTCTAAAAGTTCTCTGCTTCCAGTAGATGACACAGTCCCAGATTTAGAAGAGAAAATAGACAACTGTTTGGGTTCACCATCCAAGCAGGAAAGCAATGAAAGTCTTCCAAAAGAGGCTTTCTTAGTACTATCTGATGAAGAGGATCCCTGTGACGAGAAGGAAGAATGTGCTGAAGTGATATTACCGAACAAGTCAAGTCTTCCAGGTAAGACTTTTTCTAAAGTAGTAGTTTTGATCTAAGTTCAGGATTTTTTTGTTTCTTAGAATGATACACGTGTGACATGTTTCTAAATCAGAAAGACAGTTTACCCACTAATTCTGTGTTACGTAGTCTTATATTTTTCAAGGATGGAATTTGAGGTGCAAAAAAAAATGAAAGTGACACCAAAAAACTGTCATCTTTGAGATCTGGTTTGTTTGGGTTTTTTTTCTTATACTCTTTGCAGACTGGGGTGGGGTGGTGGATGGAAGAAGAGGCAAGAAGAGTAATTGCCAGACATGGAACAGAAAGATTTGTGGGAAGAGAAATGTGTTCACTTACCGTTCTTGAGGGGATGAAAGGATTGCAACTTCCTTTAACATGCAAATAAATAGTAAGAATGAAAACATTGGCAGGCCAGGCACACCACAAGTCCCATTTGTTTCAAATATCTTTTTTTTCACCGAAAGACAGTATTGGAAAGATTTCATAAAAAATGCAAGTCATGTATGATTTTCACGCCATATAGCTTTTATTCATTTAACTCATAGTTAACTTTTATCTGATGACTGTTCCAACTGATTAACATTTGAAGGCATTTGAGAACAGAGTTATCTTAGATAAAGATTAACATTTGGAAAGAGTCTGTGAGAGTTAAATCTGTGGAGACAGAATGGAGATCATCTAAAGATGCTATATTGGAGACACAGGTGCAAGCTGCTCAGTTAAAAAGTACAGTTTTCAAAAAGCCCGGGCAAAAACCAGCATGGCTAAACAATGATGGGAAGAATGGTACTGGAGGACTTTCTTCAAATGGGCAGATTAATAGAATCTTTTTCTCAAGTAGAATTAGTAAATACGATAGCTATGTGGGCACTTGAGATTTCTGTAATGGAAGATCATAGATTAAAAAACCTTGGAGCTCTTTGGGTAAGTAAACAAGCACATGACAAAGAAGACCTGATTGATGTATTTGGATTCTTTTGGATATCCAAACACAAATTATTTCCTACCAGGAACTTTAGGAAACTGAACTGTCTTTGGATAAGACGGAAAGTCCTAATGAAGGAAATAATCATTTGAAGAATGGAAAGTAAATCTACAGTAATCTGTTCCAGAGACTGCGCTGGGTGACAGAATGAATAATTTCCGTAAAGTGAAAGGTGACCAGCGAGGTGATAGTTTGCTGATGGTACTGTGAAGAGCTGTAGAAGAATCTTGCAGTGCTGTTTGACTGGGGCATGAAAATGGCAGATGAAACTCATTGTGGTTAACTACAACACTTTGAGTACAGATGAGTATGAAAATGTTCATAACCTAATAGGAAGACAGAACTGACTCACCACTCAAGAATGATTTTCTAGGATCATAGTGGGTAGTTCTGTGAAAACATTGATACAGTGGCAGTTGAAGGAAGCAAATAAAGAATGCTGGGAATAAATTAAGAAATTGAGGAAAACTTCACTGTGGGACATAAAGCTCTTAAATGTTTTGCGTAATTCTGTTTCCTTCTCCCTCCCCGTATCAAAGATGATATCACAGAACTGGAAAATGTACATGAAAGAGCAACAGGGAAGACGATGGAATTGCAAAGTAATTTTAATTCAACCCTCTGATGGTCTTTATTCCAGCCTCCTGAAAGCAAGTCCAGTTATATCAGATGGCTCAGGGACTGTGGCAGTTTACTTTTGTGCATCTCTAAGGATGAATATACCACAACTTCTTCTTGGGTATCTTAAAATTTAACCAACCTCAACAGTGAAAAACTTTCTGCTTAATTGGAATCTCCAGTGTTCCAGCTTGTGTCCATTGCCTCCTGTCCCCTTGCTGTGCATCTTAGAGTAGTGGCTCCATCTTCTCTCTGCCCTCTCATTATGTAATGGAAGGCTGCCTGCTGGCAGAACTCTTGTTCAACTTTGTCAGATGGATTCAGTCCCTGCTCAGTAATTCTTGATCATCAGAGATCACTGCAGTGAAGGGTGTGAAAACCTTGCCTGCAACACCTGTCATTCAGCCAGGTCGTGTTCTTCTGGAGGCATGCACTCTTAATGGAGCTATTTTTTGGTCCCAGTTCATTTGGAGGATTGGTGATAATGCCACCTTGGGCCCTTGTGCCCTTCACCCTTTTCTGCAGAGATCCATTGTCACTCTTGGTATGCTTAGAATTCCTTCTGGTAGTACTGCTGGTGCCTATGTGGATAAGCAGCAAGAGGTAATAGGCTGAGGACCAGATAAGCCTCTTCGGAATGCTGAGGATCCAGGCCCTCAGCAAGCAGCTAATGTCTTGAGGAGTCAGGCCAGGCTGCTAGGTGGGTACCTCCTGTGGGAGGGAGTCCCTGGTGACTATCACCAGTCTCTTCTTTATGAAGGTTGTTGGTCCAAACTCAGATGGCTCTGTTGCCTCCATTAATGGGAGATTTTCCTCTTAATGTTTTCCATCAGTGCTCTACCTGTTCAGTAACTGCAGACTTGCAAGTAGAGAGGGAATCTTCATTGTGTTGCTGGAAGTCACACGCTTCTTACCTCCTCCACTTTGAAAATCCCATTTGTTACTACTTTGAATATAGCCTCTATCTGTCCCTACTTCCTTGCACTGTGGGGCTTGGGTTTTTGACTGTGCAGGGCTGTAGTTTATCCCCTCTTTGGCCATTCTACAAAGTCAGCTCATCTCCTCCCACAGCTTCTTCACTTTCTGACTGAGATCAGAGAGAGAACTTTTAGACAAGGGTGGACTGTATTTTAGAGTAGGATCTTTCAGCCTGAAGAAAGATGGAGGAGAGATGTGACGAAGATCTGTAAATGGTAAGTGGTATGGAGAATGGATATTTGCTGTCTTCTCCTCTGCAAGAACCTCATGTATCAAATGGAGGAAAGGAATAAAGTGAGAGGCAAGATCAAGGCATAGAAGAGATGGTTCTCCATGTGGAGAACTGTGGAGCTCCTTGCTAGCAACACTGTGACTGCTAAAAGTTTACCTACATTTGTCTTCTGTGGAAGAAGAATTTTTTTTGAGGGCGCAGAAACTGTAAGGCTCTGGAGGTCTTCCACCAGCAATTTTTCAGAAAGCTGAGGAAGTTTTCTGGGACTGTGTAATGGTGTTCTTTTCTCATCCTTACATTTTTCCCTACTTGATCATCTACTGTTGACATGAAAGTGCTGGAGATAGGATCCTGGATTAGGTGAACAATTGGTTTTACCTAGTGCAGCCGTTGCTATGTTTTTTTCTCTTGCCTAATTGGTACACTCTCAAGTTCAACTAAGCGAGGATGTCTACCAAAGCAAGTCTGAAGTCGTTCTTTCTCAGAATTGCTAGCACTTTGAGTGCATTCTAGACACCTTGATTCTAGGCTTTTCTACAGCAGTGGCATTTAATGCCCTCCAGGGATAATTTGGAAGAGAACTTACTTGTTCTCTTTGTTACTGATCTTTGTTGAGGGCGTGTGGAGTCAAGTAGCACCCTAGTACAGCCTTTTAGGAATGAAGAGTGCGGTTAACATTTAAAAGAATACAGCTTGTCTTCTCGACTGTAGTGTTTGAAGAAAACTTCAGAGCCTGTGACTAGCAGATAAACAGTTAAATATGAATTTTTGTTCCTATGTTGTGATAGAATTAGCTGTGAGAATTCTTGAATTCACAACCAGGAAAATGTTAGCTTAAATGGCACCGATGAAACCACTTTTCTGCAATATTATTTCTATTTCTGGTTTTTACTTCAAAAACGGAAAATGGAAGGCTTTCAGAGAGTTGCTGCAAAAAATATTTCAGCATTTGGGAAACAAACTTTGTACTGGAAAGCTTAAAAGAACATAAGTTTTGTTCTTATAGTAGGAGATAAAGGAGGTCTAGAATATCTGCAAACAGGAGCTGAATATGTGGTGGAAAGAAGTTTCTTAAATGTAGCAGACAAAGACACAACTGCTGCATTTTTGATCCACTGGACTTCACAAACCAGATATCAGGCACATTTCTGTCCAACAGACTTTGGAGGACTGATTAATGGATGGTTGATTCATGAGTTGTAATCTTTTAAGTCCTTTATGGATTTTTTCCAACTAAAAATGTGGTAATAAATAACTAAAGAAGAGAATATTATGCTTTGTGTCTTTGTGTTTGAATCACTTAATAATTTTATATATCTATATAATGATAGGCAGTGGGGGGTTCTGATGAAATAATAGAATAGTTCAGGTTGGGAGGGACCTCGAGGTCTCTGGTCCAGTCTCCTGCTGAAAGTAGGGACAGCTGTGAGATTAGACAAGGTAGCTCAGAACTTTATCCAGTTAGGACTTGAAAACTTACACTGATAAGACAGGACAACCTCTCTGGGCAACCTCTTCCAGTGACTCTCTTCATGTTGGAGATGTTTTTCTTTCTATCAGTTGAAATCTCTTGTTTCTGCTTACACACATTGTCTCTTATCCATTGCCATACACCTTTACAATGAGTCTGGCTCCATCTTCTCAACAGCCATCTTACAGGTGTTGGAAAGCTGGTTTTAAGTCCATACTGAGGTTTATCTTCTCCATGCTGAACAAGCCCAGCTCCCTCAGCCTCTCTTACAGGTCACGTTCTCCAGCCCCTTAGCAGCCTCTTGCTCCTCACCGAGAGATGGCATAACAAGTGCCAAGTAAAGGGCAGTAACCGCTTCCTGTGATATGCTGTCTCTGTTCCTATAAATGTAGCCCAGGATGCTGTGGACCTTCTTTGTTGCCAGGGCACGCTGTGTTGGCTCATGGTTTGCTTGCTCTCTGTGCAAGTCCGCAAAGCAGAGTTGCTCCCCAGCCACGTGGGCCCTAGCCTGTGTCATTGCAAGGGTTCTCCCTTCCCAGGTGCAGAACTTTTGCATTTGTCCATCTTGAATATCATAAAGCATTTGTCGTCCCATTCCTTGAGCTTGTCTAGGTCATGATGATTCCTTTGAAAATACATGAATCTATGATTTCTTCATAAACAAAACTAGTCAAATCCTGTCACGTTTCATGGAAAAAAAAAAAATCTGTATTTCTGTTTTGTAATAACTTCTGGGTAGAGTTTGATCAAGGATTCACTACTTAGATAAGGCTTAGAATCACAGAATCGTCTAGGTTGGAAGGGACCTTTAAGATCATCGAGTCCAACTGTTAATGCTGCCAAAACCACCACTAAACCATGTCCCTCAGCACCACGTCTACTTGTCTTTTAAATAACTCCAGGGATGGTGATTCAACCACTTCCCTGGGCAGTCTGTTCCAATGTTTGATACCCCCTTCAATGAAGAAATTTTTCCTAATATCCACCTAAACTTCCCCTGGGGCAACTTGAGGCTGTTTCCTCTTGTCCTGTGACTTCCTAACTTGGGAGAAGAGCTCAACCCCCACCTCACTATGTTTTTGTACTTTCTTGTGAGTGCTGTCTGCGCACATCAGTTCTACCCAATCTGTAAGGAGAATGTTGTGGTTACAGGATTTTGGAATAGTGAGAGTATGACTGCGCAGTCCAGAGTAACTTGCAAATACTGTTCAGGTGCTCTTAGGCTTACTCATTATTTTTATTTCCATTTATATGTATATTTTGGCAGAACTGACATCCAAATATGCATCCAGTCAGTCACTAAGCAGATCAAAATGCTTGCAGCTGTAGAAATTATTAAAAGGAATTTTCAACTGTTTAGTGACAGGCAAACACCTGATTAAAAAAAACCCAAACATCTTTGTGTTCAGACCCATAGCAAATAGTGTGACTCACTAAGACAACTGTGTGATAAATACAATGATAATGTAATGGTATCATCAAACTACTATTTAATTTTTTTTTTAAAAGGTTTGCATTCATTGCTTCTGCCTGTCTAGCATCAGAATAACAAGATCACAGCTTATCAGTGAAAAATAAGCTGATAGCCAATTGTAAAATTATCTCCATATTATGGCTCAAAACTTCTTATCTAGAGAGGTTTATCTAGGCATTGTTGAAACCACTTTTAGTTAAATGAGCTAAATTTGTTCACAGAATGATGGAAGTTTGTAAGGAAGGGCTACTTTGTTCTCTGCATAGAACTCAAAAAGCTCAGCTTTGCGACTTGTAACATGATAAAGGCATTTTATGTATGTATGTCTTTTCATGGAACATTTGTATCTTCCAGTTTAATATTAAAATCTGTAAATTGTGGAAAAAGTACTCTTGAATTTAATAACTCTCCTTTAGATTTTTAGGTAAATGAGGCTTATTTTATTCATAACAACTAAATACATTAAGCTTATCTATAAATCTTAAAAAGCAGGTTGCATAGGCACTATGCCATTTTATTACCTTTAAAAATAAATCAGATTGGTTTTGAAGAATTTATGTGGTATGAATATTACTTTTTGCATAAATTAACAAAATGAAAAAATCTCACAATTTCAGGTTTTGGTTTTCTGACTCCTTCCTTTGTCTGATTTATTAGGCGACTTATTTAAAGCATTCAAATGTTCTTCATAATAGAAGATTAAATTAGCGCTAAGCATATCTTTGCAGCCAGAACTTTCTCCAAAAAAGCTAGTAAACTCTGCTATAATAACAAAACGAAAATAGGAAATTGAAGAAGTGTATAGTTCAAGATGTGCATAACAGTGCTGAGTTGTTTTGTTCTGTTCTGCATGGATTTTAATGTAATCTTAAAAGTAATAGTTTTACATTGTATCTCACAAGCACAAGAGGGGTCACATATAGCCTGTACAAAGTTCATGGAACATACAATAAAAGTTTGCAGGAAGTGGTAGCATTTTAATATTAACCTGTGTGCATTTAGCGGTATTATTTCAGCTTTTTCTTTATTTAAGAATTTCTTTAACTGTATGTTTTTATAGTCTTAAATTGTATTAGGAGGAAACTTTAAAGGAAAATTCATATTTGTTAAGAAAAGAAGAATCTAGGCCTTCTATACCATAAAGATTACAGGTGAATTTACCAACTCTAAATAAATAAACATGTTAATATTTTGTTACTGAAATTTTTATACGTTTTTCCTTGGTGAAAAATAAACTACAGTAATTCATTAAGAACTTTACATTAAAAATATATTGTTTAATTTCAGAGGTAACTTTGAGGCATTCTGTTGATTTTAAAGCTACGTAAATCCAGAAGTGAATCTTACTGTGTTGTATCGTAGTTCGAATTTTCACTCTGAAGATATCCTCTGTTTTTTTTCATCTCTGCATTCCCTCTATGTCATACTTATTTCTCTCACCTTCCCCAACATGGGTTATCATAAGTATTCTAAGTTCGCTAGTCAAAATAGGTCTCTTAGGAAACTTCTGTAGGTCAGCGTAAGTAACACATGTGGTTTTTTTTTCTTCTGTTAGTAGAAGAGGTGGAGGAGGAAAGAAGAAAGGAGAGCGAGGAGGATAAAGAAGAAGAGGCCCACAAAGAAGAAGAGAAACACCCAGAGAAAAGTACGTAATGTTAAAACTATTATGCTTCACTGGTGGCACATGTGAGAAACAGAATCCTTGAGGTTGGAAGGGACCTTATCTGGTCCAAACCACCTGCTCAGAACCATGTCCTGACAGGTTTTGAGTATCTCCACAGATGGACACTCCACAGCCTTCCAGTGTTCTGCTTCCAGTGTTTGACCCCTCTCGCAGTAAAAAAGTTTTGATAGTTTGAATGGAATTTCCTGTATTTGAATTTGTATCTATTTCTCTCATCCTTTTGCTGGTACTCACTAAGAGTCTTGCGCTGCCTTTTTCACTCCCCACCCATCAGGTAATTTACACATATTAGAAAATCTCCCTTAACCACCTTGAGTTGAGTAAAGTTGAGTAATGCCAACTGTTATTTCCTCATAGTACAGGTGCTCCAGTCAGTAAAACATCTTCGTGGCCCTACACTGAACTCTCTCCAGTATGCTCACATCTTTCTTGTATTTAGAAGCCCAGAACTGGACACAAGACTCAAGGTTCAGCCTCCCAGCGTTGATTAGAGGGTAGTAATTACCTTCCCTTGACCTGCTGGTGTCACTCTTCCTCAGGCAGCCAAGGATGTTGTTGGCCACCTTTGCCAACAGGGCACGGTGCTGGCTCGTGTTTAACTTGATGGGCATGAAGACCACCAGCGCCTTTTCTGCAAAGCTGTTTTCCAGCCAGTCATTTCCCAGCCTGCACTAGTACACGGGTTTATTCCTACCGAAGTATAGGACTTTGCATTGCCTTTTGTTGACCTTCATGAGGTTCCTGTTTGCCTATTTCTCACATCTTGTCAAGGTGACTGAATGGCAGCATAACCATTTAGTGTGGCAACCACTCTTTCCAGTTTTGTATCATCTCCAAATTGCTGATGATGCCCTCTATCCCATTACCTACGTCACTAATGAAGATGTTAGTGTTGGTACCAGTATCATCTACTGGTGCACGTTTCTAGTGCTGAGCTCCAGCTGGACTTTCTGCCACTAGTCACAGCTCTTGGACCCAACAGTTGAGCCAGTCCATTTATCTGAGTCATACATCATGAGTTTGTCTCCGAGGATGTTTTGGGTGTCAAAAGCATTACTAAAGACAAGATAAACAGCATCCATTGCTCTCCCCTCATCCACCAAACCAGTCATCTCATCATAGAAGGCTATCTGGCTGATGAAGCATGATTTCTCCTTGATAAATCACTTCTGACTATTCTCCATCACCACCTTCTTAATGTATGTAGAGGTGATTTCTGGAATTACTTGCTCCATCATGTTCCCAGGGATTGAGGTGAGGCTGACCGTCCTGTAATTTCCTGCGTCCTTCTTGAAGATTAGAAGAAAGCAAATGTCACTGCTGTCTTCAGGAACCTTCTGCTATTACCACAGCCTTTCCTTTCAGAGATTGAGGGTGGCCTTGCAGTCACCTCAGCCAGCTCCCTTGGTACTTGTGAGTGCACCCCTCTGGCTTGGATGGACTTGAGTATGCCCGGTTTGCTTAAATGTTAACTCATTGCTCCTCCACTGACAGCAAGTCTGCCTTTGCTTCACCCTGTCCCTCTGGTCTCAGGGAGCTGGCATTGCTGAAGGCAGGCCCTCTCATTAACATTTGAGGCAAAGAAGGCATTGAGTGCCTGGGCTTTTTCTGTGTCCTTTGTCACTTGCTCCCCTGCCTCATTCGGCGGGGGGACCTACTTTCCCTAGTTTTCCTTTTGCTGCTGGTATACTGGTAGAAGCCCTTCCTGTTGACCTTCATGTCCCTCACCAGATTCAGCTTAAGCTGAGCTTTGATTTTCCTAACCCCATTCCCACCCACATAGTGCCTTTATCTTTCTCATAGGTCACCTGTCCCTAGCAGATGGAGGCCTCCACCCCCTGCAGGCAGGGAGTCACTTGCTGCTTATGGGTGGTGGTACTGCATGGCTGAGCCAGTTCAAACATTTCACTGGGCACAGCTCCCAGCCCTGAATTTGCTGTGAGGGCAATGAACCAAATCTGTCATTGTCCTGTACATCTGCAGGCAGAGCGGGAGACGCTCTCCTCGTGCTTCCAGCCTTTTTCATCATGGGAGTCTCCATCTGGGTAAGCTCAGGCTCTGACTGTACCTCCTCTGGTACAGCTGGGGATTGCAGTTCTTGAGGCTACAGGATCTTGGAGTATATCCAGTCAGTCTGTTTCTCGCCATTTCTGATGCTGTGCCATCCATCCCCTGATCTCCTCTCATAGCTCCTTTAACTTGGCAACACAGCTCTCCCACTGGTTTGCACCTTCTGTTGCCGAGATGCTCATCTCCCTCTGCTCCTCTGGCTTTAGCCAGAATGGGAGGCCCTAGATAATCATGGAATCATTTAGGTTGGAAAAGACCCTTGGGATCATCGAGTCCAACCATCAACTCCACTCTACAAAGTTCTCCCTTACACCATATCCCTTAACACCACATCTAAACAAGTCTTAAACACATTCAGGGATGGTGACTCCACCACCTCCCTGGGCAGCCTATTCCAGTGTCTGACCACTCTTTCTGTGAAGAATTTTTTCCTAATGTCCAGCCTAAACCTACCCTGTTGCAGCTTGAAGCCATTCCCTCTTGTTCTATCGCTAATTACCTGTGAGAAGAGACCAGCACCAACCTCTCTACAATGTCCTTTCAAGTAGTTGTAGAGAGTGATGAGGTCTCCCCTCAGCCTCCTCTTCCTCAAACTAAACAGTCCCAGCTCCTTCAGTCGCTCCTCATAAGATTTCTTCTCTAGGCCCTTCACCAGCTTCGTTGCCCTCCTCTGCACTCGCTCCAGCACCCTGATATCTCTCTCATATTGAGGTGCCCAGAACTGGACACAAATAATCCCTGCAGCCCAAGACTTTCAAAGCCTTATCTTCCCCCAAAGTAGCTCAGTCTAGGTGGAGGCTCTGACGTTACCAGGAGGGTTGTTCCAGTGGCTGCTGGAGACCACACCATGTGGCACATCACCACCGTTACTGACTGTAGGGACCATCCCCCTTCTGTGCACCCTGCTGTGCAAAGTCTTGTGTTTGTGAGCTGTGCTCTAGGCCCAGCGGTGATAGAGGTGTCTCCCTAGTACTTGCTAAAAGAGTGTTTGAGCCTTCATCAGGAATCAGCGGGAATATAAGCACAAAGGACCTTTTGATCAAGAGCAGCTGATGGAGGTCATTAGAAGCTGCTAGAGTTTCCTTGAAGTCAAAGCCTCCTTCAGATATCCTTTCCACTAGTAGCAAGCACCCTGAAACTCTTCAGAAAGAGTCTAACTGCAGCAAAATCACATGTAGCATCTGCTTCAGAACAAATTACCTGAACATTGAACATGTTCTGTTAGGAATGTTCTGTGAAATATGTAAGTAGCTCTTGCAAATTACAGACTACTTGTTGTACTATTCAGTGGTTAGGTTTTTTCTAAAGAGATTGACTGGGGGTAGTAAAGAGTTTTGTGGAAGACCCTAATAAATTTTCTGTTACTAGCCAGGGGATAGTGTTCTAACTATTCAGATTTTTTTAATTTATTTTATTTCTACAAGCTTTTCTGATGGATGAAAGAAAGCTGGAGATTTAGCACTTTTTTCCGCCCTTCATTTTCTACTGTTTACTGTCATTCCGAAAAAAAATGAAAAACTCTAACATTTATATTGCTTGCAGATATTCAGCATTCTGTAAATGTTTATGAAGAGCCTTGTGGCCCTATAAAACTTAACTAAAAATGAGGACCTACACTTTCACAAACTTTTTAAAATAACCTAGATTGTCGTGCAGGTCTTAAAATCATCAGAAACTATCAGGAAAATAAGATCAGACTGATAACATCAGAAATCTAACCATTCAAAAATGAAACGATAAGAAATTTGTGAAATTAGAAATGTTACTCACAGAATGTATCTAATACAATTAAAGAAAAAATGGCAGTGGAAAGTAACTTCCTTCTTTTGCTGCTTCAGTCTCCAGTGAATCTTCATTGATATACTACTAACTCTGTCTGTATCATCCTCAGGTTTGGAGTGGAGGGGTTGGGGGCTATGGGCTTTGGTGTTTTGATGGTGGTCAGGTACCCACAGCGTACTCTGTATCTTCCCTTCCTGATAATTTTCCTAGGCCTGTTTTATACATGGATACAGTGCCAGGAGATGGAGGAGTGAATGAGGACTCTTTGGTTCTTATGTGCTTGATTGCTATGATGAACGTGACTTCTATAATACAATTCTGGTTTGAGCCTGTTCTTCTGTTAGACATTTACTTTTCCTTCTTACACAAGAAGATAGAAAAAAGTTTGAATGTTTTTTCAGTCAGGGATTGGAGGTACGGGTTAAAACTTCATGGCAGGTAGAGAAAAAGTTCATTGCTGACACAGGCAGAATGAGATGTAGTTTTATTTGGCTGGGATCCTGAGAAGAGGATTCCTTTTTCAGAAGAGGCTTTTGTTTTGCTTCACAAAAGCAGTGTTTAGTTATCAGATGGTGCTGATAGGAGCAGGAAGAACTGGAGGCAAGTTCTGGAGAAGGGAATGGTGGTACTAGAGCCATTTTGCTTTTGGGGCAGTGGCTTGGTGAATCACAAAGCAGAACTCACTAACAGGGCAGCAGAGTACGGAGACCAAAGGGACTGTTCTGCTTTTATGTCATCAAACATCTTGTTTCTCCAAAGGTGTTCTTACTGGTTTAGGATGAAAAAGCTTTAACGGGGGACAAATGAAACTTCGTAATAATCACAGCACTCTGCAGATACCCGTTTTTTGAAACGTTCCTCACAAACAGTTGTATCTAATTGTTCCAGGTGAAGTGTCAAGGAGAAAACGTTCCAAATCTGAGGACATGGACAGCGTTCATTCTAAACGTCGTCGGTACATAGCAGAAGATTATGAAGCAGAACTCCAAGTAAAAATTACAGCCAGAAAGGATGTCGACCAGAAATTGCAAAAGGTAGAATGGAAGTGCAGAGCGAAGATGGCAAATATATGTGTCACTTATCATCTTTGAATTAGCCATCCTTTCCCACACACTCCTTGCCCCCTCAAACACTTTCTCTTTTTTGTGGTTGAAAATTGGACATAATTCAAATAACAAAGGTGTCTTGATTCATATAAAGTCCCATATAGCCCTACTTCTAAGAGGGGATCAAATGTCATTTGAAGACTATACTGGAAGAGTTGTATTGGAAGCGTGTTAAGTATTGAAACTCTTAAATCTCATGTGACTATGGATGGAGCATCTTAGCAAGGGGAGGTATTTCAATGTGGTAAAGCTTTATATGTGGTGTGCTTTACTGTGTGACTGCCTTTAAAGAAAGTCCATTTCCAAACAGGAGTGCAATCAACATAGCATTTTCCTGATTTTTAGATCTGTTAATGTGATTGCACCATTGGCATGTAAAGAAAACTATGGTCCTGAAAAAAAAAAATAAATTCTGCCCTTCTTCCATTAGTTAGCCAATGCACGTTGTAATTTCATTAAGGTAGGATGCAGAAAACTGAATCACAATTGTTGCTCGTTTATTTTTGTTTTCCTAAGGAAAATTTTTGCACTGCAGTAGGTATAGAAGGGAATAAAATAAGTGTATCAAGTAAACTTTTACGGAAATCAGTCTCTCTTTCCATTTTTAGCTTCTGTAAGAAAAGCAACAGAGGACATTTCTGCGAGGGGAAATTGCATCTTAGAAATAAAGTTTCATTGAATATCTTTAGTTTCTGTTCTTTGAATGCCAGTGTCTGTCTCAAGAACAGAAAAATAAGAGGAAAAATTAATTTGTGTAAACACAGCACTTGATAAAAAGAACCTTAAGATATTTTCATAAAACTGCAATGAAATTAATTTCTTGAATTAATGGCAAAGAAGTACCATTTGTATTTGCCAAAATAGGTGTAGAAACTTTTCTTAGCTGTGCAACCACATGCTTATTGGTGACTATAGATTTATTTGATTGACAGGGCACAGCCATTGTCATTGTTCTGTCTGCAGCGGGACACTAGTTAAGAGTGAGAATATTTTTATAAATGGTCTCTCAAACTCTGGGATTGCATTGTTATTTTTCTTTTTTTTTAAATATTAATTTTGCAGGTTATCCAGAGACTGTTAGAAGAAAAACTTACTGCTTTACAGTGTGCTGTATTTGACAAGACTCTCGCAGACTTGAAAACCCGAATAGAGAAAGTAGAATGTAACAAGAGGCATAAAACTGTGCTTACTGAACTACAGGTGAGTGTTTGTGTGATGAACTGCATACTAGAGTCAAATTTAAAAAGAAGTTCCTCAACGTTTAGTAGTAAGTCACCTGTAGTTGTCAGTAGAGAAGCCATTTTGACTCCATAAAAGGAAGGAGGAGGAAGTAGCAAATCCTAATGTTGCTTTTGGGTTGTAAAATTCTAATTCCCTACTGAGAAAGCAACCGATTAATCATCAAAAAAACCCCAAAGCAAATCTTCCTTCTGGCAAACTGATTCATTAGCTGTTAGTAAAAAGCTTTTCTGCTCTTCTGTTCCATTTAGACATTCTTCAAATAAATGCTAAGTATGAAAATATCTAATGCCTCTACGAAGCCAGAAATTTGCTTAAAAACAGAAAAGTGCAGAAAAGAGAGGACAATGGCACTGGACTTTGTAGAACGTTGAAACAAAGAAACATCAGATGATGCTTACTCATGTTATTTCCCCAGAAACTAAATAATTATATTGCAGCAAGGAAACAAATAGTTGTGTTGAATGCAGTATGTTTTCTTGCTTTCTTTATAGAAATAATGTACGTAGTGGTGACATGAGGAACATCACAAAAATCAAAGACTTTTGAAGTCACAAGACAATTAAAAGCTTACGTCGTAACAAATTCAAACAATAAGGCCACTTAACTTTAACATAAAAAAGTATCGAGTTTGCCAGACCAGTTCGTACTTCATAACTCTTCTCCCTTGCTGCCCCAGACATTTTACGTTGACTTTTTGTTAAGTGCTATCTAAGACGCTTTCGGTATACTTGTTTATCAGTGTCTTTAGCCATCAACTGCTGTGTCAAATTAATAACAGCGTGTAAGGCTGTGAATGTGTTGATGTTAGTGTTCTTGGAATCTAAGCTTACATGGGTTTATTATGTAAGGTGCTCCAAAATATCTCTACACTGTCAAAGATAACAGAAATTGAAATGTAAATGTAATTAAAGGCAGATTATAGTTGTAACCTGTCATGTTGCTTTGTTAAAATGTGAAAGAGGCGAAGTGAGGTTTCTAAATGGACCAGCTCCTTTTAGGTAAGAGGTTCTGAAATCATGGTATGTGAAACTCGCTGATTTTTTTTAAAACTTCTATTCCTAGTGCTAACCTAGTGTCTTCAGGAGTTCGTAAAAAGAATTTAACTCTTCTTTCTGTGCAATAAAAGAAAAAGTACCTGCTTTTGTACCACCTGAACGAGTGACACAGCTACTGCCTCTAGAATAAGTCAGCCATCAGAACTGCAACCTAGACAGGGTAAATTAGGATGCTTAGGTAATTAGAGAAGGAATGATCACCAAGTAGTATATTGAGGGAAACATAATAGGTAAAAGACGAGATGTAAGAACGGTGCTTAAGAAGATAATGAACCTGACACCTGAACATCAGAGTAAAACAAAGCTGATAGTAATGTGTGTGTGGTATGTGTATCAGTGAGAGCGAGAAATACAATAAATGGGGAAGAGCAGATAATATGAAGGGCAAATAGGGGTGCATTTTCAATATGGTTGGTACATAAAGCATTAAAACAGCCAAATGCTTTCAGTTGCTTTCAGTCATGCAGAATGTTGCGTGAACATCTGCAAGGTGGATTCTGTTTGTGCAATTGTGAATGGGAAGGAAAATAATTCAAGTTGTCTCTAAGCTACCTTTATTGTGATGCATGTGTGTGTCTTTCTGCTGCTCTGAAGTAATATAGTAGTTCTGCATTTCAAGGAAGAATAATTTCCCCTGATATGAAAATAGCCTTTGACTTGATGTCTTAATTACATATTTTTTTTAGTTTGCATAATTTCTTTGATAGTTCTTAGAGAGGATATTTATGGGTTTGTTTGTTTTCGTCTTCTTCCCATTTAGGCTAAAATTGCTCGATTGACAAAGCGGTTTGGAGCAGCCCGGGAGGACTTGAAGAAAAGACAGGAAGTAAGAACTAGATTTTTTTATACTTGTTTTTCTGAATTAGCCTAAACCTTGTGTCAAAAAATAAAGAAATTTTATATGCAGAAAGATGGGACCTGGTTGTTCAATGGTGTTCACAAAGTAGGATTGTGTTGTTTGGTAAAGGCAGTGATATGAAAGAATAGCCTTTCAATATCTGTTATGCAATTCTGATTTGTACAGAATGTTCTTTAGGTATTGTTAGTATGGAAGCACCTTAAACTGTATGTAAGTAAATCTAATTTACTTCAATATGAAGAGTACATAGTAAATACGAGTGAATCCCACTACTTTGATTTTGGGGTGGAGGGGGGAGAGGAGAGGAATTCTTTCTCTGTGTCTAGAATGAATATTTTTGATCAATATTTTTGAAAAAACAAATTGGAATTTGATTAATTCAAATTAATGAATTGGAAGCTAAAAGTCCGCTAACATTCAAGAAGAAATTTTGATTCTCATGCTATAAAAACCAGACGGCAAGAGGCTTATAAAGAGGAAGGATGTAGGAGGGGGAGGCAGGTAGGACCAAGGAGGTTTTGGGGGATTGTAAAACATGTCAAGTTGTTGTCTCTAGAAAATGTATGTCTCGTATAGAAGTGAATGAATATGCAATATAATGAAAGCATGAGTTAGCAAGCTGACTTACGGTTGTTTTGTTATGGCTTTTCCCTCTTGCTCTCTTTTTTTTTTTCTTCTTTTTTTTTTTTTTTTTTAAGAATGCACCAAATGCACCTCTGTCTCCAGTGAAAGCAGCAAGTGACACTGCAAACACAAACAATGCAACTTACCGGTAAGCAAACCACATCTCTGAGACCATGTTAAAATTTACAGTAGGACACTTGAGATATCTAATCTAATGGATAATCCCTGTACTTTTTTTAATTAAAGTGCTCTTTCTTTTCCTTCATTGCTCTTCAATTGCAAAATTTGATTTTCTTTCACAGAAGTCGTAAATGGACAGTATTGAATCCATTTTTAGGTAAACTGAGATGAGTGGTGTTTCAGCAGTTAAAAAATAATGGATAAAAATGAAAGTTTAATTTCAAAGAAAGGAAGATTCTCATGGTGAAAGGCAAAATTGGTGCAAGCACTTGAAAATTTACAAATAATGCTGCTTTTTTTTTTTTTTTTTCACTAGGGGAATATCCAAAATTGCGTGAGGGGCAGAAAATAAATGGGTTTAGAAAACCTCAATTAAAGGAATAGCTGTAAAATAAAGGTTTTGTCATCATTGTACTGTTCATAATTATACTTGGTGTGGCTCTTGGAGAAATGCTAACTGAAACTTTGTTCCATAGGAATGCTGGCACAGTGAGGCAGTTGCTGGAGTCAAAGAGGAATATAGGAGAGAGCACACCAGCAACTTTTCAAGCCCCTGTGAATGCAGGTAAGAAACTGCCTATGGACTATAAACACACTTCTTAAAAGTTTTACTGGTTTCCGTTAAACAAGTAACTAACTGAATGGAGCAAAACTGGGGTTTATGGCTGCTTTTTTTTTTTTCTGGCATCAAAAATATATATTTATTTTTTTTTTTAGCTTCCTGCCACATTCCCAGTCTATATTTGTGTAGTGTGCTGTCATGGTTTCCCTTACTAGGTAAGGGAAAAAATGTGTTGATTTGGCCAACCAGAACATGCGGATAAATGAGATGCTTCAGCAGACTGCTTGCTGGGTATGGCAGCAAAACTTGCCGTCTCTCAGCTGCTGAGAAGTGAAGCATATGACTTGCAGGCCATTTTTTTGTACTTGATCATAGTGGGGTGCTAATAGCTTCCCTTTTACTAAATGGCTACTGAGGTTGAATGGGGAACTAAAGGAAGCCATAAGCCCTAATTCTTAAGGAAAGCAAGTTGGAAAATGGAATTCCTAGATTAGAATTTTATAGAGAGCGTAGAATCAAAACGACTGTTAATTACATTCGTTGTAGTTACACATCCTTGTTTTTAAAAATAGTTTATCTAATATTCAGTGCTGAATCTTTTCCACAGAATCATCTCATAGTAGACATATACTGGCTTTCTGTATCATATTGTGCTCCTGATCTATAGATTTAATCCTGAAATGTTGTTGCATAAAAGCGAGTACCTTCTCTGACACATTAATCCTTGGTTTCAGTAGAACCTTCTGGATACAAGGTCCTATACAAAGCAATTTAGTCATAACTGACTTAGTTTTCCCTCTCTTGTGTTTTCCACCGTTCCTCTCTTGTGTTCTACCATTTCTGTAATGAGTGTTTAAAATGCTATATTTCATGTGTTTTCGACAGTTAGAACTTGGATCTTTCTTGAAGCCTGTTTGTGTCATAGTTTTTGGCATATCCTAATTTTTTGCCATTTATATATAGTTCTTTCAAACAGAAATACAATATTGACTGTATCTTTAACGAGGCTAGTTCTACGAGTGTAGGACAGAAAAAGGGTATCGATAGCCTTTCTTTGAAAAACAGTTAATCATATACAACATTTTTCTCAGAATCATAGAGTGGTTTGGGCTGGAAGGGACCTTTTAAAGATCACCTAGTCCAACCGCCCTGCTATGGGACAGGACATCTTTCACTAGATCAGGTTGCTCAAAGCCCTGTCCAGCCTGACTTTGAACACTTAAAATGATAGGGCATTCACAACTTCTCCGGACAACCTGTTCCAGTGACTCACCATCCTCATCGTAAATTGTTTCCATTTGTTGTATTGGAATGAAACTTCCCACTTGGTTCAAATACTTAATTTTATTTTTCTTAATGTTTTTTTTTGATGTAGTGCCAGCTTCCAGTCTTGCTGCTCCTCCAACAGTTGTCAGTGGACATCCTAAACCTCAGACTCCAGTGACCTCCACCAGCTCTTTGACAACAACAGTTCTTCCTGCAGCTAACACAGCTACGGTTGTAGGCACTAACCAAGTGCCCAGTGGCAGCACTCAGTCAGTGTCTGTCTCATTGCAGTCTTTGCCTGTAATCTTGCATGTACCTGTTGCAGTGTCATCCCAGCCTCAGCTCCTGCAAGGCCACACAGGGACTTTGTTAACTAACCAACAGTCAGGCAACGTTGAATTTATATCCGTACAAAGCTCATCTACAGTTGGTAGCCTTACCAAAACTACAGTGTCTTTGGCATCAACTAACCCAACTAAACCAAATAACGGCCCGTCTGTGCCCAGTCCTGGTATTCAAAGGAACTCTCCAGCCAGTGCTGGATCAATAGGCACAACATTGGCTGTACAGGCTGTTTCCACTGCACATCCTGTTGCCCAGGCCACAAGGACTTCTTTGCCCACAGTGGGTACTTCAGGACTTTATAATGCTACCAACAGCCGAGCTCCCCTACAGATGAAGATTCCCCTCTCTGCATTTAGTAGTACAGCTCCCATTGAACCACCCACCATTACCGCACCCAGAGTTGGTAAGTTGTGCTTGAATGTTGACAGCGGGAAAGGAAAACAGTTGTCAAAGGGAAACACAAAACTCCACTCCTGTGGAAATTTGTTTGTTAGTGTATTTTATTGAGATGGCTTTTTTTTTCTGGGTTGCCTTTCTGTTGAAATTGTCAAGATCAAAATCATCTCTGTCACAGATGTGTTTCAGCCGTTGTTGGAAATCATCTCTCCTTAGATGGAGTCAGCAGTATGGCTCTGTAAGCTTTGTTTTATTTAGAACTTGATTTATAGCGTTCCTAGCATGAAATCAGAAACTCCCATTCTGCCATTAACAAATTGGTATATTATTTTTAATACAGCCTCTCAAAATAATCTGGCTGCCTTTCTAAGCAAGGACATACTGAAAGGAAAGCATAATCATTAACTTAATTTTCACAACACTTAAAAGTAAACACAATGGGGGGAAAAACGCAACTGAATACTACCGTAGTTCCAACGAAGTACATTTATTGTATTTAGTATAAAACCTCTGAACACTATGAATGTTCAAATATGGTATCTAGATTAATTATTTTAAAATACTTTCCATTTAAAATACTTTCCATCTTTGGCCATGACATGATGATTCTCTGCACTTTTGATTTACCTTGAAGACTTTTTTCTAAGAGGTCCTCAAGATTTCTGAGTGAGTTGGAATTATAGCAAGTTTCTCATTGGCACAGTGTAATGTTAAAATGAAGTCAAGCAGAGCGTGACATCAGAACTGGTTCTATTTAATTTTCCCATCTCTAAGTTACCTATGTTAAAATACATCTTCCATAGGGTTGGACAGTTATATCCTTAGTCTTGATTTTTAGCTCTAAAGCTAATATAATGATTTAATGCAACATAAAAAGGGTTGTGACAGATCAGGCACAGTGACCAAAGGAAGGGCCTGTGTGTCCAAAAATGTCTTACTTTCTGCAGTTCATGTAGCCTTAGTGTATATACCTTAGTAGTTTTCTCACTAGAATTGAAAGACTGCTTTGGGTGAGCACTGTTGGTGATAAGGTCTGGTTAAAATGCAAAGGAATGAGAAGGGAGAATTTGAATCTAAATTTTTACCTTAAATACTCCAGCAACTTCTGCTGTAGTTGCTAGTGTAGATATGTGTTTGGCTGAGGCAATACTCAGTCTCCCTGCACAAATCGCCTCAGTTAGGTATTTTCAGTCTGTTTAACCGTCCTTTGTTCAGTCAAATTTTTGTACAAAAACATTGAGTAATGGTAACTTTTTTCAGTTTAATATCTTGTCAGTTTACATACAGAGAGAGGAGGATTTGGAGTTACGCTTTGTCCTCCAGTAAACAAGGGAATTGTTCATAAAATATTTTGCGTGTACTGTCAGACTTCCAGGGAGAGGAACATGTACTACTTCTAGGCTGGAAAGTGCCATTTTGCTTTTCTGTATCTTCTGTTCCCTCTGAAAAATGCTGGTAATCAAGCTTGAATACTTACAAGTGAAAATTAGGGCTGAAAAATGTTTAATGTGCCACATACTGAATGTTTAGTATCAAACAATTTTGAATATTGCCTCCAAATTTGTATAGTGGATAGCAATATCTCGTGCTGATTAGATACTGCAAATGAACAATTTCTTGACCCCTCAGAAAACCAGACAAGCAGGCCAACAACAGATACTTCGGCAAACAAGCGAACTGCTGAGGGAACAACACAGGTAGGTTGTTGATTATGTCTCTATATAAAATCCTAAAGTTACAATCCACAGGAGAAAAGTTCTTTACCTTTATTGCTCGTAGTGAAACAATTTTAGTTTCTTTTTTGTGCCATCCTTTCTAGTTTCTGTCCATTTGTATTTTTCTTCTTCTTCTGACCCAGAGTATTACTTGGAGCGTGAGCTTCTGATAATCTTTTCAGAAGTTTTCTGATGGAGTTTATGTAAGTAGATGAGTTAGTAATTCAGGAGCACACTAAAAACTTGTCTGATGCAACAGAGCTAACATACAAAAGAAAACCCTGCCCAGTTTTTGTCTGAAGGGCTTGAACTTAAAGCTACAAATATTTTGTAAATTATTGCAGCGCTCTCATTTCAGCACTGATCCAGAAGTTAATAAGAATTGGGGTTCTAATATTTCATTGCCTCATGTCATAGGAAAAAAAAAAGGAAAAGAAACTTTCTTCAGGAATAGCTTCATGACAAAGGAGAACTTGCAGTACTTCTGGATTCCTCGTATAAGATTTGTTGAACTTGCTTTGAAATTTAAAGGTTGACATTAAGCTATTTAAAATTATTCATAATTAATTTTACTTTTGCATACAGATATTTCACAAAGCACCTCATAGTTACATTGCTGTTAACTGGAAGTTGTTTTATTTAGAGGTATAAAATTAATTTCTTCTAGCCAAAATTCCCACATTTGGTAGTGTTTCACAGTACAGTTAAATCTGAATTGTATTTCAAAGCAAGAAGAAAATATGCTGGACAAGATTCTGGTTTTCACCTGTCGCAGAAATAGTCTGGCAAAGATAACTGGTATTATAAGAGTATAAACTGTGCCTCACTCTACCTTTTTATTAAGGCATTTCATAAAGAATGGTTGTTTGAAACTTCATTTTTCAAAGATACCTGTGGATTATAGCTATTAAAACATTTGTCAGTACTTGATATGTAGGAAATTCAGTACCAGAATGGATGACAGATAGACGGTTTTAACATTTAATTTTCAATATAAGCTGCATATTTTGGAATTTTTCTTCTTTGGTAGAGCCTGAAACCCGGAAAAGATTTTGGAAAGACAGATTGTGTGATAGTGGTATTTAGCAATGGAAGGTGAGCAGGAGGGAAATAAGACACGTGATGCTTTCCGGTTTTCAGTCTTCTCTTATAGTGTATGTTTCTAGGTTGGCTTTCAGTAAAATCAGTTAAAGCATGTGTAATGCCATGGTTAATAAAGAAGGACCTGATGCATTTTAATTGGCTAGTGAGGTATGGAATTGACATGCCATATCATTTGAAAAATCCAGTTAATGCCACCTGCTTTTTGTTATGTAAAATCCAAAATATTATGTATTACTCCGCACTTCACAGCTCTCAGAACAAAAAGTAGTTCGCTGTGTGCCGTATACCTGTGGCATATTTGATGGTACAACTTTGATCAATTGTTTCGAAAAGCAGTTGAAACAGGAAGAGACTTCATCAGAAAATAAAGAAGCGGTAGAAGCAGCACAGACGAATTTTAACTTCCCCGAGGATGTCCTCTTTGGCTTGGAGGAAGAGGAAGAGGATGCTAAGAGCATCAAAAACACCCACAAGCAGACTGGCTGGGCAGCTAACCTATTAAAACAATGGCTGGCCAAAAATGGCAAGGATCCCAGCTTTGAATTGGTCCCAGTAAGTGAACTCAATGATATCTTAAGAGAGTTTTATTACACAGTGAGGAATCATGATGGAAATACCTACAGTGTGGCAAGCTACAAGTCAATGCGTGCTGGCTTAAACCGGCATCTCAAAATGCCACCTTATAATCGCCAGATTTGCTTAATGAAGGACAAAGAGTTTGCTAGTGCAAACATGGTATTTGTGAGCGTGCTGAAGATGCTGCGCATGCAGGGGAAGGATGAGACTCACCACCATCCTCCTATAGCTGCTGAGGACTTGCGTAAGATTAAACAATCCGGTGTGCTGGGATTGCACAGCCCGCTGGCACTCGTCAACAAGGTGTGGTTTGATTTGCAGTTGCATTTTGCCAAACGAGGGAGGGAAATTTTAAGAGATCTGGCTCCAGATGCTTTTGTTGTTGAGAAGGACAAGAACGGGCGTCGATATGCTATGTTTAGGTATCCTGGCAAAGGAAAAAATGGAGAAGATCCTCATAAAATGGGTAAAATGTATGATATGCCAGGGGACCCAAACTGTCCTGTCTTTTCCTTGGAGCTTTATTTGTCTAAGTTGCCTCCAGAGCCCCCTGCCTTTTACCTGCATCCTTTAAAGCTAACGTCAGAGCAAATGCAAGAACAGCCTGTCTGGTACAAAAGAGAACCGATGGGTGTGAACTACTTAGGTACCATGATGCCCAGGATAAGTGTGGCAGCCAGGCTCTCTCAACGATATACCAATCATTCGCTCCGAACTACCACCATCCAGCTACTGTGCGAAGCAGGACTGGGGCCTAGAGAAATAATGGCAGTGACGGGCCATCGCTCCGAGTCTGCTATTAGACACTACTGGGGAGCTGCGGAAGTTCGCTACAGGGCTTGGTCAGATATAATGGAGAATAACTCCCCCAATTACCTATATAGCAAGATCCCAAATGAAGCGATAAAAGAATCGCTATCTGGTGCCTCCACCTCTTCTATAAACCATGTTGTTCTAGAACAAAGCAAAATTTTATTCCCTAAGAAATCTGTGGTGCCAGCTGACACCAGTTCTGTGACTTTAGTCCCTGAGGGACACCCATCTCTGAAATCCAAAAGCCCTGTCTTGTTGAACCACAGTTCTTCCAAGGTGTTTCTCCCCAAGAACATGGCCAGTGGGAAGATTCAAGGCTGTTGTAACGAACCTGTCTTTATAAAGCGTGTGATAAAACAAGAACCAATGACTTGATGCTTCTGTAATGGAACTGATTTCAAATGAATTGCTAAAATGGAAAAATTACCAGATTTGTTTTTTCACTTGGTCTACTAACGGAATTTCTTACGGTCTAGTTCAGCAAGAAGTATCCTGTTCGCACTCCTGAAGTGAGCTATGGAACAGAAACTTAAACAGAGCAGGGCTTGGAGTTTGTATGACTTTCTGTGGCAGCTGGGACTCTTAAGTGGCTGAGCAGAGCTATTTTAAAAAAAGTGAAAGGGAGATATTGATTTCCACTTAGCTGAAGAGCTGTGCTTTCTTCACTAAGTGCACGGCTTTTATATTTTGTGAAGAGTGTATTTATTATATCATTTTGTGCCTGCTGGCACTAATGTAGCATCTTACAAATCAAGTACTTGATTACTGAAGAGCATGGAGAAAGTAGAAGCTCAATGAAATAGACACAGATACACTACAAATATATACATATGCATGAAAACACCTGGAATTGCTTGACCACTGTCACCCTCTCTATTCAAATTGTTATCAGACCTACCAGAGGATTGTGCCTTTTTTTTATTATTTTTTAAAAACATTCTTCTGAATTTATTTTTTCTGTGAGCTACAAATCTGCATAGCAGGTCTTTTCCGATTTAAAATTTGTGGCTAAGATTTCAGTCATTCTGTTCTCCAAAGGCACTATTTGATAAAAAAAAAAATATTAAAATTAGGATCTCTGCAGTTGTGCATGAAATGGGGAAAACTTTCTCAAAATTGGAGCTGAGAACAGGTTTGTTGCTTCAAAGGCGAGTAATCAGAGTTGAAGTGTTGACTCTGTATGTGCTTATCTTGTGAGAGGGGGTTTTTTGTACTTCCTCTCACCTACCCCTTCCATTACATTTCACATTGTCTTTGCACTGTAGTCAGCATAGTCTTTGTCAGTATAGTATAATTCACAAGAAGCACATCCTGTTCTTCCCCACCAAACCCTATCCAAATATTATTTTTGGTTTTAACTTCTTTAGATGAGTTCACTATAGTAAACTGATACTACCATTACGTTTTCCATAGGAGATTTTTACAGGTTAGAAATCCTCAGGATAGTGGATGTGAATTTTGTCAGAGAAATGAAATTGTAGTTTGAAAGGCTGTTTAGTGAAGAAAGATTACAAATTAGGAGGACTAGTCGTAGTTCATTTTTAATGAATCACACTTGAGAATCTAACTCATGGTTTGTCTCTGCTATTCTATGCCATGGTTTTCACCAGAGATTCTGACAAATAGAGAGATCTTCCTGTAAATAAAAATGGAAAACTGGTCATCAGATCACAAATTATGGTAGGTCCGCTTTGGAAGAAGAAACAGTGTAGCATGTAAACTGTTTTCCATTATGTTAACTGAATGAAATAAGAATGATTTTGTCCTTTTCAAATGCATGTGTGTATGCGTGTACACACGCGCAACCCACACGCGGTTTATCACACTAAGGACTTCACTGGAAAGCGTGTGTGTTGCTCAGCAGTGGATGACATGGAGAAAAATCCCATCTGAAATAACAAATTGACTACGATAAACCCTTAATTCTGTGGAGAACTTCCTTGGTGTGAAAGGCTTTCAGATATCAAATGAGATTTATCAGTTTGTTGTAGTCTGAACAGAGGACTCAATGTCTGAACTTTGGAGGTTTTATCTTGGCTGATAATGTTTACCTTTGTGGCCTTGGGTAGGTTATTCATACTTACTGCATCACATTTCCAAAGCGTAAGACCAGGACAGAGTGTTCCATTTTTCTGACAGATCATGTTAAAGACTAAAAGGTTTTGAAAGTGCTATATTTATCTTACGTATTGTGTTTACAGTCACTTTTATTTGCTGCTGTTAGAATGATTGAGCTAGTTGATCAGATATAATTGTTAATATAGAAGTTACTTCTGCACAATCCTACACTTCCTTAGTTGCAGCGTTAACTTACGACATAGATGACTAGAGGAAGGAAATCGTGGATCCAGGACTTCAATTTTGTCAAGCCTGGAGTAAATCAGATGGAAATGGTAGAGAAAGTAATCCTTTTCAATGGCTAGAGAGAAGAAAAAATGAAGGGCAAACAGTTCTCAAAATATAGAAGTGTGCAGTTACTTATTCCGGGATATTTTAGTAACACAGATTTCCAAATTTTAGGGATTCATAGAATTCATTCAGCCAGACTAGCAAACCTAATTTCTTGTTTGAAGAGACTTACTCCGAACTTTCACCAAGATGGCTATGTATTATTTTTAAAAAAAAAAAAAAAAAAAAAAATTCCTGACTTTGTCTCAGGTAGTTGTTTGATCCAGCATACTGGCATTGAACACTTATCCTGCAGAAACAAGAAAAGTATGTTGCCAGGAGATGATTCTTTTTTGTTCCCTCTTGCTGCATACTGTGGTCATACTGACCACATGCCCTGCTCTGGTCCCAACCGCATCTAGGTAACTTACTGTAACAGCATATTGCTGATAGTTTTATTCCCTAACACAAATCTAGTTGGTGATTTAAACTGAAAAAGGGACTCTTTTGGCCAATCTGTGTGTGTGTATATGATTCTTCTTTATTACCATTTGGCTTCTAACTTGACTTCCATTCTGTTGGCTCATAATTCGTTATTTTTGGCTTCTCATTTGTTAAATTCTAATTCTATTGGTACCAAACTATACAATCTCCTCTTATGACCTTCAGTTTGAACCTGATACTTCAAAGCTACTGACTGCAGTATTACTAGCTTTTTACTTTTGTATGGGAGGAATTTTTTTTGAAAATGAGAAAAAGGATTCCTGGTTTGGGCTGGAAGTATTATTGCTTTACAATAGCTGGAGTCGGTGTTCACTAAGTTTTACGCTATATTTGAATTAATTCTAATTAATAGAATATATTTCTAACCTTCCAGAACTGAAAAATCTTTCTCCTGTTCCCCCTCCCACCCAGTGTTAAATGAATCTTTTCTACATGTTATTTCCTTTCTAGAAAAGCTGAAGTAGGCAAACGGAATGGGGGTTTTGTTGCTTACGTAAAGCGAACTTCGGCTATGTGTACAGTAATGTGGGCAGCAAGGGGCCTCTTCCTTTTCTTTTTTTTCTTTTTCCTTTTTTTTTTAAAACTGAGATAAAATTTCAAGTCAATCCTGTTTATTGCAGTACTGCTTATGCTGTGTGAGCATCATGAATTCTATCAAAATGGACATGAATTGGACTCCTCAGTGGCAGTATCAGCAGAGAACCTCAAACAGCAGGATAACTGAGTTTCTTCTTTTTTTTTTTTTCTCCCTTTCCATTATATTTCCATTATAGGTGAAGCATGTTGGTGAACCAATAGGTTAAGTACAGTTTGTTTGTCTAAACTTAAATTTAGACTTTAGCTATAAACTTAATACAAAATTCTTAATCATAATTTAAAGTTCACTTTAAAAATCTGAATATAACAAATAAACTCTGAAAGAAATTCATCATCTGTCGCTCTTGAATTTTCTAATTAGATCTTTTCCCTAAAATAAGAACATTTCGGTTGGAAAAAAACCCCTGCACTTAGCTGTAACCAAGTCAACTAAACTAATTTTTTAAATAATGGCTGACATTTCATTGATTAAATTCCATTTCCCTTGATGGAGGTGACTCTGAAAACAGTGGGGAATGACTGGAACTTTATATATAATACATCCATATATTTAGTTTTGCATCTTATTTTTGTAATGAAGCTTTGGTACTGGTACTGTGAATCTAGAACTTGGGTTTTCTGTGCTTTTTCCTGATAAGTTTGGAAATCTCTGCTGTTACTTCAAGGAGTACCCTAATTACTTTTCATTTTTATTAAGTTGGCGCAGTATTTTACAATATGTTACATTTTTTAGTCTTTTATTGCTATTTAAGTAATTCCTCCCCCCTGTAAGGTACTGTGGTGATGTAGAAGGTAAATACTCTTCACTGTCTGCACTTTCTCTGTGCCTCCTGAAGAGCTCCATTGCGCACAATGTCAAATACTTTAAGGCATTGGAAGGATGCTTTGAAATTGAATGTGTTCTTGGCTTTGTTATGTTTTTAGTCTGGTACATCTCTTTTTGGTTATCCTAAACTATCAGCTTCTCAATAGTTATATACTGTTTAGGTCAGTATAGTCAAAGTTTTCAGTAAGCAGCATGGACATATGGTTTTGGTGTATTACTGCTGCTCCTTTTTCAGCCTTCCTCCGCTTCTTGCTCCGAAAGGAATGGCTACAGGGATGTGGGAGGGGGCATCTTGCTATGTTTGTGTTAGTCTCACAACTTTTTTTTTTTTTTTCCTGGATACACAGAAATTTAAGTATTATTCAATCCCAGTCATTCTACCAACAGCTGATCCAGTGCCTCAGGTCCTGGAATTGCATTTCTGAAGACATGACAAGCACTTTTAATGTATTGGGTAAATATTATTGTTATGGAGGCAAAGGCATTTTTAATTATATAATAAATCTATAGAATGGTTTTTAAGTATTTTATTATGAATCCCATTTATAGGTACAGGATTTATATATATTATATATAATATATAAATATAGCTATGGTATACTGAAGGAATCTATGAAAGCAGCTTTTATTATGTTGTGACGTAAAATAATAGTGAACAAATTGGAATGGGGTTGGATGTTTTAAAAATAGCTGGCGTAAAGTCAGTCTGTTCAAGAATGATTATGTTATGTTTATTAAAACACCAGGTAAAGCGAGTAGTCCTTTCTTCCCTGTTCCCCACTGCAGGTGCACCTTATCCTCTTATGGACTAAATCTTCTTTCAGTCTAAATTTCATCTGTGCATTTCACCTTTTCAGCTAATACCATTTTTTTAAAAAAACAAAACAAAAAGAGAAATCCACCAGTGTCTTATCCATTTCCCATTGTTTCTGACATGCCTTGATTTGTTTGGTTGAACTACAGTTTACTTGAAGCTATTTTGCTGACTATTGGAAATTCATCTGGTAAAATGTTAATAAAGTACACTTATAACTCCTATCCCTTTACTTTGCAATGTGTAACAAACTTTGTGAATGTCTGTTGGGAAACAATGTGAACAAAGTGGATATGTCAGCTTACGATTTAAAAGCAGCTCTTAAATCTATATTGTTGAAACATTATTGATGAATGTTTCCTTGCATTTCATGGTTTTGTCACTGGAAATAAATGTGCATAATTATATATGTAAAACAGGATATTTGATTTTTGTCTCTGACCCTTGGGTTGTGTTTGTGCTGTTTAAAACGCAACTAGCTCTCATCTGTGAGGTGGAACCTTTACCTGAGACTAATTAGAAATGTAGATTGTAAAGATGTTAGCAGGACAGTTTAAAAGTCATACAAGAATGGACTCACTTGAATTTTGTTCCTTATAACAGACACTCAATTCAGCTACATGACGTCCTGGTGGGAATTTTTCACATAATTTTTTATTTCATTTTTTAAAGTGGTTTGTCTTTCCCTGAGACCATATCTGTGCTACCCAGACCACTCTCAGTTACTGAGAGTGGCTTTCAATAAGTAAATAGACTTGTGTTTTGTAGACTCCAACTTGTCATTTTGAGCCAAAAAATTGAGAGGAATATTAAAACAATCTAACTGATTATATCATTACACCAGACATGGATAATAGCTTTTAAAAGCTGCATTAAACTAATCTGAAAAGTACTATAAATAGAATACATTTACTGGTTAATAAGATGATCTTCCATCATCCAAGATGGCCATCCCACATAATACTGCTGGGAAACTCTCTGTGGGCTCTGGGGAGACAAGGTAGATGTTTCCCCTTAAAAGAGTAAGAACCAGTAGAGAGATGTGTGTGGGCACAAGTGTATGTATGTTTTTATTATATACACTTTTAACTGTTTCATTATGGAAAAACAAAGTCACAGCAGTAGAGAAATACTTTGAGCATTGGGTCAAGTGTTCCTTTGTGGCTCTTAGTTGGGATTATTATTGCTAGTGCCTAAAAACCAGCATTTCTGGCAACCAATCTCTGGCAGCCTTCTTGATTTATTATTTTTATTAATAGGGGTGGCAGAACCAATGTCTACTGTTCGCACCAAAGAAGTGAGAGGGTATATAATACATAGGGGTTACTAGGACTGGTTATTCTTTTTTTTTTTTTTCCATGTTTGCAATGTTCTTGTTCTGTAGGAAGTGTTGCACAGCACTGATTAAGAGTAAGGGAACAGAGGAATGTTGTAAATGCAATACATAAAATGTCTGTTAATAGTGTTTGAGTATTATACAAGTACGCAGCCACACACTATCAAAACATATATTACAGCCCAGTGAAATTTTGTTAGTGCACACTGTGATCTCAGTAAAATGGTGACTCTATTGCATTATCATTTTCATTTTGGTAAGACATGACAGATACATTTAGTACCTGGTGAAATAAATTTTCATGACAGCTTTGCAAGGCTGGAATAATTACTTCAATTTTATGGGAGTTACTGCATTGGAAAAAATAACTGTTAAGGAGTGATAAGTCTGACATTGAAGCAGTTAGTGACTGAAATATGCTTCAAAATGTATTAAAAAAAATAATTTCCACAGCTGCTTTGATTTGTGTTTGAAATCTGTATTTTTGTATATGGATGGCTAAAAACGTATTATGGGCCTTACAATTATGCATACAAACACAGAATCACCACCTTCCCCACACACACACCCCCAGTTCCCAGGACATACCTTTAACATCGCTCCCCATAATGTAAGATTAATTTTGCTATTATATAACGCCGTGGTGCGTCGTGTATGACTGTGGTGGTGGGATGCTTCATGGATTTTCTGTTTTACAACCCCCAGAATTTTTTCTGTTTTGTTACTGTAGAAACGGTTAATAATAAAATTGTCTGCACTGTGTCAGTGTGCCACACGTAATCTTCAGAATTTTGATCTTTACTACCCTGGAATTAATTTTTATTTTGCACTGTATTTTTTTGTTGTTGCATTTTTTTTCCCCCCTCATTTTTCACTTCTACATACTGAAATGTTCTTTTATGAAAAGCAGGTGGCATTACAATGAATAGCATTGCTATCTCTGTGTGATGAACTGAACCGTGGCGTTATATAATACCAAAACCTTTTCTAAATCGTATATATCATACATGAATAGAGAAGTACATATTCAGAACTTTCTTCAAAATACCAACATTTACCTTTTGATTTTTCATGTGGTACAATACATGTGCATGTGTGTATTTGTGCTGTTATATAAAGTGATGTAAGAGCTAACGTTTGTTGTTCAATTTGAGTTTTAGAGATTTCTTTCCCAGTTTTCTTCAGTAGTTTGCCGTTGACGTGTATGTGCTGTGATGTTCTAACTACTCCTTTCTTTGTTAAATTTCACAGTTGTGGTTATGATGGGAGATTTTCTCAACCTCATGTCTGCCATATGTGCTTTGGCCTTTAAATTCAGTCTCCTTCCTTGTATTTATTTTCCTCGTGGAATTGGAATAGCATTTTTACACACACACATGCCCCTTTTTTCTTTCTCTTTTTTTTTTTTTTCAAAGTTACAAATGATAAATCAACATGATTTACAGCAGTGCTGAGCTGAAAAACTTGCTGGATAGCAAAGCTAAGGTGATATTCTTTCTCCCACCACAGTGTATTTTACAACAGTGTGAAATGGTCTCAGCATGTGGAAAAATGTAAAAAGAAAAAAGGTAGCAGCCTGTCTTGGTGTCCCTACTTTCCCAGAGGCAGATGAGGAAACTGCTTCAGAATCACTTCAACACCAGAGACAGCCCTTCATTTTATTGCAAGGCTGATTCCTTTCTGATTTCCTTTTATTAATTTACTGTTGACTCTAGTGTGTAGGTTAATTATTAGATATTGCAGTCAATGACATATGGGATATAATGACAGTCTTCCAAATGAAAGAAGAAAGTTCTTAATTACACAGCATTCACATCGGTTTAATTGCAAATCTTAATCATGACTTCAAATTCAGGTGACCCTGTTGACTGTATTTATGCATTTTTACCACGTTCCAGGGTTTTTATTACTTCTAGGAATTATTTTTCTACTGTACTTCTTTTTCAAATTTCTATAATATCCATATGGCATTGGTTCTAGAAAGTTACTATGCAATTCTTTTCTTCCTCAAGGAAAACTGTACGACTGCTGCTTTTTCCTAGCACTTCTCCCCGCAAGTAAATCTTGTCAGTACATCTATTTCTCAGTACTTTATTTGTTAAAAATACTTTTGTGGCTGGGATTGTAAGAAAGCAGGTGTTCTGTTGTCATAGTATATGCAGCGGAAAAAGCATGAAATTCTGAGTATAGGTCATTTTTACCAATTCTTTGTAGAAGATCCTGACTTGAAGTGTAATTACTGTAATACGAAAAGAGATTTCATGTAAGAAATTAAAACAAAGACTATTTCTAGTAGTTTCCATGGTAAAAATACCTGAAAATGTTCAGATTTTTTTCTTTTACAGAAGAATCAGTCCTCTAGATCACTTTTCAGCAAAAGTCTTGCAGCTAGTAGAACACATAGAAATACGAATTTCTAGTACCTAATTCAAGTGGAGAAAAATGCACAAATCTGAATAGTTGCATTCATTTTTATACATACTTCCCATTATTTTATCTTCCATATGCACTATAAAACATGGTTAACTGTATGGTTCAGTTTGTGATGTTGCTACTTCCAGGTTGTACAAAGTTACTTCATCAGCTGTGGATAAAACAGGTCCAAAATGGCAGTGTGAATGACAGTATTTTGGAGGATTTCCACTTACTTGGAGTTTAAAGACATATACATTAAGATAAGTGAGCTGTTAAGAAGGATGGAAAAGGGAGTTCAGCAGTTTACATTTCTTTTAAAACCCAATGTAAACTTTTTTTGGTTTGATAACTAGAAACTACCCAGATGCTGCTGTAAACAATCAGATTTATGTCCCACTTCTGGTCTGTTTGGAGACTGGTGCTCTGGTTCTGAGAAATGATCAAATGGTGGTTTTGAGGGTTGTGGTTTTGTTTGGTTTGGGTTTTTTGTAACTGTGATCTTTAAATAGATAGAGATCACTTCGTATTACTGTGAGTATTTTACTTCTGTTCCAGCTTATTTGATATTCAAAGGCCACTGAATTGTCTGTTTTTCAGACTTGCTAGGCAATATCTGAACTAAAGCACCAGGCGTATGTTTTGGGTTCTCATTAAATGGTTTTAACTATTTCTCTAGTGTGACCGTACTGATGAAGAGGTGTTACGATTGCATCATCTGCATCTGTGCTCTTCTGCAGAGATCAGATGAAGCAGGTTCAGGTTTTTGGCTTCCTGTGTTTGGAGACAGCCAAAAACCAGTAGCAGACCAGAATGCTTTGACTTTGCTTTTCTGCGTTACCAGTTTCTGCCCAAACGCTTGCTGAAATCTAATATTAGGAGCTGAAAGACTTGTGTGAAGGTGGTTCATACGTGACTGAAAGTCCAGTATCAGGCTTCCCTTCACCTTCATCAGGGCTGCAAGCCTTCTTAAGCTGGTTTCAAATTTTGTTCGGAGCAACATGTCTGAATCTCCTCCTCTGATGTGTGACACGGCAGTCTCCTCCTTAGAATCCCGTTCCCTTCTTTTTACAGAAGCAATAGCAGTTGTTTCTAGCCTTCCCTCAAACACAGCTCTGTTGTAAACTGGAGTTTTCACAAGTTCTTGTGGCAACAAAAATTTCCCTGAGAAATTCCCCTAAATTTCATTCAAGGGAGATACATGGTTGGTGAACTAGGAGAATCTAGTTGGGGCAGCTGGGGAGTGAGGGCTTCAGGGTGTGCTGTGCGTGGAGTACAGCATCTTGGAGTATCTGGAATGTGTATGTGCCCTGGAACCAGGACTCTGGGGGATGTACCATGGAGCACCACTCAAAATGCTGCTCTGCAGATCTGCAACTTCTAGTGTGGGTTGTGGAAAGAACTTTGCTACTTACGGATAGTTCCTGTTGAGGAGGTTGGTACCACAGTTGTTTAGTAGAAAGCTTTGAATAGCACAGCTAACTACAAGAAGGTCTTTCCTCCTGAGAAGTGCATGTATGAGACCACGTCAGCTGACTGGATTTATCATTTAATAGTTGCCTGTTTAACTAACTCAAGATTTTGGCCTTCCAGAGACACCGAAATAGAAAATACATGCAGTGATGCTTGCTGACTTGGAAATTCAAAGAATGTTCTTAGCTGGCATGGTTAAGTAGGGCTTCAAAACAGTTCTCATAGAGAGTATTTTTTTAAGGATTTAAATTTTTCCTTGCAGAGGGAAAAATGAAAGGATATTACTTCAGACTAATGTATTTTATAGAGGGAAGAAATGAATAGCTTAATGGGTTTGTTGGGTTTTTTTTCTCCAGTCTCCATTTTTCAGTCTGCTTTCTTCTGGCAGAGAGACCCATAGTTCAAAAATACACATCATTGACTGGGAAGATTATCAAGTTGGAATGAAATTCCTCTTGACTTCATGCTAATCAAGTAATCATTGATTATTCGAATGAGCCTTTTATCTTAAGCTTCAAGTGGGTAAATCAGCTCATCATACCAAGAAAACTGAAGCTGGAAAGTTTTTGAAATAAAAATCATTCAACCAAAGAATTATACGGTTAATAAATCCAAAAGTTGTTTCTCTGTGTATAGCAAAGATAGAATCTCTATAGAGATCTTTTCTATCACCTGTGAACATACCCAAGTAGTTAGATAGTTCTTTCTGAAATTGTGTATCATGTAGGTTATTAGCACAATTTCATCAGTGGCAGCATTAGAACTTAAGGCAAGAAGAAATCAGGTTATAATTGGTATGTAATGAAGGGATCAGTCATGTCAGGCACTCCAAATTCAGTGACCAATAATTTGGACACAGTTTTTGTTTACGTTTAGTAATCATCTGATATCTCTTCCCCTCTCCTGAAAGCCTTGTCTTTGTGAGAATTGTCTTTAGGACCTCCTTAAATGCTTAGTTTTACCCAAAGGAAAGGTCACAGAGCAGATACATAGAGCAGATAATCTCAGCGTTTAGGTTTTTTGCATCTGTCCCCATCTGTCTGTGCAGAAAAATCTCTAATCTTCGTAGGATTTATCATGTTGGCATTTGTACAGGCCACGTGGTGCCGATAACTTACGCTTTTTTCCGTGTTAATTGTTATGAGATTTTGATAACTACGTTGCTTTCCTAACCCTTTGTCTGTCCTGGGGAACCTGGTTCATTCTAAACCATAAATTGGTAGCAGTTTGGTCCAACAATAAATTATCATCTCTTCTACAAAACCAAAACAGCCTCCCCCCAGCCTGAACAGCCAGGAGACAGCAATTGATCCAGAAGATGAATCTTGTTCAATGGTTCTCTAGGGGTTTTTTTATAACATTTAGCCTTCACAATAGCTTAAAAGATCCCTTTATCCTCTTTAAAGAGATGGTTTACAAATGGCTTCATATGTAGAATAACAAAATGCTAAAATTTGTGATAATGAATAAAAATACAGTAATTACTTTTAAAACCTGGATACGGTTAGAGTTTTTTGATTAGTGTTTTATAAGCATTACAGGTTCCAGTGTAGCTTTTCCTTTTTCTGATTGTGGAGTCAGTTTCTTTAAAGGCACATGGGCCGAGCTGTCTCAAGATAAGTAATACATTGTCCTGGTGACTCTTCTGTCAAAAGGTTATGCTACTATAGAAGAAAGCAGAAATTACAACCAGATTAAAATATAATTGAATGATACTCAATAACACCAAATTGTTACTTATTTACCTGCAAAATAACAATATGCTGTATAAATAACTGGTCATCAGGTTTTTTATTCCTTATGAAGCTAAAAATACTTTAATACTTGATACCGCTGTACAGTCATTTGGTTATTGCCTGTTTTTCAAGTCCTGGCAAATTTGTCTGAAATTTCTTCTTCCTGCTCATTTCATCAGTTCCTTTCTAATAAGTGCATCAGTTCTGAGACCTCTCCTTCTCAATGTTCAATTCGTATCCCTTTTCCACCTGTGTTCCCTGGATTTGCTTTTGCAAAATGAAGGAGTTTTGTCTTTCAGAGCGGGAAGGTGACAGGAAGCGATTCAGGAGGTGTCATTGATCTTACACTGGATGAAGAGGACGATGGCTCTTCTCAAGGTAGGTGAAAAAGATTTTGCTAGCTGCAGGGGTAACTGAGCTACAAGTATTGCCTTATCCCTTCAATGATAGAAAGGAATAAGCTTCAGTTTCTGCTTAGTGTGTTTTATTCCTTGATGTTTCAGTTAAGTTAAACAGGACTGTTATTAAAGAATTCTGATAGGCATTAAAGAGAAGGAATTCTACTTACTGTACAAGAGTCTTTAAGATTTTTACCTTTCCCTTAATTTTAAGCATTGTTGCTTTGTATGCTTACATCTGTTAGGCTTGTGGAATAATTTGAGACATTTGAATTCTTTATTATATTTTGGAAAGTTCTTCTAGATGTATTTCATTTTTCTGTTTACCAATTAATTAAAGGCATTTTAGTTCTACAGTTAGCATTCAGACATTAGATTATTTCCGCTTCTAATCTTTTGTTTAACTAAAAAGCTTTGAGCAAGATTTTAGATACCAAATGCAGATCTGTGCTTTGCTTTGGGACTGTATGCCAAGATTAGAGTAAATATAGTTGTGCTCTTACATCCTTTGGCACTGCGGATGCACTTTGTCTTTTAAAAGAATACATTTTTTTATAAGTCTTGGGTAACTGTGGGCAGCTCTCATTATAATTAGCATTGGATTAGCAAAGAATTATAGTATGTTAGAGAAGTACTAAGAGTCTGTACTTAAGATTATGTATTGCGCTGTCATCTTAACTGAAAAATTGGTATTTCTACTATTAGAGATAAAAATTCTGCTTGGTCTTTGCATTCTGATGTCCAGCCGCCAAGAAGTTTTGGTTCCTCTAGACAACCACAGTAGCTATCTCCCTAGCTAGTGCGTTGAAGTTCTACGTGTACATTCTTAATATTTGGACTTGCTCGGTATTTCTGTTACACAAATGTAAAAAATCCTGCTGGGATGTGGCAGCATTTCTTTCAGCGAGAGAGAAACGTAGTGTTACTACCAAAAGGAGTTCATGTGGTACACAAGCATTAGAGCAGCATTATGCAATTCAGATAGCTGACGGTCTGGCTCTTTTATCAGCAGAGGATACATGGTGGGCACTGAATTGAGTACGAGCCAACAGTGTGTTCTCTTTTAAATTTCAGTTAGTACTACTTCCGTATTGACACTAGTGGGACCACATCTGAAATATGGTGTCCAGTTTCGGCTTTCTGTTCCTTGACTTCAGAAGAGTTGTGGTAGCACTGGAGAGGGCCCAATAGATGGTGTCAGGATGGTGGGGGTTAGAGAACATGACCTGTGAGAAGAGATGGACACACCATGGCATGTTTGGCAAAGTGCAAACTGAGAGATGTTGCAATAGCAGCCTACAACTACTTGGAGGATAATTACAAAGATGATGGAGCACAACTCTGCTCAGCTGTGCTAGATGATATATCAAGGGGCAGTGGCCATGAACTACAAGTTCAGGACGTTCAGGTTGAACTTGAGGGGAAAAGAAAACACAGTAGGAAGGTAGTACAGCACGGAGGGATGGCAGAAACTCCACTCTCAAATGTTCTCAAGAACATTTGGCAGGGAAAACAGCAGCTCATTCATTTAGTGTTGGTGACAGTCCAGCTTCCACGAGAGGTTGGACTACACAGCCACCAGAGGTCCTTCCTAGCCAGGATTTTGGTGATTCTGTGAATTGCTTCGCTGAGTGTCAGAATAGCTTAGGGAATTAGGCTTTTATCGCTGTCCTCTCTTCTGAGGGTTAGATCTCAAAAAGATAAGAAAGATGGTTGCGCTTGGACTGTGGAACTCTGTCAGGTAAGGTTAAGCTACCCAGTCCCATTTAATATTCTGTAAAAGACACCAACAGATCTAAACAGTTTTATAGTATGTTTTAAAGTACCATGTCACAGTATTGTTGTCCCAAAGCGGGGTTATTTACCTGGTGTGCAGACACCAGGATACACACAGAGTAGAGGTATTGTTTGTTTATTTCATTTCTGCAGAGATGGGTGCTAGGTGGTAATCCACAAAGCTAGCACACAGACTCTTAACATTTATACGGTTCAAAACACAGAAATACCCTTAATTATAATCATTGGTTAGTACCTTATCTTAACAACTTCTATTGGTTAGTACAGTCTCTAAATTTCATTTAAAGTTGCAAGGTCCTTTAATTGATGTGTGCATGCTCCAGTACCTTGGTGGGGTGGTCCAATTCAGTCTCCAATTGAGTTGGTGGTCGCAATTTCCCACTGCCACCTTTACCTTTCCTCCAGTTACTGCAAATCTTTGTTGACTTTATGCCTTATCCAACAGCTGTCTGGTTTTCAGACTGTTTCGGTGACTCCTGTGGTGGGATGTTCCTTGTTATCAGCCTTCTGTTCTTCAAGGCTATATTCATTAGCAAGGCATTTATTGTTTATACTAAGCGTCTAGTTTCACATGGCCTTGGAACCTTTTTACAGCTCTTAGTTCTTACTTAGTGAGAGATTCTACCTTCTAAAATGTATTTTATCTTTTTAAAAGTACATTCTACCTTCTTACAGTACATCAGTATTACAAGGTATTTCAGCTAATCTTTTTCTACCAAAAGTAACGCTTTTCAGAGAGTTTCTTTCTCCCCGATTGCATAAAGTATGTCTTCGCCTCACAATTACCATAAAGGATCAACACCATGGTTGCATGTGCAACTATAAAAACACTTCTCTAGGCAATTTCAGGTCTAGGTTAGCTCCTGCATGTCTCTTCACTACAAAGCAGAAGCCAGACTCGCTGACAGTCAGCAGCCTCGCAGATTTAGTTTATGTTTAGAGTTTGTGTGAGGAGTGAGTATTTTTCATGCAAGCTGTATAAATGTGTAGACTAAAACTCTAATAACAGCATGAGCTTCACTGTGCAGTGAAAACATATCTCTAGGATTTCGAGCAAGTTTATCGGGAAATGATTCATGTGTTCTGATAATAACATTCAGGTTAAACGGAGGAAAAGCACACTTCTGACACCTTTTGCGTAATCATAAGCATGTATATACTTTTGGTCAAGTATTTTTTTTTTCTCACTTAACTTTGTTTACAGTGAATGTAAAACAAGTTTTATTTTGTTCTAGATTTATTGGTGCACAACCTCAAGGTAAAAGTACCTCCAGCGTACTGCAGCGTACTGGTGTTTACTGCAGTTTGCTGGAACACGAGTTCAGCACTAATTCAAATAGAGGAGCAACACCTGTGTAGTGTTCCCGAGAACACTTCAGATCCTGATTCTTTTGTTTAAAACACTGTCACCCACGTACTAAATAAACCTAATTCTGTTATTTATAAAAGGTATTAAAATAGATGCTAATGTCTGGAGAGGGACGTCTATCACGTGCTTCCCTTTAAATCTCTCCTGGTACAACTAGGAGACAAAGTTACGCTATTTTGTTAGTATACAATTACAGTGTGTGTCCTTGTTGGTTGAAATTACTAAAGATTCGGGTTGAGAGTAAATTATAACATTGTGGTAGATTTTTAAACTTATTTGTGTGATCTACTCTCCATCCCTTCTTTTTTTCCAATGAAGTTTCCATTTCAATCAATAATTAAAATTAATATTGGTAATACTGTATACCAAAGTATGCATATAGTGTAAATCACACTTAAACTTCAGGTTAAGAAATACAGGAATTTTAGGTGTTTTGTTTTGCGAGGTTATTAAACTGAATTCAGAGTTTCTGTATTGGGTCATGGAAGAGCAGACCTGTATAGACTGTCATTAAGCCCTGTCTTCAGTCATGGTAGACAGACAAAACGCTGTGCATTATTTTTAAGGTCTAATAATGGTTTTGCAGGTGGGGGATTTTTGTTTGGTTGGTTTTTTGGGGTGGGTGAGGGGTAGTTGTTTGGGATTTTTTGCAGTGGCTAGGGCCTGTAATCATGTTCTTGAGGCACTGGGTTTGGACACAGTACTCCTACGAAGCAGAGTGGCTGTCCTTCAACAGCTGTTGGTTTGGTATTTTGAAACCCCACTCCTCTATGAACACAGAAACGTCTGTCTGTAACTTCCACACCCTTTTTTGCATAGGACAGTTTGTGTCCAAATAGTGCTTCATGGGGTGGGGGGGAAGTATTACCATCACACTGTGGAAACACCCGATACAGCCTAGATTTGTATTTCTTCTCTTCACTTTATCAGAGAAGCAACGCCCAGACATTCCATAATCAACAACGTACACAGGTTTTCCTGATCATCTTCACTGCCCCATACATGATTCCCACAGTAGTAGTAAAAGTTCTTACCAATTCCTAAATGACTGATGTTGTACTCCCTACTGTCATCTTCTTCTTTTCTAGTTCTCAAGTCTTAGCTTTATTCCTGTGTGATATTTTTGGTCCGCCTCCATACAGGTGGCATCTTCCAGTTTGGTACACTGGCAACTAAATTGAGTGCACCCCTTCTGATGTGTGCAAAAATTATTCATGTAAATGTTGCGTAGCATTTGAGAATCCGTGTTGTTAATTTCTGTTCAGAACAATTGCTGTCATCCTTTTATCAGAGTAATCTCGATACTTTTCTGTCTGCAAGTATCTTGCAATACTTGTACGGTCCCCTTCCTGTCTTTTTTATTAAATATTTATGTAGCGCATGGCATCAAATTATTTCATAAAAATACTAAAACAGTGAAGAGATTTAGCTGATATTTATCCCTAGTCTAAAGTGGATTTGTAATCTAGGAAAGATCCGCACATGTGCTCTCAAAACTAGCCATGTTCCACTTTCTTTTTGCCTTTATCTTTTTGTTGGAAAAATTATTAAATACATACAGTATCAATTTTTATTTTATAAGCTGTTTGATTAACAAATTGTAGTTTTCTGGATCATTTTTTGTCTTTTCTGGAAGATGCGTATGGTATGGTTGCTATTCCGTAATCCCGTTATGCCACTTATGAGTCAGTATGCTGATTAAAACTCCTTCCTGCTGTAAGTGCAGTGATGGTTAGGCCCATGTTCTTGCATGGAAATTCACCCCTCTTCTTTGCAATTTTGTGTATTAGATTTGGAGTTTTGCTTACACCTCCACAATTAATGACTTCCATTTTATGCTCACTTTCATAAATCAGATTGCCCTGTCTCCTCCAGTTCCACGTTTTTCATGAATACGATGCCGTGTTCATTTAGCATTGGAACTGTTCCTGTGTTACTTTTAACCTTAGTCCTGTGCTTACTGTGCACCCTGTCTTCCTGGTTTTCGTGCTGATTTTTTACTTAGGTAGCGAAATTAGCCTTTGCTATTTGTTTCCATTTATTTAGTGAAGACTAGTTGGATATTTTTCATCATTTTCTGTGGCTGGTACAATCCTGACTTAGTTTCCAGCAGCTGGAATCTCTGCAGGGCTCTTGATTTGTCAGGGACAAATGAACTTCTTCTGTGTGAGATTAAAAACAAAAGCAAAACCAAAAAAGCCTTCACATTTGTCCAGATTGTCATTTTTACTTGAACTACATTTCTACAGCAGTAGCGTTTCTGGGTTCTTACTAGTTGGATCATGAGCATATCTTCTCTAGGCCATGACTAAGAATGCACTCGCATCACGTAAATTATCCAATGGCAGTTGAAATGGGCATCAGTCTGTAAATATTCAAAGTAGACAAGTGTATGCATTTCTGTAGGAATCTCTTCAGAGTCAAATAATTTGTTGAACACCGGGAAATCTCTCATAACTCACGGGAAATAAAAGCAGCTTGAACTAATCACAAGACCTCTTAGTTGATGAAAGAGCAGGAAACATCTCACTTCTTGTTTTCAAAATGAGCATCCCTGTACCGCACATTTTATAGACTTTGAAAAAAGAAAGGAAAGAAAATTATATTTTCATCAAATGGCTTCAGTGAAGTAGCTCAGCTGTTCAGTCTAGGGAAAGACAACATGGTCTGCAATTTATATTTCTTTTGAGGTCTTGATTTGTATTTAATTTATTACGTAGCAGTACGGAGGGTACTGCTACTTCAGCCTATTAGTAGCTCAATGACAGCTGTTAAAGACAGCCCAGTGAGACCATCAGAATACTCTCCACCTGCTAAAAACCCCAACACTTTTAGCTACGCTGCCATTAACCCTGGTTTTAACGCTTTGAAATCTAGTTAGTATACTTAATTGATAGTTTCTAAATGTGTTCTTCAATATATTGATATGTTTTCTCAAGAGTAAAATATGTATTAATGTATTTTTTATTTTTACATTATATGCTCTTTTGCTAAATCAGTGGCTGCTGCATGTGCGATTTTATTAGGGCAAATCTTTTTTGAATGAGTGGCCCTAAAAACCTACTCTCTTACCTTGTGTTTTGTAGTTTTGGTGGTGCCTTCTCTCTGCCCACTACTACTCTAATCTAGCTGAAATATCTTTATTCAACTTGTGCATGGGCTTGATTACATACGGTCTAACACTCAAGTGAACCTTTTCTGTTGTCACAAATAAACGAAAGTAGGAAAAAATACTGGTGTGGTAAACTATAGATACAGACACTATTTGTCACTTCTCATAAGACAGTAAGTCACGTTGAAGAGGGTGTCAGTGTGAGAAAACTTAAATTCTGTTTTTAAAGTTTTCTATAAATAATGAAGTGATTTCCTTTTAAGAAAATAGCGTGAAAATTCAAAACAGCAACAAACAGGGATGACTAACAGATTGGAGAAAGGAAACAGTCAGCAAATAACAAACGGATGTAAGCATCAAAGGTAGACAAGATTTATTTAGGGAGCTCTACCACTTCTTTGAAACAAATTGAGTACAGCAGTGTTTAGGCCTTTAAGGTTTTAGACTATTCTTTTCATAATAGAAACTTTTAAAGACTTTGGCATAGTGCTCCATTAAATTCGGATTTCCAAATTACGCTGAAATACGCAGTCTTGGTGATGAGAGAATGAAACATTATGGAGTATGGGGGGAAAAGATTAGAATGATGGAAGTGAGGGGAATTGAATAATTTTCTACAGTTTTGTTTGCAGAATTAAAAGATCAAAGAAATGTCATGCTAGGAAATAATTCTTTGCTAATCTGTGAATGACGGGGGGGAAAGAAAAAAGATTTTAAAACTCTGTGGTGTTCTTAGTTCTGTTCGCTGTTGTCTATAACTTCATGTTGTTTTAAAGCAGATGGCAAGAAGCAGCAGCAGACACCTCTTACAGGATTGGCCGTATCCACCCAGCCCTTGGCTCGCCCCCTGCAGCCTTTGCAGCCAGCCCCTGCGCAGCAGACAGGTGTGCCAACCAGCGGCCCCTCCCAGACCACCATACACGTATTACCTACAGGTAACTTCACTTTACGTCACTACGTGAATGCGGTGACTGCTGCTTTTTTTTTTTTTTTTTTTTCTTCTTCCTTAAACTAGTGTCTTGTGTGCTCTTCATTGTGCTGATCTTTTCGGGTGAATATTAAGAATATTTGAGTCACTTTTTAATCTTCAGTTCTAGTCAGTTTCCTGTAATTTTTTTTTTTAAATTGATGAAGTGAAAGGGACAGATAGTCCAGCTGGTTTGGAAGCAATTCATGATCAAATTAATTCCATGGAAAGGAAGAAATCCCGCTAAAGATGGTAATGGAGATTATTAAATATACTGTTCTTCGCTAAAGTGAAGAATAATAAAACTGTAGCAGTTCCATTATTTAAGTAATGGGGGAAAAAACATTAGCAACATCACTCCTAGCTCTGTCCACCTGCACTTAGCAATTAATTCTTTTGGCAGAGTGAATGGCAAGGCTGACATTGAAGTTCCATCCCTAGTTAAATGTTATTTTGTCTGCAGTGTGATTTTTTTATATTTTTTTTTATTATTTTACACCCCCCCGCTTTCTAACATAAAGGAAGATAGATCCTCTTTTTTTCTTTATTTTATTCTCTTGTGTAGAGGATTGTTGAAGGTTAATTGGTATTGGAATTATCTTATGACTGATCTGTTCTGCAGATTTTTTTGTGGTGGGTTTTGTGTTCTCCACAGCTGTGTTTACATTCAGGACTTTTTTTTTGGGGGGGGGGGAGTGGGTATTTCATTTATCTTTTCTGTTTGGAATTTGTATATGTATTGGCATTATTATTTCAGGTGAAAATTACTGTTTGTTTAGGCTGTTTTCTCTTTTCTTGCATTATTAAAAGCAGATAGAATTTCATGGAGACAGTTTTTATATCGCATGGCTCAGATGAGTCAGTTTTCCAAAGGAGGTGTGCACTCTGGAACAGGCATATCAGCTTAACGTCGTGGAGTTCCATTCGAGATTGTGATCTGTCTGTCTTTTTCCAGCTCCGACGACAGTGAATGTAACTCATCGGCCAGTGACTCAAACTGCCGCAAAACTCCCGATACCAAGAGCCCCCGCTAACCACCAGGTGGTCTATACCACTCTTCCTGCACCGCCAGCTCAGGCTCCTGTCAGAGGGGCTGTCATGCCAAGCCCAGGTTTAAGGCCAGTCAACCCGCAGGCCGGAGGTAGGGCATGCTTTCTTCCATCCACATTTTAGCAAGACACAGCTTGATATGTTCTACCTGATGGATGAGGGAGTTGGTTTTTGGTTTGTGTTTGTTGTTTGGTTTTGTTGGTTTTTGTACAATACTAGGCCAAATTACAGAGGTTAGGGTTTCCAGTTTACAGACTTGAGAAAATCTCAGGCTTTTAAGAAATCCTTCCTCTTGCAGCTATGTGAATGAGGAAATTCACTGGATTGAAGTGATGTCAGGCACTAGCTCTGCCAGTTAAGCATCTGTGGATGACATGCCCAGTACTTTACGAGGTAGCAAAAGGTAAGGTGACGAGCACCACTGTTTTGTAGAAAGATAGATGGAGACCATTTTGTTACTACAGAATAAGAGTAAAACATAAGTACGTAGTAAATCGTGTTTGATTTCCTGTCTAAAAGTTACATTTTTATTGGACATCCGAATGTAATTCCTCAACAATCTCTGATGTCCTGTGCCCAGCAAATTTTCTTATTTTCTCTAGGCCTGGAGAGGTGAAATTTCTCACCAAACGTATCAGAAATTATGCATGCTTGAGTTTCCTTGACGGGAGATGTCAGCAAGTTCATCTTGACTTTACAGATATGTAACTGTCATCTTCCCATAGCAGTAAACTCATTTTCTGAAATGAGTAGGAGATGTCAAAAATAAAGACCTTAAGTGATAGTTTATATTTTGTTACAAAGTGGTGGATCTTAACTGCCTTTTTTTTAGCTCCCCACAATTTCTACACTATGGTTATTTTAACACCATTATGTTAAACATAAATTTCCCTGTTCTAGTCCACTGAGTATGAGCCTACTCTTGGGACATCCAGGTAGTGAATTTTTAGACACCATCTGTATAAGCCAGACTCGGAACACTGCGTGCTTAAGCCACGTAAGACTGTACCTATGTAGGTTTGTGCAGAAATAATTAATTCATTGTTCTGAAACGGTAGTGTTGGAAAGGAGAATATCCATGTATGTTTGTAGCCATTTAATTCTAATTATCTTTTACAACTGGATTTAGCTGCATTGCCATAGGCTTTGAAAAATCAGCTGCGCTCGCTAAACAGAAGCTGATCAGACAGTTCTTGAACGATCTTTATGAAATGTCAGCGTGTGAGGAAATTGTTCTTTTCAGACTACTTGTTCGTATTTCTTAAACTTCACAGACTCTTGTGCCGTGTGCATTTGAGGTCAGGTTCTTCTGACCAGCAGTATCTTTTGAGGGGGAGGTCTGCATCTTGCGTTCCTGTTGGCAAAAGGCCGTAAAGGGCAAGGTAACCTCGGCCCACGCTTAGTTTTCTTCATCGTTACCCTTAGCTACAAGTTAGACATCTGTGATCTACCTGTTGTTTCGGAATGAGTTTTGAGTACTTAACCATGCGTTCTCTTATGTTATTTATTTTTTAATAGTATTTTCTTCTTTTGTACCAAAATAGAAAATTCGTGTTTTTGACAGAATCTAACACCACTTAGAGCCGTTATTATGACATCACTAATATTAATATCTACAGAATACCTTTTAGTGTTAGACATGCAAGATAATTAATGTGCTGTTGAAGAACATGTAATAGGTAATATGCTATTGTAAGGGCTTTCTAGGAAAACTCAATGAGGTAAGGAATTCATATGTGGTTTTGGGCAAGGTCATCCAACAGTAGGCCTCTGTGTAATGTGCTTCTGACCTGATGGTCCAGTGATGCAGTGAATGCTTATCCTTCAGCTGTCTGCTTACAAATTCTCAGAAATCAAGGCGGGTTTCCACCAAAATAATTAAGATTCAGCTTGACCAGACCCTGAATAACCTAATCTAAGAGCATTCTTTCAACAGAAGGTTGGGCCAGATCATCTCTAGAGGTCCTTTCAAACCTGGACTTCTCTGTGATTCTGTTAGAGGCGGTTTGGTTACTCTGGTTTGAAAAGTATGTCTGTGTATTATACAGTACTGTTGTCTGACAAGCCACATAAGATGTGAGAAAATGACGGTTCCTCCATAGCATTGTGTGTTCCCTGTACCTCAGGACGAGGAAGCCAGATGGTTAGCCTGAGTAGATAGAAGACCAGTTTAGTTGGAATACAGATTATTTCAGGGCTTCGTATTTGCATACCAGGTAGAGAAATTTCACATACTGTTAACAAAAAAGCAATCGTCTTTCTTGATCCCTTTTTAGCTGTCATGAGTTTTCATCTTTTAGTCCATTCTACGTTTTTCACCATCTTTGTTATAGTTTTCAGAAATGCTGCTACTGATGTGTATTTGTTTATATTGTCATTGAAGCAGTCTTCAGTGTCAGTAGCAGATGCTTCAGGAGTAAGATCTCTGCACTTTGTCTTTGAAAGATTAACTGCGAGAACTCATCCAAAGTGTTTTGCAAATTGTAGTTTTATACTTCTACCTCAGCCAAGTAGTATGCCTACGTAGAAATAATGCAAAATTTGTACCTTATATCCTATTAAAGCATTTCTGTCCATCTCTACTTCAGATTATTGTAATTTCTTGAAATAGAATCAGTCATGCTAAAACAGTGTATCTGATTGGATTCTCATAGGTAAGAAATAGCCAGTTCGGGTGACCGACTGTGCTACAGGAGTTTGCACGGTTTCATTATCCTCTTAGATAGATGTTGCAATAGGAAGATGTGAAGCAGTTACCTCAACACTTAGTTATAAAAGCATTAAGATTTAGAACTCTGAATTCCAAGACTCAGACTCACAGATTACGTAGACTTCTGACACTCATCACCTATGATCATAGTTTGATGACTGCTTATATAGAGAAGAAATTACCGTACAATAGCTGTGGTTTCCTGACACGTGTCACTCTGTGAGCTTTTCTTCTGGACTACTGAAATGCTTCGATCTCATACAAGTGTGCAACTAGGGGGTGGGGGAGATTGCCCCAAATCTTGTATTTCTAGACAGAAAATAGAGGGACGCCCTAGGCTGCCCGTAACAATGAGCAAAAGCTTTGAGCTCACAGAACGTACGTGTTCCAACAGTAAACTGACAAAAACGTTAGAGTGAGATGTAGCATAAAATGAATGAAAACTTGATAGTTTGCAAGAGTTCTGGATATTATCTGCAAGGCTATAAAATTACCTCGTTTATTCCTGCCCGTCAGGTCAGTTTGCTGTGGGAATGAATGAAATGGGAGTAACATCTCTTGGGGTGTCCATTTTGTGAGGGAGGACAAGCTTCTCGGACAGTGAGAATGACTTATCTTTTTTATTTTTCGATGCCATCCACAGCAAGCCGTCTGGCATTTGAATACAGAGTGGATATCATTCTGCTGCGGCAGCATTTATCTTTTCCTTTCTAAATCCCAAAGTGATGTCATTTTTCTTTTCCTGATTAAGCTCCCTGTATCTCCCACACTTCCCCTCCGGACCCATTTCTTTCATGCTGTCAATTGTTAAACATCGTTCTGTCCCCTCTGCAGACATAAGCACCTGCTCCCTTTCACTTGTACCGCCTCAGGGGATGGGAGGAGGTGGTTTTGTTGTCCTGCAGGACTTTATCAGTCTGCTGGCTGATGTTTGAGGAGAGTGTGTCAGTTCGAAATTTGGTGTCATCCAACTGAACCAAGGAGTTGGTCTTCCAGTGTTCTGTTTAGCTGATTTTTAAGTACTGAATACTCAAAGCATTCACTGTGCTTCTTATAGGCATGACAGTACGAATGCCTCAGACCACTGCGTATGTTATGAACAATGGGCTAACTCTTGGATCTGGAGCACCTCAGCTTACAGTGCATCATCGACCACCACAAGTGCATGCTGTGAGTAGTCATTTTGAAATTACTTAATGCAATTTACAGGCTTGTCTCTGCATTAACGTCTTTCGGATTGTTTCTTAGTGTGAACCGCAGAACAGCGAAATGCCTCGTAGATACTTTGCAGCCAGTTCACGTGCGTAGCGCCACCCTTTCGCCTACAGCAACTTCTGCCAACAATGGCAAAAGCTGTGCGGTCTGTTAGCTTTACCCCAGAGTTCTCCAGATCAGCAGCAGCACATATTGAAAAATGGTGCATGAATTGTCTGCAGGTGACGTGTGGAGTCAAGGGAAGACCTGCCACTAGAAAGTGTAGTCATGGTTTGGCTACAGATTGGACGACCAGTTTCTGAGTACAGCTGTTTGCAAAACTGAATGCCCTGATTTCAGCTGGGGTAGAATTCATTTTCTTTCTAGCTGCTGTGTTTTGGATTTAGTATGACAGTAATGATGACACATACTGTTCTAGTTGTTGCTAAGTAATGTTTATATCAGTCAACGACTTTTTCAGCTTCCTATAGAAGCTGAGAGGGAGCATAGACAGGACAAGCTGGCCAAAGGAATATTCCATACCATAGGCATCATGCTCAGTGTATATACATGGGGGTTGGCCAGGGAACAGGCTTCCGTGATCGCTGCTCAGGATGGGCTGGGTAACCAGTCATTGGGTGTTGAGAGCAACTTATGTTGTATCACTTTATTTTGTATATTTACCATTATTATTATCATCATCATCTTGTTTACTATCCTATTAAACTGACTTTATCTCAACTCACAAGGTTTTTTTTCCCTCTCCTTTTCTCCCTCTTCTTCCTCTTCTCCCTACCCTGCTGGGGGGATGGGGGGGTGTGAGCAAGCGTCCGTGTGATCCTAGTTGCTGACTGGGGTTAAACCACAACACTGAGGTAGGAGGACAAGGTACAGGCAAAAGATCATCAAGGTTGCCAACTCCCAAATTTCAGAGAGGTTTTTTTTTAATCACTGCTGGGGGCGATTACTTCTGCATCACCTCAGCCCCCTTTTCATAAGTATTTGAGAATTTACTCTGGCTCTTTTCACAGAATCATAGAATAGTTTGGGTTGGAAGGGAACTTTAAAGGTCAACTAGTCCAACCCTCCAGCAATGAACAGGGACATCTTCAACTAGATCAGGTTGATCAGAGCCCCGTCCAGCCTGATCTTGAATGTTTCCGGGGTTGGAGCATTTACCACCTCTCTGGGCAACCTGTTCTAGTGTTTCAACACCTTCATCGTAAAAAAATTTCTTCCTGATATCTAGTCTAAATCTACCCTCTTTTTAGTTTAAAATTATTACCCCTTGTCCTATCGCAGCAGGCCATGCTAAAAAGTTTGTCCCCATCTTTCTTATAAGCCCCCTTTAGGTACTGGAAGACCGCTATAAGGTCTCCCCAGAGCCTTCTCTTCTCCAGGCTGAACAATCCCAACTCTCTCAGCCTGTCCTCATAGGAGAGGTGCTCCAGCCCCCCATCATCTTCATGGCCCTGCTCTGGGCCTGCTCCAACAGGTCCCCGTCCTTCTTGTGCTGAGGACTCCAGAGCTGGACACATCTCATATGGTTTTGTTGTTGAGACTGAACCAAATAAATTGCACTGTTGGGCAGGCCCATCACCTGCGATGTCCTGAAATGGTAAATACATTACCAACAAGGTGGCTCAGCATTCTTTCCACTTAGACACTATTCAACTTCATGCGTCATTCACCAGTGATAAATAATGAAAATAAATGAAGCCAGTATCACACAGAACACTTAAGATCACAAAAACTACCCCAGATTCCCACCTGAAAGGCCCTTGGCTTGAAGACTAACAAAATTTCATAGTCATTGTAACTAGATTCCTAAATTCATCTTAACTAACATCAATTAGAGACCTAGGACTGTTTCTGTGCTATTTTTAAAAAAAAAAAAAAAAAAAAAAAAAAAGGAAAGCCACATTTGTGCTGTTATTTCAAAATTTTCTGGAAACTGAGGCTGAGTTTTTGTGATCAATTTAAGGTGATAAAATCCATGTGGCACCGTTACTCATTCTTCCTTTTGTGACTGAAAACCTGCCTGTTGAAATGATGATTGAGTTGTCAGTTTAATCTGCTGCCGGGGGCGTTTTGGGTAATGCGGGAGCAGCAGCCCAAATGTAGATGAGCTCAAAGTCATTGGGAACCTGCCTGCTCAGCCTTGGAAAAGGGCACAGTGTCCAGTCCGTGGCCTCTTGGGTGGGAAGCAAAGAGGACACGGGGAAATAACTGTGGCAGTGATCATCTGTACAGCTAGGGATTTAGATGCAAATAATGAGAATTTATGGCATCCTTGGTCCCGCCCCTTCTCAACCTTTGCTGGGGTTCTCCTGCCTGAGCGCTCTCCACACACAGGACTTAGCGTTGTGGTGGCTGGGTGACTGCAGGCTCCTTTGCTTCCATTTGCCTTGGGAATGATGAATTAAAGCTTCCTTCCGCTGCTGTAGGCTCTGACCTTTCCCGTATTGCTCTTACCTTGCTTAGGAGCCACCGCGCCCCATACATCCGGCCCCGCTCCCGGAGGCACCACAGCCACCGCGTCTGCCCCCTGAAGCTGCCAACACTTCTCTGCCTCAAAAGCCACAGCTGAAGCTGGCACGGGTACAGAGCCAGAATGGTATCGTGCTGTCATGGAGTGTCATGGAGGTGGACCGGAGCTGTGCCACTGTGGACAGTTACCATCTCTACGCCTACCACGAGGACCCGAGTGCCACCATGCCCTCCCAGTGGAAGAAGATCGGGGAAGTGAAGGCCCTCCCGCTACCCATGGCATGCACTCTTACGCAGTTTGTGTCCGGCAGCAAATACTACTTTGCGGTCCGGGCTAAGGACATCTATGGACGTTTTGGACCCTTCTGTGACCCCCAGTCCACAGATGTGATCTCTTCCCACAGCAGTTAAAACTAGAGATCTTTGGAGCCTTTAAATCTGTCCTACTACCAAGAATTACCCCAGTTTTGGAGGGTTGATCCCATGCATGAAAATTCAGTTTCAAATCCACTCTCTGCAGGATTATTTTAGACAGTTGTGTGATACACTACATGCGTTCAGAACCAAAAGACAAATAAAGTCTCACCTGCAGCAAGAGAGCCTGTTTTTTCTGGATAGCTCAAGTCATGGGCCATTTGAAAATTTCATTTTCCCTTCCATGAGAGCTGTTCCACCTGGATACCTACCTGCCCTGTATCCAAGGGCACCCTGGATGCCTGGGATTCTGCTTCAGAGTGGGAACAAAATAATAAATTACAGTTTGTCTGAAGCAAAGCACACCCAGCTGTAATACCTGCCAAGGCACTAACACGAGGGTGAGAACAGATTTGCCTCCTGCCCCCCACCGCACCGAGAGCAGGCTGCGATACGAAGGGTGATTCAAGGTCTCGCTTTTGTACCGGAAGATGGAGTGCTCTGATCTTATTTTACAAACTGTAACGAGCTCTCTGAGGGGAGGGAAGGGAACTCGAGTCTGGCCAGGGAACCGATACATTTGTAAATTTGGAGGTGGTGGTGGGGAAATAAAAATCACCCCGCTACCTCCTGCCTCTCCGAAATAAGGGCGCTCCTCTGTTTGCACCATCCTCCCCCACTCACGTTGGGAGCGTTCCTAGGTCAGATTGGAAACTGGATCGTAGAGACTGCATTCACACCTCTCTAGCGCTCAGATCATGTCTCCGCCCCTCCCCTCATACATCCAGCCCTATTTTTTAGATTTATTTTGTGCCTTAAAGAATAATTTCAGAAATAAATGTAGCCGGATACCTTGTGGTGTTCTTTTATTTGCTTGGAGTTATTTTTCCCTTCTGCTTCTCATTTTCCTGGCCTGCGGTAATTATTATTTCTGGAAAGACCAGGAAGCGTAACGTCTGCTGATGCTGGATTCGATTTTATCTGCGGTATCATTTGACCCTTTCCTCACTGTAACTCTTGAGAAGTTGTTTTTGTCCTGTCAAGAATTAGCATATACAGACAGTATTTTCCACCAGAGCCTTTCCCTGTTGTTTTGGGAAAGCTGTATGCTGCAGTTCAGCCAAAGAAGAAACCTCTGTGGTGTGGCACCATGACAGCTTCTAGCTCTTGGCACTCAGTTGGGATGTTCAGTCAGTACAGAAAGATAAGAAGTTGGCTTCCCGGTCCTCTTCTCTGTCTCACCGCCTGCCCGCCTCCGCAGAAACCTAACCCACCCAGAGCAGTTCAGAAACGATTTTAGACACTGGCCTAAAACCTGTGAGCAATTGCAAACGCTAATGGGTGCTTTCATGATGCTTCTGAGCTGCGAAAAGAAATCGGTACTGCCAGTTGGGCGGTATTGGGTCTGCCCCACTGTCGTTGACGTGTTAAACTTGCTTTTTGCATAACCAAATTGAAACTGGACAAGAAACTATATGTAAGGTTCTTATTTTTGCACTTTTCAGTCTCATTCTGCCTGGTAGAAGCAAACAGTGGATTTAGAAGGGAAAGTCTTTTTTTTTTTTTTTTTTTTTAAATCTACTTCACCATGTAGCAAAGCTGTAGAAGGTAACATTTTTTAATTTCGGTGCTCTCTTTCTTAAAACCAACATTTTTAAATGTAAAGCGAGGTTGAAAAAGGGCAGGAAAAATTAAGTCCTGAAACATGGCTGGTGAAATATGCGATGAGATTGGGGGTTCTTTAGTTGGGTTCCGCCTGGGAACATTCATCGGTGAAAGAAACGGCTTTGTAGACTTCTGTCTGTGCTGTTCTACTGCTCTCCTCCGTGTAGCTGGGTTTGTCACTTCTGCCAGGTGAGTAACGAATTACTCTCTGTCTGGAAACTCGCATTTAAAGTACAGCAGTTCTAATGGTTTGGGCGAGCAAAAGTTCTGCCTAAATCCCACGTATCATGAGAGAAGGTTCACACTAGATCTCTTGTATGAACGATGTGTAACCTTTCCTTTGAGTAACAGTTGTCCCTGTATTACTGGTGCCAATAATCAATAATGCCTTGAATTTTTCTATGTTTAATTAAATGTTTTGTCTGGATATTTCAAGGAATAAATATTTAATAAAGCATTTAGTCTACTTATGGAAAGTTGGGTCCTTATAAAGCCAGTTCTGTATTAGAGGTTAGAGCAGTTCATTCCTGTCGATGGCTGTCAAGTCCTCCTTGGGCAGTTTGGGGTTTTTTTTACTGTGTCTTTGAGGTGGTACCAAAGGGCCGTTGGCCGTATCAGTACAATGAGGTTTTATAGTTTGAAAGTTAAATATTAGAACACAACCTAGAACTTACGCTGCTTATTTAATTGTGATTCCAGCCCAAAACTATACATGAGCTTTTCTATAGTTTGTGCTTGCGTTTAGGTCACGATCGTTCTTAGCTTTGTCTTGCTCGGGATAGGCGGGGGTGGGACTCCTGTGCTAGAATTCTTCTCTTTCCTCCAATGGAGGAAATGCACGTGATTTATTTTTGTTGTGACTAGATGAAATAAGCCAGCTACCGTTTGTGGACTGAAGCCATGGCAGCTGTGGGGTGAAAGCCGACTTCTCTTATTTCATCCCAGCGGAGCTGCTAAAGGTCCAACTTCAGGACCTTAATTAAGCAAGTAGCGATGGCAAAGTATGTGATAACGCATGGCTTGACTTCAAACTGCCTGGCTTAGCTTGGAGACCTTAAAGGTGGCTGGTTCTTAAATCACTGGCACACAAAGAGAGAAGGGTGCCATTTCTGTGAAATCACTTCCATGGTGGAGCAGATCACTGCAGTGATTGTTCACCCCTTCTGCTAACGAGCAGGAGTATTGCTTAATTCCCTAACTCATGGCACTTCTCCCTGTGTTATAGGGCCACTGGTTAATTTTATTATCCTTCACCTCCCAGAAATGATAAAGCTATTGAGAAACCCAATTTCTGCTAGCAACAAACATTTAGAAATAATGGATTTCATTTAATAGACTTTTATTTGAAAGTGTTACCAAAATATCCGGGAGCATCCAGTACAGGTCTGTTAGCACCGTGCTTCTAGACCGGGCTCTTCATTAAAGTGTTAGTTGCTGGAGGCTTCCAACAATCAATTCACTTTTGAATATGCTAAAAATCTCTATCTGGCTTTTAAGTGGAAGGGTTGGGTTTAGTTCCTTCTCTGCGCCTCAGGCCAGTTCTTCCACCTTACTCTCAGTACCTGCTGTGAAGTTGTTGTTCCTGCCTCAGTGTGTTGCTGTTGCCCCTGGGTACGCGACATTTCAGCAGTACCACCTCGAATGTAGTTCCCCGGGTTTTAGCAAACACAGCACCGATTCTGCAGCTGTTTTCTGTCCTCATTTACTTTCTCGTTTGTTTTAGGGTTGGTTTCTTTGCTCTGTGTGATACAAGGGCTTCTGGATGTCCAGGGTGAGAGGAATTGGAGTTAGTTCAGTTTCTGGCTGGAGAGGAGCCCTGCTAGTGGAGTGCTGATGGCAGAATGCTGCTCCTTTCCAGCGTGTTCCTCCCAGTCACAGCTTCGCTGGCCTCGCTTTATTTTAGTATACGTCTAAAAAAGCTTTATTGTATTCAAATAATTAAATGCTAGGAAGGGGGCAGACTTGTAGGTACAGCATCTGTACTGTATCCGCAGTGGCGGCTTCAGAGAAGGTGCGGGTGCAGAGGCAGGTTCCCCTCAGCCTGTATTTATTTCCACCCTCTGACCAGCTTCCCCTGGGGCAGCACTTGGTCTTGGACTTTGCTCCTGTGTGTTACTTGTGCTGCCGTTGGCCATGTTGGGTCACTGAGCACAAGCACCGAGACACTCGCCCCTCCCGAGGGTTTTAGCACAAGGCTGGAAAGGCCCGTGGCGTCTTCCCTGTAACAATAAGGGGTCTTACCCTGCTTCCTTTGAAAACGGCAAAACCCCTCGTGCCTTCAGTGGGAGCACGACTGGGCCCAACAGCAGGATCCCAGTACTGTTTTGTACTGTAACAAAAATGATCACTTCAGCCCTTCCTTTATGTTGTTTGTCTTAAATGTCCAATAAATTAGAATCTGTATTATATGTAGGGACAGGTCCAATCTGTTCCCGCTCCCCAAACAGCCATTCCCCAGTATTCGCGTATTGCGTACACTGTACAAAATCAATCTGTGATTCTGCCTCCTTGTAAACTCTTCAGTATTTTCATTTAGTCAAAAATATCTATCCAGATTTTTTAAATAGAAGCTTGATATATTAAATATATATTTTTTTAATTTGTTGGTTTGGATAGGGGTGGGCATTGTACAAAGACACTGAAGGGAAAGGAGTTCAAGTGACACTGAGCCAGCCTTGCCACCAAAATCTTTATCCCCTTCCAAACACCCTCTGAGGGGAAAAGAAAAAAATTAAGGATAGCTAAGAGAAAGTAAAATGAGTGAATTTTCCTTTTCATCCCTTCTAAGTACCCATTAAAGTGTATCTTTATTTCTCATTGTCATTATGCAGGCATTTTTTCTTTTTTTTATATATATATATATACACACACACATATATATATATATTTGAAGTGCTGTCTTAATTTAATGGGGTATAGCTGTAAATAAGACAACGGGGTAGTAGCTGTTTGGGGAGTCCTGTTCAGCTTTAGTAATTTATTGGCTATTGGGAGTCAAACGTGCAGAATCCTTTGTTAAGAAACTCAGAATCTGATTTATTTTGTTTTGCAGCTGGACTTGTAAATAGAAAAAAAATAATTAAAAAATACAGGACAGACTTAATGTCCAATCTAAACTGTGCAGTTGCAAGCTCTCCCCATTTTTTGTATGTACTACAGATTAGTGTGTGTGTCTGTGTTAACTGTAGTGGGGTTTTGTCTGATAAGCCTGAAATTTATACTTTGAAATAAACTACTGGGTTTTTAACATTTTGAGTCATCTGTGCTTAGTTCCAGACATCTCAGGAGACAACTCTTTCAGAAAGAGCTCACGGCGTCTTCATCTGAAGTGCTGCCACCTGGATTTGGGGTTGGCAGGCTGACTGCCACCATGCTCCAGTAACGTTGGGCAGCAATGGTTTGGCTCCAGGTCGTTCCCAGGAAGTCAACTGCATGACGCTGCCCTCTCGGCCTTCTCACAGAAGCAAAAATGGAAAGCAATGCTCTCACTTTTGGAAATTCAAAGCAAAAAGGGCTCTGTATATCCTGAACAGACAGAATCCGGTAACTTGCAACCCAAAGCTGCCCCAGAAGGGCTCAGGAATGGAAACCAGATTGCTGGTGTGACTCCTCTCCCTCCAAGGGGCTGGGTTTGACCTCTGAAAAACAGTTGTTCTTTTAGCAAGAGGCTTTGGCCAAAGTACAGGAGCTGCCTTTGGTTTTTCACAGCACCCCTGAGCAGTGAGCCCACCGCCGTGGTCTCAGCATGCCTGACTGGCCCTGCTTCTCAAGCCAGGGGAGCAAGCTGTGCACAGAACTCATTGTAATGAAATTACGGGGTAATAAAAAAGGGGGGCATTAGTGCAGGGATCAAGAAAATCTCATCCCCCCCCCAACCCTGCTGGTTTTTAAGGGTAGATGCCAGGTACAGCCCTGTGGAATGTGTTGTGCGACTTAGTTGAGAACCCATAAACTGCTTTCTTGAAGTGAGTAGGGTAAAATCTGCCTCTTAGACCCACCTCTGCTGCCAAGTTGTGGAGAACTCAAACTGCGTACTTAAAACCTGGAGTTGCAGACATGCCTACCCTGAGTTATTTCAAGGGTGTATAATTAATTTGTAATGGTAATAATTAGGTTTCTGCCACTTAGTAAACTTCCTTCAAGTCAAGTCACTGACCAAAAGATGCTGGGCTCTTGTGAAGTGATACCTGCACCCAATCACACCTGCAAGTGCAGAGATTCTCCAACTGCCTATTTAGAATAGAAGTACACAGACTGCACCTAGTCTAGACCCTTGGTTTTAATCGCAAAATATGGTGTAACCACTTTGCTGAAGCACTGTTGTAATTGCTATTTGTGCTGGTATAAAGGGAAGAGAGTAAGCGAACAGCCAGAGCACGCATTCTGTTTTGCTGCAGGGCAGCTTTGCCATACACTCACTGGTACCACTGGAAAGGTGTGCTGCCACCTCGGAGCAGAGCGTACAGACAGCAAAGTGCAGCTCTGTAGGCATAAGGAACCTGATAAAAAAAAAAAAAGAAAAAAACAAAAAAACCCAAACCAAAAATCAAGCCAGGAATGGGCAGAGAAGTGATCTGACCCTACAGCACAGCACCGGGATGCTGACCAAGAAATGAAGCTGGTTTCTCCCAGGGGAGCCCTATGCTGCCTGGCCCAGACTGACACAGGCCAGGGCTTGCACAGGTGGCTCCTGCTACAAGGGCAGAGGGTGCTGTTGACCCATCCACCCCCCCCAGGCCACGCAGGGTATGACCAGTAGTGCCCATGTGCTGAACGGGGAGGGGTGGGCAGGGGTGGATGCGTTACTGGATTTCAGAAAAAGGGGAAGGAAAAGGAAGAAAAAGCTTACATTAGATGTGGTCGCTCCGGGAGGATTCATTTCTTCTGTAGGCACTCTCTAGTGACTGAACAGCAGGTTTCTTTTTATTTTTGCAAGGCAGGAGTTTATCACAACCCCCTCTCAATCCCCCCCCAATGCCCCCAAGAGTCAGTCCCTCTCTAGCCAACCCTAAAAACCTTAAGTCTAAGAAGCAGAAGCCACAGGACTTGGAAAAACTTGCAAACAGGGTATGAAAAGAGCCAGTGTCTGCTGCAAACCCTCTGCCAAGGGCACACCTTCCCATTTTTCCCCAGTGAGAGCTGCAGAGGGGAATAAGACAGTCAAAGGACCTTTTAACTTCGTGCACCTGCCTGAGAATTAAGCTGTCAGTGCTCCTGCCCCTGCCCGTAGGCCCACGCAGCCCTGCTCAAAGCCTTCTCCTCCAGCCCCTGACATTGCTGTGCCGGGGAGAGGAGCCAGACCCGGCCACCACGGTTACGGTTGGCAGATCAACCCGGGCTGGCCTGCCGAGGGAGGAAGCACAGAGGACAGCACAGTAAGAGGAATGCAGTGACCTTTCACAGCACAACCATCAAAGGCAAAAAAAAAAAAAAAATAGCCAGTCACATGGATTAGAGTCCTGAGGCCCATAAGGGCCCAGCGATGTAAACATTTACTCATGTACAAGAAAAGGGCTCTTAAAAGTAGAGCTCTAGTTTTCCCACAACTGGGTCTGAGCACAAAGCAGCTCCTGCCTCAGGGCAGGAGGCTCGAGAGGGGAAAAAGGCCGATCTCCCAAATCCATCCACGTTTACAAACAGGCCTGGCACATCTGCTGCTTCCACTCCCTGCAGCAGGGAGCATCCAGGTGTGCCCTGGATCAAGAACACTCCAACACAGTAAGCACTCGGGAATTTCCTGGTCCCTGAGGACCAACTTTAAAACAATATTTTTCCATTACTATTTTTATATAAGATTGGGGGAAGAGGCAGTAAATGCAACCCGCCCTGTTGCCGTGTTGCCTAGGAGTGACAGTCAACCAGCAAACAGCCATCCTCCAGCCACTCTGTGCTTCCAGTCTCAAACAAGCAGCTGATTCTTGGTTCTCTGCTTGCCGCCAGCTCAGATCCCTGCCCCAGCTCCGTTCCTCCTTGTAAGCGTGCTCCTTAATGCCTGTTACAGCCTGCCCAAGTCAATTCAATCTGTGGCACAAGCTCTGTAGCTGCCAGTCTCCCGTACTGGAGTTTAAAACATGTCTCTCAAGGCAGCGATCAGCTGCAAATGCCTGAGGGCTACCCAAAAAAAAAAAAAAGTGCTTAGTTCCTATTTGGTGCTTATCCAAAAAAACACCGAGACTGCTGCCCTGTAAGGCTGGAGCTGCGAACTGAGCGTCCCAGTGAGAGCTCACAAAGCTGACACACCAGGCAGAAGGTGAGACACCCTTGATGACAGACCAGCAGCAACAACAGACAGGCTCCAAGCAAACAGCACAAGGCAAGTGACAAATGACAGGCAGAGCTTCCCGGCATTTAGAGCTGCCAGGGCCCAACACAGAGGCAGGGCTGGTTTTGTTTGGTTGAGCGCTGCTGTTCATGCTCAGGGGGATGCCACAAGTCCCTGGCACCCCCTAGAACAGGACAGGGAGGGGTGGCTGGGATTCCAAAACATTACATGGAGGCGTTCTAGGCACACAGAGCTCAGGACAAGGACGAGCCACACAGGGGCAAGGGCTGACAAAGGGGCTGATGTCCCTGCAGTGCCAGCTGTAGGAGAGCATGACACCTTCACTGAGGAGAGAACCCCAGGGGCAGGAGTAAAGGGAGGGGGTGGTGTTTAAAAAACTCTATGACTAGGGATGTCTCCTCCCCACCGCCTCTGGCGGAAAGCACCCGTGCAGCACTGCCATCTCTCCAGGCTCACAAGAGGCACCACGCAAACATCCCGCTCACCCCCTCCAGCCACAGCTGTAACTGGCACACGCGCCACCGCATGCGCTTACGGTGTGGCTGCGCGTGGCTGGCTACCGCAGCCCAGTCATTTTGCTCGGTGAATTCTACTCAACAAAGAGCTGCATTGGAGAACAAAAAGCGGCTCTGCGGCGAGCACTTCAGCAGTCCGTCATTTTACAGTGCTCTCCTGCCCCTGCACGCGCTCTCTCCAGCCCCTCACACTTACCTCCTGCGGCTCCAGCAAACAAATCACTTCAGTCCCTGCATGGATTTTTTTTTCCATCCTCAGCAAAAGCTTTGCTGCAACTTCTGGTCTCCCTCTTCCCTTGGCAGAAATCAGCCCTACTGTTGTTGGGGAAATACTAGCAGTAAAGGTTGCAATTAACCACTGTTAACAGTTAGCAAGATGCGGCCCTGGAGAAAGAACAGGAGGATACCATAAATTAGCCAAAACAAGGGAACAGCAAGATAAGCTCAGGGGGAACAGAACTGCTAACAAGGCCGAAGAAGAAGTCGCTTGAACTCCGAGTGAACTATCCTAACTAACATAGGAAAAAACCCGCCCTTGGGTAGGGAAAGCCCCCTACTAGCAGAAGCCCCCTCCTCATGCAGAGTAGAGTGTGTGTAGTAAAAAGAGAGGCTGCTGCGACTTTAAGTAGAGCCGAGGCACAGCAAGAACCAGCAGGAATGATGAGGGCTAAGCATAACTGTAGAAAGTACTGATAACTATTGCTCAGCTGTTACTTGAAACGTATAAATACTTCACTCGGAACTCACCGGGTTGCACCAGCTTTGTGGATGAACCACCTAGAACCCACCTCTGCCCAGAAATTAAATAAACAAATGTCCCACCTCTGTGTGTTTATCGGCTTCTTGCACACCAGGATAAAACAACACAGATTTGGGACAGCACTGTGACAGCCAACTATTTAGGGTAGAAGCTCACCTGTGCTGCAGTAACTCACCCCCTTCCCCATCACTGGAGCTAAACTCCATGGGGTTGGTCAAAATCTCACACTGCTCATTCTTCACCTCCGTAATACAGGCAGCGCTGTGCCCTGTGTAGCTTGGGCCATCAAGGCCATGAGGAAAGAGCTGTTTATTTTGTTTTGCTTAATTACACATATAGCACCTAATGCAGAACAGCCCAGTGACTCGATTCCTCAGTGTAAACACAGGTTAAGTACGAGCCATACGTACAGCCCTGGCCCCCACAGCCACCTCACAGTCACGTTCTGCCTCCACAGCTGAGGGAGCAGGCAAAGAGGCCACTGAACAACCACACGGGCCGATCACCAAGAGATCCACTGCACGGACACACGTACAATTCTTTCCCTGCTGCTACTGAAGGCCAGGGTCGGGGGAGCGTATGGGGTGCGTGCTTCCAAAAGCATCAGGCTGCTTCCAGAAGTCACCAGGCACATCCCTTCACTACCTGTTGCAGCCTGACCCTTGCGTGCTACTTTGGCAAGACAAAGGAAGTCTTGCAAACGCCACGGAAAGCCATGCCCTGTAGAGAACAGGCACACTGGTGTGCCATGGAGAACACGGCCTTGACTCTTGTCCATTACTGACATTCCTGGATGAGATGCAATTTGCAGCACATCTCGCAGGCACCACTCAGACAGGAGGCAGACCGTCCAGCCAGCACTGAGATAAGGCCACCATGGCCCAAAGCAGCCACCTGGCTTGGGCCAGCCCTGGAGGCAGGTCCCATGTTGCTACTAGAAACAGATCACTCTCATTGATTGCATTGCGGTTCACTCCTCCTCTGGGAACAGCTGTGATGACGGCTCAGATCCTGGGAAAGCAGTGCCATGCCAGCCTCCCATCAATCCTAGTTAGAGGAAGGGCCACGCAAATAGCTCAGAAGAGCAGAACATGCATTGGGCTGCACGGAGGCAGCTAACATCAGTACAAAGTGCCTTGCAGGCCGGACAAGGGAAAGCAGGTAAGGCACAAGGATGTGGACATCCAGGTCGATTTATTACACACAGGAATGAAAATTTCCATTAAAAAAAAAAAGAAAATCCCATTTGGGAATATAGATGCTGGGTTTACAGGATTGGCCTCATGGTGACAAAATGGAAGTTGTACGATTCTGGCAGGCCCTGGTGTCGCGTGTGGTTAAACCGTCTCCAGGTGAAGACAGGGAGACCGCCCTGCACTGGGGGGCCATTGATTGCAGTGGCTGTGAACGCTGAAGCCAGGCGGAAATCAGACACCTGTAATAAAAGACAGGAGTTGAGGGCAAAAGGGTGGCCTGGTGCTCGACACGCGCCCATCCCACAGAGGGGGAACAGCTCCGGGAGATTTGATAACAGTAAAGAAAGAGAGCAAGGGGAAACGGATGCTGGCCAGGCAGCATTCCTCCCCTGCACGGAGGCATCTTCAGCCACAGACGTAGCAAAGCACAAGCCCACGTTGCCCTCCAGCCCTTGCCCTGTCCAGGCTGAGAGAGGCAGGACTGCCCTCAGGACAACCCTCCCTGGGTTTGGGTGTCTCCAGAAGAGCTGGAGCCCCAGCAGGCAGCCTAGAGGGTCTGACCCAAGCTCTGCTTGGTGTTAAGCACTGGGTCTGTCCCCTGACGGCACTGTCAGAATAATTCAGGAAAGGACACAGGCAGCACAGAGTTAATATTGCTGCCCAGACTCTGCCCTGTTCCTTCATTATCTCCCGAGAGGTCCCCAGCCTGCTCCATCTTTCCAAACCCAGAGATACTAAAATTGCCTTTAGTGTTTATAACTGCCAGGTTTCACCTCTGCTCTGGGCTATTTCTCTCAATGCCCCTCGTAGGTCCCCTGTCCTCCCCCAGCCCAGCCCATTCCCTTGCCTAATTGCGCTAGCAAAGGCACCACAACCAGCGTGCACTGACCTACTCCCTTCCCAGACACTCTTACACAGCAGTTTTCTGCGTTCCTCTCATAATAACCAGCTCTGGGAGCTCCTACTGGCCACTACAGCAGGCCTGGGCTTGTGCAAGCTGACTGGACACACGCAGCACTGGCAATGCCAGAACAGACCCCACAGGGCCCATCCTAGCAGCCGAACTCACAATCCAGAAAGGCAGCGGGCTTGACCCCACAGGATAAAACACTGTACGACTTCCCAGCACACCAGGACTTGACAGCTGCTCACTCAGGTACTGCCCCGCAGTGACAACACCACACAAACTGCCTAGAAAAGCTGCTGCTTTCTCCAGGCCAGTGGGTCTAAGGATTTCCCCACATCCCCCCAGAAAGTAAAGCGATCTTTACCAAACTCTGCTCAAAGCAGTTTCACAGAGAGGTGGAGCCCTGGAGCAGGGTGTCTCGCTACAGAGTCACGCTTTGTAAAGGTAAAGTTAAAATGAGGCTGAAAACACATTCCTGTGGGGTCTGGGGAGGCACCCACACAGTCCCCATGAACAGGAGGCTGAGGCTTGCAACAGTCACCTTCCCCGAGTGATGTAAAGATTCATTTCAGCCTTCTCTTCGGCTCCTCCTGCTGCAAGTCTTTGAGTTTTAACCCCTAAACACCACAAGTTCCCACGGACGTAATTCTTTTGCACATCTCCCCCAGTATCCTCTGCCCTCTGCCACTGTGCCAGGGCTGGTGTCACGGACAGGAGATAGGACTCTGCACAGAATTACCATCTCAAGATGTGCTGAAGCACTAGGACAGCATGAAAAGAGGGAACAGACAGACAGACCTGGCCATGCTCGCCCTAGTGCAGGAAAACATGCTACAGGTCTGACAGGAGACAAACACAGCAAACGTTGAGCAGATATTGAAATGGAGGTAATCTACCTTAGAGTCATAGCAGCCTGCAGGCACCGGAAAAGAAGGATTCAGGTCTTCCCGGCAGCAAATGGTGTTGCACGGATTGCGTTCGGCATAAGGATCACGCTGGTAGTCTGGGAAGAAGTGTGGTGGGGAGGGAAGGAAGGAAGAAAAGAAAACAATTAGTTCCCTCACAAAAAGCCTCTGCCACTCATGCAAAGCGCCCCAGCCACTAAAAGCTGGGTAAGTGCACTGGCTGAAACATGGGTCTATCACATCCCCAGGTACCAGCTAGAAGTCAGTGTTTGAGACAGGATAATAAGTAGACAAGCTCCTAATCCGAGTCCATAGTTATTCCTGCATTAGAGGTTGGCAGTGGTGCCCCTGGAATCACAAACATCTGCAACTCCACATGACAAAAGTTTTGTCATCAGAGAAAAGGAACTCTGTCAGGAGAGAAAAGCAGAAGACAAAAGGGAAGGGAGAGGAAGGAAAGGGAGAAGTGCAGCAGTGAAAGCCTTTGTTTTCCTGTTCTGGACTAAAGTAAGTCCGAGCAAAGAGCAAAGCCTTCAAAACCCCACTGCAGTAGCTGCAAGCCACGAGGGGAAGGTGGACAAGCCTCAACATCTATGAGCCTCCTGCTACTCACAGCCCAAACAGTAGCAATACCCCACCCTGGGAGAGGCCTCCCGAACCCCAAGCCCAGTAATCACCATGCTCCCTATAATTGGGAATAAAAATATAGCATCTAAAGCTATCTGTACTTAAGAGATGGGCTTAGCGAGAAGTTAATTAAACTGGTTTTAATCCAGTTAAGGAGAACCCTGTCAGGGAAAAGCAGAGCATTACCTGCCAAAGATCATTCTGCCTCAACATGGGGGGGGTGGGGGGGAAGAGGCCAAACTGACCTGAAGTTTTACACTAAACTCTCTGGTCTGAGCTGACCTAACTCTTGCTTAGGATTAAATGCTTTCAAGGTCGACAGGCTGTGGATGTATTGGGTAACAGCAGCCCACAGAGTCTCTTGGAGTGTCAGAAGCTCTCCATAAAGGTCAAACAGCAAGCCCAAGGGCCTTTGCTCTAGAAGGAACCCCATCTTCTTTCTGTTAGAGTAATTTTAGCCTGGTTTCCAACCTCGACAGTAAGCTTGTATTATCTTTTTGCTTTGTATGCGCTCTGCACCTAGGGGTAATGCAACTCTGATCTGTATGTCAGCCTGCCACTTTCCTCTACAATTCAAGAAATAAAAGTAATGCTGCCTTATTAAGATCAGCTCCACAGTACATAAACACATGTCTTACTGTTGTATCTCATGATGTACTTCATGCTTTCCAAGCTGGTCACCTTGCCCTGGTCTCGACGGAAGATTTTTGCTCTTGGAGCAAGTTCGTAAGAGAAATCCATGCCATACTTCTCGACATATGCTGCGTACCCACTGAGATTGTAAATCTTTTCATGGAAAGGGATATTGTATGAAGGCCAGTAACCTGCCAGAGACAAAACCCAATCTGTTAATCACTTAGAAAAGCTGAACACTCTTGTTTATATCAAAAAATAAACCATTTTCCATGCTGCATTGCCTGAACAGCATGTCGAAGAATAACACATCAAACTGGTTTGAACACAAGAAAATACAACAATAGTCACTGGCATGACCAGAGTTGACTCCCAGTATAACACCACTGGAGACTGTACCCACGCAACCCGTCCCCCAGACTTCCACCCTGAGGACTCATCCTGCAAGACAGCTGAGATCAGACTTGCAGGAGTCCGAGGTGAACACGCAGAGTGGCCACAGCCCTCCGACAGAGGTTTCCCTATGTCCTGGTTTCAGCTGGGATAGAGTTAATTTTCTTCCTCGTAGCTGCTGTGTTTTGGATTTAGCATGAGAAGAATGTTGATAACACATACTGTTTTAGTTGTTGCTAAGTAATGTTTATATCAGTCAATGACTTTTTCCCCACAGAAGCAGAGAGGGAACAGAGACAGGACAAGCCAGCCAAAAGGAATATTCTGTACCATAGATGTCATGCTCAGTATATAAATTGGGGCTGGCTGGGGGGCCAGGTTCTGTCATCACTGCTTGGGATGGGATGGGTAATCGAGTGGTGAGAGCGACTTGTGTTGTATCACTTTATTTTTTATATTCTTTTACCATTATTATTGTCATTTTCCTCTTCCATTACTCTTCTATTAAATTATCTTTATCTCAACCCATGAGGTTTGCTCCCTCTTTGCTCCCTCTTCTCCCTGCCCTCTACTGGGGATGGGAGGGAGGGGGGTGGTGCAAGGGGCTGCATGGTCCTAGTTGATGGATGGGCTTAAACTATGACACCAGCTCAACCTCAGAGGAGCGTAAGATCATTTAAGTCCACCAAACTTCCCAGCGAGAGGTTTGAAGTCACTCCCTTTTTACCCTCCACTTCCCATCTCACCAAGACAGAAGAACACACCCCGTCAGGGATGGACGCGCACAGACTAACCACAGAGCTAACAGGGGTGAACAGGAGGCACGTCAGCAAAGGACACACACACACATGCTTTGTGGCATAGTGTTTGGAAAGCTGTGGTTCCACACAGTGATAAGGAGAGACAGGGGATAGCTGTGTTTGTCAGTATCTGCCTTTGAGGGTTAAGAAGTGATCGATCGGCAGAGCAGAGCCCTGCCCTAACTTTTCCAAGAGCAAGTGTGAATCCTGCAGTTTTGTTAACTCTAAAGAGCAGGACTGCCAGCCAGAACTCCAGTGAGTGTTTTAGGCAGGCTGACATACAACTGCCTGAAACAAGACTAGTCTAGAAAGCAGAAAAGCTTGTAAAGAGCCAGAAGACCATCCAGGTCAGGATCTGGGTACCCCAAGTCCTGGAAGAAATAAAAATAGATACCTATACCTTAATGTTTAATTATTATTTTTTTTTTATGCCAGGAGTGCTTAGGCAAAGAGTATATAACATGAGCTAGTCCCAAGAGGGGCACACTTTCAGGTTCTCTCCAAAGCACTAGAGTTCCTGTTGTCAGTGAGGAATGTTGCTTCTCAAATCACACACAGCAGGATTTGGCTTCGAGATTTCCTATCTAGACCTGGTAAATGCAGCACTCCATGTATTAATTTCAGCCCAGCACAACGCGAGGAGTCTGGCTGTAAGATGCTCAAGAAAAATCAAGTGGGACTCACTGGGAATGGTACACAGATGTACAAAGCTAACTTCCTGAAGGACAGACAGACAGTGCAAGCACTGGGACACTGCCTGAGCAGAGGCCTTACCAGCTTGGGTCCTGCTGACGTTTGCTTACGTGACCTAGAGCCTACCTGAAGGAAACCGGTTGTGTACATGTTGTGTTGTAATACAGGCGTCCTCCAGAAATGAGCACACTTGCCAGCCTCTAATGACGCAGGCCGGAGGATATGGATACACCAGCTTCCAAACCAGTTGGGTTTACTTGTGACTCAAAAAGGTGCTATTGCCTCACGTGAATGCAGTGCATACAGATGACCTCCTTCACCCACTTGAAAAAACTTTTTGTTTAAATTGCTAAAACAGAAGCAGCTATTTGAAGTTCTCCTCCAGCAAGAGCTCTTCTGTTCCTCAGGCTCTGCAAGACTGCAAATCCCATGCAGACAGTGCAGCACCAAACCTAAGGTAGGCGTTACCCAAGGGCTACTATAAGCCAGGGAAACCTGCCTGTTAGGCCTGGCAGGGCGAACAGTGACAAAAACAAGTCAGAGGTGGTGTAAGGTTGGAAGGTGGGGGGGAGGTGCGAAGAGGACAATATAAAGGCAGCAAAAATTCTTCAAAACAGAACACCTTCCTCCTCTGCCCAGAGCAAAAGATCTCAGCAACATCACGAGATCAATGAGAAGATTAGGTGTATGGTGGAAGAGACTGAGATCCCGGGTTCTGATCTGATGTGATGCTTTTGATGCTGAAATGGATGCACTACTTACTCATCACCAGGAAACATGAACCGCAGCCCACTCCTATCCCTTCAGTGGAGACAGTACTGCTCTCTCCCACCTCCTCTAAAGGATTCCCAATTTCTTTGTAAACATAAAAAAACACCTTGCCATCGTTGCCTGGAAAGGGCAACATAAGAGATTCCTGTTTTTTAGAACTCACCTGCACTGGCCTAAGAGATGAGCTGACAGAAGTCACAAAAAAAAATCTTTCCATTTTCAAAACGATATAAGAAAATGCTTGCTTTTTCCTCAGATACAGGGCTCACTACAGGAATTCCCGCCTCTGTTCACTTGAGAACTCAGTTCCCATTCTCCATTGTTTCTAGGTTTATGCTTGAAAGAGACTTAAAAAGCCAGTGCTGGTACAAACTCACCCTGACCAGGCCAGAGTGTCAAGAGCGTATTATCTCCAGATACCAGCTACAGGGCTATTATGCAGTGTGCCAGGGTCAGCTACTCTACAAACACTTTAAGCCAGCACTGCTCTTGAGAACAGCAAACTTCCTTCACCTGGGCTGCTCCAAGCTCTAGGGAACAGGGCAGGGGCCTTGATGGAACTCACCTGGTGTCTTGCATGGCACGGAGGAGTCCAAATCTACCGCTCACAGGAGCGGTGCTGGCTTACAGCAGCTGAGGTCTCCAAGGCAGCACTTCTGCGGTGCTTAGCCCATCCTGTGTGCTGAGGGCTGCCCTTCTAGTGTTTAAGCTACCAGAGACTGAATACTGTGTTATCCAACGCACACAAGGTGCATTTAGATACCTGGGAAAAGCCATACTGTAAATGTAAAATAATATGTAACTTCTAATACATGCTGCCACTTCACAGAACAAAGCAGCCACAAGATCTCCTAGGAGGCAATAAGCGGTCACTGCACGGCCAAGCCCAGGGGTTGGTCTCAGTCCTACAGGGAATCCCACACGGCAGCTCTCTCGAGTCACTGCTGAAAAGGAACTCAGGGAACACTCCCAGCCTGGCCTGCCTGCACAGGTGCGGCACTGCCATGGCATGGCTTTATTGCTTCAAGTGCCAGAGCTAGAGAGGTCTCCATTAGCTTTTTTTTGTCTGCAGCACAATCCACAACACAGCACCGAGGATGTATTTCACCATCTGAAATAGGCACAAACATCGGAAGATAAGGTGCAATAGCCTACTTAAGTATCTTCAACGGATAAAGGAGCCAAAGAAGCATAAGGGGATTTTTCCAGATTATCAGTAAGACACATCTCAAAGCCATACTGACACTATGGCAATGCCTAAAATAAGCCAGGACCTTCCAAGGAGCCAGACACAAGGAAAAATTCCAAAGGGAAACAACTCCAGCCACTAACATAAATGCATTTCCAGTCATTTTGATGATGAAGAGCAATTTATCAGTTCACCTTCTGAGCATGTGATTAGAAGAGGGAGCACAAAACACCAGACACACACTTAAATCTGTGGAATGAGCTCAGGCTTTTGGATGCTGACATGAAGTGTCTAGAAAACACTTGTGAATGAAACCTGACAGTGGGTGTTCTGCTTCACCTAGATTCTTGTTTGTTTTCCATCAAGTTGTTGTTAGTCTTGCTAGGGGATTAAGGAATCTTTTAAACAGCAAGTATTTATCAGATAACAGAGCTCCAGAAAAGTTCAGGAGCTGATTCTAACATAGAACTTCTCTCGTATTTAAAAGCTTATCTCCTTGTAGGGTGACGCACTCACCAAACATTTCAAGTAGCCCACAGGACCACGATTATTTGTACTGCTTCAAATAGACCTCACCTTTTTCCTCATGGGTCTCAGACAGGGCAAAATAATACCAGAAAAAAAAAAGCAAGAAAAAGAAAGTAAGAAAGAAGGTAAAGTCTGTTTTTCCCTCCTCTGCTTCTAAGAAACACAGATGCTCACCACATTTCTGCCACAACATACAGAAGAAATGCATATGTTAACAGACCTGGCAAGAGAGGTATGCTCCCACAAAGCTTTCTAACTTGAAACTCAGCACTAGTGCTCAATAAACCCTTCCCAGGTACAAAGCACGATTCTCCACCAGCTGACACAAAGAGACAGCTTTCCTAAGCCAGTAACTACTACAGGAGCTACTACCTTTACGGAGAACATTTGTTTGATCAGAATACTCCACAAGGGTTGGAATCTGCTCAACAATGTACAGTGTGCCATCATCAAGGCTCTTCTGCAGCTTGACCTTTTTCAGGTCCAGCACCATGTACTGATTGTTGTAGGTCCCTAGGTATGAGAGAAAAGACAGTGTTACACATCCTGCCTGGGGAAGGAAAAGGGTACAAGGCAGAGAAGGAACACAATTTTTTTTTTTTTTTTTTTTTTTTTTTTTTTTTTTTTTTTTAAGATTCACACGAAAAATGTACTTACCAGAATTGCACTTCGAGAAGGTTTCTGCCCAAGTTTTGCCACTGTCTGCCATCATGTTAGCAATACGGACCCTCTGCCAAGCTAACAGGGATTCAGGCACCACTTGCTTGATGAGGGTTTGGTTAAACACACTGTTGGTAGTCTGCAACATTATCAAGCCACTGCCTAGTATGTAAAAGTCATCCAGGGACACCAAAAAGCCTTAAAGAGCAATAACACAAAGTTTGTTATCTTTGTGAACCTTTGATATACTCATGGAACAAAACAGAGAGACAAGCCAAGAGAATATGAATGAGTCAACTTGCGTGTGTTTGAAATCAAACTGTACAAATACGAGAAGATGAGGTGGCAACTCCTGCAAGTACTTTAAGCTCACCCATCAGCATCGTTTCTCATTTGTCATGCTTTCAACACACAACCTAATTCTTTGTCTACAGCATTTGCTTCCTGTTTTCATCCCAAATTTGGAAGTTTCTCCTTCATATGTCAAGCTATGTCTTACTCTTATGCTGAGGATTACATGCTGTAAATGCCTAGTGACCATTTGTTTCTAACAAAGAAATTCCTTTAAAAAAATACAACAAAGTAAACCAAAACAAAAGTACAAGCTCCACAAACAGATTTTTCATCAGCCAGTTTCATTTTTTTATTCTGTAAGGACAACAGGTATTCCTATAAATTAATCCATTCTGGACTAAATCAAGCCAAGCAGAAAACTCTTCCTTCTAGTTTAATCTTTTCCAGTCTAACTATTCTTAAAAGCATCTCCAAGAAGTGGGCACCTTTTAAATCATAAACCACATGCTGTATATGAGAGGAAGCTTTACCTGCTCCTCTTTCTGACATGTTGTCATTGGGTTTTTTATGCCAATCAGCCCTGCAAATTCAACACAGCCATGGATCTCTGGGCAGGATTCCCTTCCAGGTTACATGCCAACAGAAGTCCTAGGTCCAATTGCAGATCTCACACCAGGAGGTGATACACAGAGCTGCAAAGGTCAGCTATAATGCCATGGATAGCATGGTGACTACTTACGAAGCAGAAATAACTTGACTTTGAGATTCCCCAGTGGACACAGGGCTGCCAGGTTGGGGAAGAAACACAGTTAAATGGGCAAGTCATCTAGAACTTTGTCTCTTGCTAATGAGTTTTTAATGGTATCGCTCTTCAAAGAGTACAAAATGCTGCACCACAGCATAACAGCTGAGTTCCACTATGAAATCTTCTACAGCAAGCTTTATTAATGCACTCTGCAAACAAACTAAGGTCAGCAACCTCCGACAGCCAGAAAGACAACTCAGCTCTGCCTCCTGTTCCTGGGCTTTCATCAAAAGGCAGACTGCCTTCAAGCAAAAGTAATGTTTAAGGTCTCCGTTTCAGCAAGATTTCTTTAAAGTCTCAAATTCTCAAATCAAAACAGATCCAGGAAAATATACTTTGTGGTCACCTGTTCTCTAAAAATATGTCAGTATAGAACAGACAGAGCACCCTGGCAGCTTGCGGTTCCTAGTATTTTATTCTTGGAGACAGAAACAGCGTCAATAAATTATGTACATCAACAGCAGAGTTCTCTCTCAAATAAGTAAGGACAGGAAGAGAAACACTCTAAACCTGGCTCTGCCAGTCTATTTTATACAAAGACATGGGATACTCCAGCAACAAACTGTTGTGCAAGAAGTCAAGTGCTTGCCCAAACAGAAACAAGAAATGGAATTGTTAAACAACTGTGATTCAAATTGAATGCCAGTTCCCATATGGGTGCAAATGCCAAGTGCCCTGCTTCAAAATAAATCAGTTTTTTCTTCTTTTTCAATTAACAGCTGAGATAAAACAGAAAAACTCAACTCAAAGTAAGTATCAACACAAGGAATGATGCTGAATTAACTAAAGTTTGACCTCTGTAAATCAAATACATTGCAAAGTTCAGCTAAGCTGAAAACAAGGGGATTTCCTTCTGGGCCTTAGTATTTGACAAGTTTTATAATACAACATGCCCTCCATGATACATCATTAATAGCCTAATTATCCCAAGACAACATACACCATTTTGACTTAAGGCATAGTCACCCCTGAAACAAAGGGAAGTTAAACACATACACCAGGTTTACACAGGGCAAAGACATCCACAAAAATAAAACCTGTGTGAAGCCTACAGATACCAGCAGATATTTGAGGTCCTCTTGTGTCATTCTTGTCTTTTTAAGTATGTACGAGAATCTGTTGTAGTTGAAAGTGCCTGTTATGTCAACTGTTATCTCACTGTACAGTTCACCTATTTTTTTCTGTGAACCTATCTCCCATTTTTTATCAGCAACTCAAAAATCGATTCTTTTTCTTTTTTTTTTTTTCCCCTCCCTCCAATGAACCTGACTCTTCCTACACAGAAACAAGCAAAAGCATTTCTGATTGCATCTTCTGGGTGCAAGCCATTTAGATTCAGCTTCCAATCACCACTGGAAAACTGAAGTTTCCAGAGTCTGGAGTTTCATTTACCATGACAACGTTAACCAGTCAAGCAAAGTATTTTTTGACATCTGAGCCAGAGTGTTCTCCAGAGAGTCATCACACCGAAGAGTATGTGGGGAGTAACACACTCCTGGCAGCTATTGCTCCTGCAGAGGTAGGCTGCTGCTTTCTCTAGCAGATGGCATCAGCTTTTTTGGCATTTTAAAAGGTCATTGTACATTCAGGTACATTCAGGTACAGAAAGGGTCAGTATTACAGGCTGGAAGTCAGACACATGAGGTCTAGCCATCATCTCACAGGGATGAGAGTAGCTCCTGGCTGAGATGCTGTGCTCTGGGCTGTAAACACACTTGACAATGGGAAAGATGTCTCCTCTGCGTTAGTTTTCTTAATCCCATTAGCAGCTGCTTCTCATGTCAAGACTGAGCTTCCACCAGCTGCCTGCCTTCCATTTGCAGGCCTCTCCTAGGCACTAAGCAATAGCACACCCCACACTACAGCACTAGCCTCTCATCTCTAAAGTGCATCAGACACTTTCCTCTGCTCTTGCCTCCAAGTTTTAGACAGATGTTGGAGGAAACAGGGAAGCAAGAAATGGTCTAGGCAATACTTCATGAGCAAAGGTGGTGCCCTGAATACACAGGCTACCACCCTTTCCATGTTTTGTTCCTCCTAGCTCTTGCTCAGGCTGTGGGGAAGGATAATGCTGCACATTCTGATCCTGTATCAACACCAAATTACTTTCAAAGCAACGGATACACGTTACTTCTCTCTCCTGCCTCAGCGGCACATGAACAGCCATCCATCAAGACAACTTGTGCCATCTTGTTCCCATGTCATAGCCTGTGTCGACCAAGCAAGATCATGACAGCAGACCAGAGAAGCAAAGGTGGCAGTAAAATTCTTAACTGTTTGCTGGAACAGCTAAAAATCAGAGTAACATGCTTAACAATACTGTGGCTTAGCCCAGAAAAAGTAGGTCACTACCCAAAGCAGAGTGCTTGGGTCCAAACGGTAGAGTCCCTTTCTTATGAAACCTTGGGAGGTGCAATCTCCCTTCTGTCCAAGGAAATTTACAAATGTCATTAGCTAATTGGGCTCGTTTCTTTGAGTGCTCAATGGGGCAGTATTCAGCAATGACTGCACCACCGCGGGGGGTGGTGGTGGTGCTTGTTTCTCTGATCTTTTACTAGATACATCCTGCAAAACACAGTAGCTACCTAGTCTCCATCACTGCATTTCTTACCCCCCAAAATGAGCACAGCTTCACTCAACATTTGTGAGCAACTGCAATGTGTCTGTACAATTTAAAGTTCTCTCTGCTCTGCATAGATTCACCAACCACATTAAGTCCTTACATCCAGAGCATGAACAAGACAATGAAGTCAGAGGTGCCCAAGCACCTCTTGGTTCACAAAAGTTCAAAAACCTTGCCAGAGGTTCACAAAGCTGTCCTACATGCGGCTCTGCACAGATGCTTTCAACAGGAGAGAAAGCTAAGGCTATGAGCACAGTTCTAGTGAGGATTAGGATTAGTGTGGAAAGGAGCAGCAAGTGGCTAAATAATTCTGCAAAAGCAGAGATTTCTACTCTGTTCATTTCCACTCGACTGTGGCTCTGCGGCGCTGCTATTGCTCTGAAAGGGAGAAAGCAGCAAAGAGAAGACCTGCTGTAACAGTGCATATCTGAGCATGCTGGCAGGAATGTGAGGAACTGCTGGGGAAGCCAGGATGCACTCTGAAATTCCTGCGTGTCCTCCTACCTGCTCAGTCACAGCAGAAGCTAGGAAGCACAAGGCCCTCCAGCTCTATCATAATGCACACGCTGACATGCATCACGGTTAGTGAACAGTCTTAGATCCTTTGAGTCACAACAAATATTAATTTTTGCAGTGTAGTAGTTTGCCTTTTGAAAATCAGTAAATAAACAATCTGAACAATTTTACTCTGTGACCCCAGGAGAAGTCAGGGAGTTGGCACATTCCTTCTCATTAGGCAAATGACTCCTTGAAGCTTTTCTGACACAGCTTTTGGACAACAGAAGAATTTTACTTCATATCCAATCTATTGGATGACAGAAACCTTTTAATTACTCAGTTAAGTGTCACTGAAGGCCTGGAAGGACACCTGTTTTTTAATGCTCTTCATTTCCTCCTAAATTCAATACTTCTATGTACATTAGGATCATGTTACTATTCAGGGGAGCTTACTAGCTTTGCCTTTCTTACTGGTTCCTAGTGTCTATCAGGAAGGAGTCTAAGAGTGGGAACTGGCATGCAGTTCCCGTCAAGTTGAGCCACAGCCAGGACTTGTAGATTCCACAGTCAGATTCCCTGAAAATATAAAACTTCATCTCATCACAATATGGAGCAAATGAATTTGGCAGCGCTCTCCTTCCTGTGTGATATCCCTAGATCATTACCAGGCCAGTGCTTTAGAGCTTGCTCATCCTCTGGAAAACTGCAAGTTTATGAGCTACACCCACAGCTGATGTAATTTGCTGTAGTCAATGGATCATGCTTGTCTAGTGCTTGTGATAGTACCCTGTAATTAGGTGGCCAGTAACTACACTTTGCATGCCACTGGTCTCTCAAACTTCACTGTAGCCACAGGAACTATGTTTTGCAACAGTTCTCACTCAGTTTTGTTAGTAGAAGTACACCTTACCACATCACCGTGCCAGAGTCCACCCAGGTTTTTGGGTTTGGACTTGGACTTCCTTGCACAAGGAAGGTTTTGAACAAGTCATCTCTGCAGACCTCAACAGTCTCCAGCAAGAACGCTGGGATTTTGTACACTAGTGAACAGACCCTGACCATTTCAGTGTAGTAGTAGCTGGTTTTCAGGTATCTTCCCATACAGCAAGCTTTACCAGTCTCATCGAAACAGAAGACTTGTATTTCACTTAGTACAGAGAATCCACAAAATGATCCCAGAGACATCACCATAGACACACACTAAAAACAAAATAATAAATGCGCTGCATGGCTGATCCCGATCCCCAGTTTGAACCTGAAGCACAATGCAGCACGCAACAGCTGGGAAACAGAGCGACATTCTTCTGAAGGATGGTACTACCCTCAACAGTATTTCTGCTGAGAGATATAAGATCCAGAATAACTACTGTACATTCAGCTGATGAACAGAGCGCTCAGACAGAAAACTTGGCTTTCTACCAGGTTACATGGGCTTGGCAAAATTCCTTGCAACAAGCAAGTGAAATTCCTCCAAGGGAATATGAGATAAACCCAAAACTCTTGAAAGGCTGTACACTTAGACATTTGCCAGAATACCTCTACTCCTTCCTCAAAGCAAGAAATCTTAGTTGTCAGAAAATGCTGCATTCCTGAGGGCCACTGAGGAGGGTCAGAACCCAATAGGAAAAAAAAGAAAAACTCAACTGCTTTCAGCATGAAATGAATGCAACTGCTTTTCAAAACAGTTTCCCAGTTACAGTCTCAGGAGTCCCTTGCCTTTGTAGTAAAGCAAGCACAGTAATTCAACAAAGCATGTTTTGAAATCATCAACCAATGAAGTTTCATCAGAATCAGTCTTCTATGGCACATACTTCACTTTAAAAAGTTTATGAAGATTCTTGAGTGTTGGGGCATTTTTCAATTTTGAAATCCCACCTTTAAAAACTAACGCAATGCTTAGAGTCTTTAGAGTCTTAGATTTGCTTTGGTTTTTCATGTTTGCGTTTTAGTGCTACTCCAGCAAGAGTACATATTTTACCCCTGAAACATTAAATGCTGGCAATTTCTAACAGTCTTCCAGGAAACTCAGGAATATTATACACTGCCTAATCTTCCCAAAGCAGATTTTAAATATTCTGGCTGGCTATATTACTAACACATGAAACAACCATTAAAAAATACTGCCCTCTGCAACAGCTTCCACAGAAGCTGGAAGAGATAGAAGGGGACAGGATGGGGGGGCTGGTCCAAAAACAAAACAACTGAAGGTTTGCTAACCCAACACCAAAGAAGTCAATACAATTTTAAATGGCTAGGGTTTGATACTCTCTAATAATCCCATTACAGCACAAGTCATGCCACAGTGGTTAACAGGAGCGTTCAAAACTGTTATTACCAAGTGTGCGAATGCTTGGTGAGAAGGTGAGAAGTTCAAGAGTTGAGAAAACTGCAGACTACACGAGGAGAATTCAAAGCAGCGTGTTTGTTGCCAGACATAGAATATTTAACTAGTACCATTCAGAGCACTGAAGGTGATTAATCAACAACAAAAGACGACAACAACATCATCATGTTCAAGCCAGAAAATGGAAGACAACATTTTGTCCTCTCGATGGCTAAAAGTTTTAAGGTAGATTGAAGCCAGTGCTTGTGGAGGTATCATCCTTTTTATAGGCAAAACATCTGCACGACATTAAGATGGTCCATGCCATCTTGGATATCTACATTGTTTTGGGTTTCTTGACTTTACCTGGGTAACTGCTGAACGAGACACGGCTGGTGCTAGTGTATGGATCGACTATATTGAAGTTCCAATGCTTATATATTCTCAGTGTGGCCGCATATGTAAACCAGCTGGAATGGGCAAAATATATATTCTCATATCCAGGTAGAACCTGGAAAACAGAAGGAGAAAGATGAATAATTTCAGACCCTACTATACTCTGCATGTTTTGTACTTGATAGAAACTGGGAGAACAACTTGTTTTAAGTAGTTTGATTAATTGCACTGTTCAAGAGGGAGCAGTTTCTTGTGCTTCTAACTGCATACTTAACAATGAATTTCTGAAACCTCTGTAAATAATTCTTGCCTATGTGTTGTTTTTCAAATAATTAGCTGTTATTTTTCAAAATGAAACATCTTAGGGTTTGGGGGGACACCTGCATCACGTGGTATGCTTTGTTTCCCCGATTTCCTGTTGAGTACTTGCATTTACGCATTCAGATCAGCTCTCTGCAAACATATCCAACATTAACTTCGAGCATGCTGTTTCTGTGAAAATGCCTCTCGGTGACTTTAAAGTACAGAAGCAAATGCAAGTAAATTCATTTTGAAAAGGTAAATGTATATTGATACTACATCTTTTTAAAGTATTTCCCTGGTTCTAAGATTTGTTCTTAGCTCAGAAACCTCTTGCTGTAGGCAAATGCTTGAATGAATGCTTCTCAATTTAAGGGGAATATTGTTGCTCTGGGATACATGGAATCTGTGCTGACTAGATCCTTGATAACTTTAACTGAAAACTGTAATTGCCACCATGATGTATCAGATACTTATCCTTCCCTTCCTCCCTGCTTATTTGCCCAACGTATTTGTAGACATTCACAATACCCCCTTTCAGACTTCACTTATCTAGGTGAAAAAAGTTACCCCTTTCTAGTCTCCTCTCCACGGTAGCTACCCATTCCCTAGTAATTCTAGTAGCTTTTCATTGTCAATTTTTGTGGGTTTGGTTTGGTTTTTTCCCCTGCCGTTGAAAGTGAAAGTGAGCAAAACCAGACCCAGAATCCTATAGAGGCACAAATGACGACAACTGCATAAAAGCACCTTGATTGACAGAAGTCTCTTTATGCACATGTAACATAAACAATGAAGACTCCAGAAATGCAGACTTACGATACTGCAAATCAACAGAGTCACTGGAGATTAAGTTCTTGGTGCTCACCTTGATAAGTGCAGAGCAGTGACCCATATCCCACTGATACTTCCCATGGCTTCCTGCCTCCACATTGCATTGTCCACCCCGTGCAGAATACTCAAATAATGCAGGAATGAGGTCCAACAGGTCTCCAACTGCATTCAGAAATTGGACATCAAAGATGCTCAGTGGCTGAGGAAAGGGAGGGAAGAGAGACCACAAAAAGCACTTTCAGGCAGAGAAGCATCGGGACAGTCTCAGCTGTTAGAATTTCACAGAATCACAGAATCTTCATGGTTGGAAAGGACCCTTAAGATCATCAAGTCCAACCAGACAACCTACAATCTCTGCCACTAGAGCATGCCCTGAAGTGCCACATCTAGATGATGTCATTTCTCTTTTGCTCTCAAAGAAAGCTCTTACATAGTCTATGAAATATCTGCTCACAAGGCCCAGATGCTCAAACTCAGCACTGAATTAGGCACCTAGGTATCTTTAAGGGTCTGACCCTTATAGTAGCATTACCAATGCTAACATATCTGAGGAAAAAAGGATACCCTAGCAGTGACTTACAAAATTTTTGTGTGTCTTCGCCAACAGCATACCAATCAGTCTGCTATTACTGTTATGCTGGGGCAACAGTAAGATTTAAGGTTGAGTTTATCTAGATGCCTTTGAAAAGCCTTACATTAACAAACACTCTTATGATTTTTAATATTTTTATAAAGACTGAGATTTAAGACATCCTCATGACTGAGGAGGAGGAAACAAATGAGGGAAGCAAGAGATGTTAACAATGGTAATCAAGCGTGGAACTAGCTGAAGAGAGGAAGTCAGTCAAAAGGCACTCAGCTATGCTACCTGCTTGCAAAAACACCTTATGGTTAGAGCTAGCCAGGGTTAACTCCACACAGCTCATTGTGCAACATGCTCTTCAGAACCTTTCTCTTAATTTTCCTCTTCATAAACAAGAGCTTAACAGTAGCCTAACCTCAACCTTCAAAGACCGTTTTCTAAACCTTTCTTGTTCTTGCTTGCACCGTGCCTTTAGTTAAGGCAAGGTTTAAGGAAAATAAGTCAGAACACACATCACAGTAGGGCTATGAATAGTAATTTTAGAATGAGACATAATCATATAGCAAAGAAACACATTGCTTGCAATACAAATCGCTGTTATTAAACCATACAGCTGACCTCTCTACAAACCCCAATAAAAGGGAGAGAAGGACATGGAAAAAATAAACAGCACCAAACGCATTTACTTTTTATTCAGAAGGCTGAATTCTGTATTATCCATCTGCTGTTTTGGCAGAGAGAATAACCAACAGGAAAACCAAAAGTAACGTGAACTCTAGTCCATATATCCCAGGGGAAGGAATTAAATCTTCCCACAATGCTTACCAAGACAAGTGAGAGAAATAAGCCAATCTCACAACTGAAGTCATGCATTGCAGAAGGCCCTAACACCAGCTATAGCTCGAGGAAGAAATCTAAAGCAAACTTTCATCTATGTTATATTGCTTTACCTCATCATGTTTTTGCTGTAAGGACCCAAACAGGGAACAGCAAAGACCACAACTGATAAACATCAAGAGATGTATCTTGGGATAATTTTAAGCAACTCACTGGTATAAATCATTTGCAAACAAGTCTCAACAACTGCTCTGTCATTGGAATCCATATAGAGAGACTTGGAGCAATTTTTGCCCATCCAGCTGCACTTAAAGGTCTGCAAGCCCAGCACATAATGAGGAGAAGCTGTATTCCAATGTCCAATTTACACAGGCATTACTGTACCACCAGGATGGCAGCAAAGAGGATTGCATATGAGAATGCTCGGCCAGCCCCGAGACATTTTAATTGTACTTGCCATCTATTTGCTACCTGCGGTGCGTTGACCCTGGCTGGATGCCAGGTGCCCACCAAAGCCGCTCTTGTCACTCCCTTTCCTCAGCTGAACAGGGGAGAGAAAAACATAAGAAAAGGCTTATGGGTCAAGATAAGGACAGGGAGAGATCACTCACCAATTACCATCTTGGGCAATTACCAAATCACAGAATGACAGGGGTTGGAAGGGACCTCTGGAGATCATCTAGTCCAACAGCAATGAGAAATAAAACCAAACCTTAAAAGACCTTCCCCCCACCCCTCCCTTCCTCCCAGGCTCAGTTTCACTCCTGAACTCTCTACCTCCTTCACCCCAGCAGCGTAGGGGGACAGGAATGGGGGTTGTGGTCACTTCATCGCATGTTGTTTTGGCTGCTCCTTCCTCCTCAGAGGCAGGACACCTCACAGTCTTCCCCTGCTCCAGCGTGGGGTCCCTCCCACAGGAGACAGTTCTCCACAGCAGAGTGCAGTCCTTCAGTAATAGACTGCTCCAGCACAGGTCCCTTCTACAGGGTGCAGTCCTTCACAACAGACTGCTCCAGTGTGGGTCCCCCATAGGGTCACAAGCCCTGCCAGCAAACCTGCTCCAACATAGGCTCTTCTCTCCACAGGTTCACAGGTCCTGCCAGAAGCCTGCTCCAGTGTGGGCTTCCCACGGCCTCCTTTGCGCATCCACCTGCGCCAGCAAGGGATCCTCCACAGGCTGCAGGTGGATATCTGCTCCACTGTTAACCTCCATGGGCTGCAAATGGACAGCCTGCCTCACCATGGCTGTCACCATGGGCTGCAGGGGAATCTCTGCTCCAAAGCCTGGATCACCTCCTCTTCTTCCTTCTTCACCAACCCTGGTGTCTCAGGGCTGTTTCTCTCACATTCTCACTCCTCTCTTCCGCTGCAGTTGCCATCCAGGGTTGGTTTTTTTTCCCTTCTTAAATATGTTATCCCAGAGGCACTATCACCATTGCTGACTGGCTTGGCCAGCAGCGGGTCCATCTTGGACTCGGCTGGCATCAGCTCTATCAACACAGGGGAAGCTGCTAGCAGCTTCTCACAGAAGCCACCCCTATACACCCCCGCTACCAAAACCTTGCCACACAAACCCAAAACACCACCACTCCATATTCTCCTCCATAAAACCTGCATTCATTGCAACACCTACAGGTAGCTACACTGACACTGCTACAGCATCACTTAGAATTGCCTGTATATTTTTAAAGAGTTCCACGTTTCTCTGCTATCTTACGGTCATTTCAAGTCAAAAACTCAGTAACTACCAGGAATTCCATTCAACCTAGAACAAGGGTGCCAAGCAATGAAGCTATCAATCAGAACTATATGCACAGAAAGGAGGCCAGAGAGCAGGAGTAAAGACCAACTCAAACGAAGAAGCAAAGGTTACGTAAATTCTTAGGCCTCCGCTGGGTGAGACTGGGCTGCCAGCTCCCAAAGCCAGCCAAAACATCAGAGAAGTAAAAGAGGAACTAGGTTGTTAAGTACCCACTAGGGTTATATTTTCATTTCCTTTTTGAGTGGCAAGCAAATTTTGTTCCAGTTTATTTCCAAGAACTCATTACTCTGCTTGGATAAACCTGGCTTTGTGTTTAAGGTTGTCTGATGCTCAGTGACATCACACAAGCAGAGTGTGCAGAGCTTCACTGGAGCCTCAGTAAAACAATGCATTCAAACAGAAGACTTGGTCGCCTGCAATGCAGGCTAAATCTGGGAATTTCAGGAATGGCCAAGAGCCCCACTTTGGGAATTACTACAGCCGATTTCCAGGATACATGGAGAAGTCTTCTCTATGAGGAGTTTAATCCATGGCCACCAGCAAGAACTAGACCCAAAAAGAGAGTGTGCATCGTAACAAGTGGATAACGTAGGGCATATTACAATCTTTTATAAACACCTCCCACCTCACACAGCAGTGTCAGGAAAACTCCTTGCATGCATGGTTTACTTCCTGAAGAAAAGTGAATGAATGAGCTAAACTGACAAGTGGAGAGGTGGTATAGACATGACAAGAGAAAAAGTCCTTTTGCTAGAATGTGTGGCTCCTCCTTTTAAAGGTACCATCCTGAATAGCAAAAAAAAAACCAACCAAAAATCAAATTGAGTTTGAGTTACATCAGCTGTAAGGAGACAAACTTAGAAAGGGGAGCAGACAGGAGAGAACCAACCTAAAGGCTTGTCTACATGGGACATTAGAACAGACGTTATTCTGTAACAATTGTTTTCCAGTAACTTCCCCATGCGTGAGTATTCTCAATACAAAATAAGGAAGTCCAAATAGAGATCTGTCCTAGAATCATTGTACTACTTAAAACTCTGACACCACCTAATTCAAGAGTAATTTCCCTGTGGAGACAAGCCCAAGATTAATCACAGCGTTGGTAGAGCATTAGGCAGATGAAAAGGCTTAATGTTCTTTGAGTGCCCCTCCTTCAGAAATTGTCTTGGAAAAAGGGTTGGGTTTGTTTACCGGATATAAAATGTTGCTAAACCAGATGGAATAATGTCACACTTTAACATGAAAATGTATTCAGATTTTGACATCATTCTTACTGATACCTGTAAATACGAAATTCAAAATACAGAAGTTCACAACATACATTGCCTTCATGCAGGTTTCAATGGAAGCGCCTACCTAAAATAGCCCTGCAGGAAAACTGACTTCATGCAATTAAAAAAAAAAAGTTTAGAACAGTACACTACAGAACATATACGAATAAAAAAAATAAAAATACTAGTACTACTATCAAACAGTTCAGAGTCCAAAACAGATTTTCTATCTGTAGTAAGGCTCAGTTTATTTGTGGCAGACACAATGGTTCGACAATATTCAAGTGAAGCAGACCTGAAGTCTAGGGGAGAAAAGAAAAATGGAACACTTCAGTGTGGCCTGTATGCACATGATGAAACTCTCCTTTAAGCACTGTGTGTATTTGGCATACCTGCAAACTACCATGCATTGTACAGGACAATGGAAAGTCAGATCTTTTCACTTGTCTTCCTCAAATAAGTGCACACCAACAAATCCACCAAGTGTAAAACTCCATCTGCTTGCAAGTTTGAAAAGGTATGTGTAGTGACGGTATGAAAACTTGACACATGAAATGCGCAAGATGAAAAGCAGATTAGCTATCGATACAGCTTGTTACCATTCTACTGAAAGGGAACAATTTTGCTCAACTTTGCCCAGTGCTCAATGTTGAAGTTCACAGACTTTGCAAACACAGTCCCGTTTCTCCATCTTTTGACCCATCTTTGTTAATCAATCAACTTAGTGCTCAGGAGAGCACAGCATTCATGTACAAGCATTGCTGGGGAAGGGGAAGGAAATGTAAGAACTTTGAAGTCTATCTCCTCCTCTCTTCCCCATATCTCTGATCTTTTGGAAGTCAGAGGGAAAACTGAGGCTTCCTAACCTTTCTTCTGCAGTGTTTAGCCTTCTTTGAAGCTTAGGACACTGGGGGAAACTTGTTCTTTGCACGGAAAGATTAATTACGGAGTAATCAGTTGTATTTAGAAGTGTGCATATTTTTTTCCCCCATAGCAGTTAGAACATGAGGCAACAAAATACAGCCTGTCACATGTTGGGTTTTGGTTTGGGTTTTTTTGGTTTGGTTTTTTTTTGGGGGGGGAGGATGTGTGATACAAACAGAAAATAAAACCACCACACAACCCGCACATGAGATACTCTCAATATTTCTAATGTTCATTACCACCATGAATGTAAAGTACTGCACCACTGGAGATCAAAAGATAAACTTTTGTTCCCAATGATAATAATCCTAGAGACAATCCATATAATAGAAAGGATTATTTTTTCAGTGAAACAAAAGTAGTATCTACCAAAGGAAAGAGGAAAGAAGAGACTCTCAAAGAACTAAGGAAAACATCCAACAGGAATGAGATTTGCTTTTAAAAACATGCATAATTTGTTCTGGAGGCTTTCAGTAACAAGTTTAATTATTTTTAAGGTGAGAAATGAGTAATGGTACTAGTAAATACTTGCTACAGTAGTTGTTGCCCAAAGAAAGATCAAAACAACACTGGATGAATTGAACCAAAGTATAATACTTAGAAATAAGAAAAAATGTCATCTAATAGGTGAATTTATTTGCCAAACATTCTACTTACTAACAATCTAAGGGATTAAATAAAAGAACCTTTTTAACATGCTTGTAATATGTACTGCAAGAGCACAGTTGAAAAACAGCCTCTTTGGAGGGCAGATGTTCTTTAATCACAGGGGAAAAGGAAGATACTGTTGGTCTTCTAGGGTTTTTTGTTTGGTTGGGTTTTAGTTCAGTTTGGTTTTAAGTGCCAACAGTTTGCAGAAGCTGGGTTGATCCTCAGGTACGTGGAGGTGTCAGAACTAGAATACTAGTCAGTAACGTTGCATCTGCACCTGCTTTTATTCTCTGTGTAGGCTCAGAGCAACAATCTTCAAGGTCTTCATTTCCTGAAGGGGATCCTAACAGCAGTAAATACATACACAAATAGCTCCATTGTAGCCTAATCTCCCAGAAGTATTTGAAAAGTAGCATGGCATCCAACAAACTGAACAGCATGTACTTTTGCAGAGCTGTCAGGTATCATGCTGATGCCAAGCAAAACCAAACATGTAGGTGCAAAAGCAGCTGTCCAAACTGCACTCGAAGGCAAGAGAACTGATGTTAGCTTACTGGCTCTGGCAAACAGAGGAACCTGCAGCACCATCTCAAGTGAGAAACACATACATGGGGAAAATTTTTGCTTTTAATAAGAAGATGTGATCCCAACACAGATGAAAATACTAAAAGCCGAAATTGTGAACGGCATAGGAAGGAGTCAAAATAAATCCCACCATCTGCTCCAGGCATGTTTGGGAAAAGAACTCTGTATATCCACTGCATATAATTCAAAAATAGAGGATACAGATATTTCAGACTGAACCACATATTTGAACTTTCACTAAATGCACCATTTTTATATAGGCATCCTGTTGAGATATCTGAGAAGAGGATTAAGAATAACTTTGTCACTTCAGAGGTCAGTGCTTTTTAGTATTAAACACACAGTTAAATAAGTATCAGGGAATACACTTGGCAGGTAGGACGTGACTATTATAAAGAGATAGCTCAGGCACAAACTAGCACTTTCCCCTCCCCCCATCTGAATCTAAAGGATTCTGAAGCACCCAAAAAAAAAATATGAGCTTTGTAGGACTCTTCAGATACAGGTGTTATGAGAGGGAATTAATGAGTTCTTTTCCTAGAAAAGGGTTCCTAGTATCTTCCCTATAACTCAGGCCCATCAGGATGCATCTCTCCATTACTGTGAACAGTCATTTCTTTTAGTTTGAGACAATTCCCCATTGATGAAAGCACCAGAGCAAGTTCTACATCAGAAAGATGTGCACTTTTACTAAAACCCAACTGTTTATTATTTAGCACTCCCAACTTCTCTAAATTCTTGATATGGTTAAATCAAGACAAAAAGGGGTCAACTACAATTACTCGAGTTCTCCCTCTCACATTGAGGGACCTATTAGACATTAGACTTAAGGACAGCACTGTAATTACAATAGCTCTGCTGGAGTTAAGGGAGCTTTGCTATTGCACACAAGCTGATGATCTGAAACACAATTCTAATTGAATTTAGGGGAAAAAAAACCCAAACAAACAAAAAAAACCATCCCTATTTGGCCTGCCACAGCGCTGACCACGTAATTCGTAATGGGAGACTTAGAAGACAGAAAAGAAGACATTTAGCAACATAAAACATAGTCCAAAATAGAGAAGCTTTTAAGAATTGAAGTCTGATGCTTGGAAATAAGAATGAAAGCTTTAATACGCGCCCTACATGCTGATTCATGCTGTTGCAGCTACTCTTTATACCTAGAAGGTCATTTGCTCAATAACAATTGTAAAGCGACAACAGCAAGCACTTTACAAGTGTCTCTCCTTCCAACATCCACACATGGATACAAAAGCCACCCCCAATCTAATCAGCATGTGAGCACACAGGGTTCCAAGTCCAGTGCAAAGAATCTGTGGTGACACAACTCAAGTGCTCAGTCACAATATCTACATTGAACAGCCACTGAAGTATTTGTAGCATGGCATGCAGAATGAGCACTTGCCACTAGTTATCCTCCTTTTTTTTTTTTAAAATACCAGATTCCCTTCTCCCATCTTTGTTCTCTGACATCCCATCCCCAGCTACCAAAAAAGAGATGCAGTAATCTTACTGTTTGTTTGTGCAGTTTAGCCCACTCGAGGGCTCCCATGTACAGACCATCCAACTGTGCAATAATATAGCCAGCATGCCTCCAAAAGGGGTCATCCTTATTATTTCTGATTTGTTGTCTTGTCCATTGATCTTGTTTCCTGCAGAGGAACAAACAGGTTGGGATTTTCTTGGTTTTGTTTTAGGGTATAATCGATAATGCAGGGAAGGGACAAATGTATTATGACCCAGATGATTTAACCTTCCTAGTGTTTTGAGGCAAATCATGCTTTGGAAGTCCTGCAGACATGAGTGTTACATCCTCTGGGTGTAAATGTTCAGAACCATGCAACATACCCTACAGTAACATACCTCTACCAGACTTCAGTGTCAGAGTTGGAGTCCACCTCTGTGGGGGACTCTGCTACATCAGATCTAATGACCCCTTACCGTCAGTAAAGGGAAACAAGCATTTGATAGGTCAGATGAACCGTTCCCTTTTAAATGCTTATTTAAGGATGAAATAGACTGACTTTTGAAGAGCCTATTTCTCTCCCCTACATACAAGTGCAACAAAGGCATGCTGGGGAAAAGGTGGATGGCCAAACACAACCACGCTATGTGCCAAATCCAATCAAGAGGTTACTAGCCAAATAACCCAGGTTTAGAGCATGAGGCAACACAAAGCTAAACAAACCCTAGCGAAAGAGCAGCCAACATTATACGGATCTCCCAGAATTCCCTCCCTTTGCTGTGCTCAAAGTGCCACAGAAGAACCACAGTTGTCAGAATAAGTCTGGACCAGATTGCAGTTTCGTCCATCCTCCCGTATCTATCCATTATGTACGGCAGCTAAAAAAAAAGAGAGAATGAACCTGGCAAGGAAGCCAACTCTTCCAGCAGTCTATGGGTAACAAAACCAGCCAGATTTAGCTTTCTGGAAGTAACAAGATGCAAGAAGTATGTCAGAGATAACGAGGATATGGTCAGAGCATTCAGGGCTAAAGATTTTCAGGACAAGTGCTAGTGAGTAAAGCAGCGATGCAGGAGTCCAGGATACAGAAAAATGATACAAGGCCACCTACTATTCCCCTACCCTCCAACAATGCATCCTGGGGGACACAGCTGCTATGCTGAGTCATTCTGGAAAAACAAAACCTCATGCACATTGATATGGTAGCTAGCCCATTTTTCTCACAAGGACAGCTGAAGAACGACAGTAAGGTTTTTTCTGTTCTTTTTGGATAAGAATCAATCAACTTATACATGTGCACCAATAACAGAATTAGTCAGATATATAACATAAAGCTGAAAAAAACAGTTCCCAGAAATTACTAGAGTTTCGCAGAAGTATTTGTAATGGAAGAAAACATAAGTCTAGGGTGATTTAAATAAGCACTAATCACAGCTGGATTTCCCAGTACCTGGCCTGGTTCTTCTCCCACTTGTAGTTTCCCACAAGTGTAGCTGCATTATTTGAGCAGAGTTACTTTTGATTTATAAAACTAAAGAGAAAAGGGAATCGGGACTTTTGTGATTAGAACAGAATCTACGTCAGTAGTAGAACAGAGAAAATACTAACCTAACAGAGGAAAGAAAGGATACACAGTGCTAAAAAGATTAAGGTGCCAAGAGACCACACTGTTCAGCGTAACATTCAAAATATCCGCTTTTTAGAAAGGGATTTTGACTAGAATGACATCCAGAATTCATTGGCATTATCCACACCCCTTTCTATCAATGGTTTTAAACATTTCTTTGAAAGACTCAGAATTAGGTAAGGGCATAAGCCCTTCTTTATGTATGTTTAGAATTTCCGTCCCCCCATACAAACGGCATTCAGAGGAAAAAGCAGCATATATTTTCTTTAGCCCATAAGGAAGAGAATAAAAAACCCTTGAAAATTCTGTCACACTCCAATCCCAAGTCTTAAATAATTTATTTTCTAATAACTAAATACATACGCCATAAAATTCTGAACTCCACTTCGAACGGTGGGATTCTTAATTAACTGCGGATACATATTTGCAGCATGGTCATACATGTGCCTGAAAGAACAAGAGTAGCAGAAGTTATTCTTTTGCATCTTCCCTTCCTTTTGCTTACCAACCCATTGGTCAACAGAGCACTGATAAACAAGCACCACAGTCCACAAAGTAAACTCTTCCTAATCACAGGAATTACTTCATATCTTTAATGCATGACAAACAGCAAAGGTAACACAAATGGATTGTTGAAATTTAACTTAAAATAAGTGACCTTGGTAATACCTGCTCAAACTGTACATTAATTTAAATCACAACAAAAATAGTTTACTGGAGGGCTATTCTACTTGGAACAAAGAAAACACAAAGGTGAGAATATAATTTGCTAATTCAGTTCTAAGAGAGAATTTCAGTCTGAAATCTAGTAGGTTTTACTTACCGTTAACCTTGTTACTTCCTTACCAATTAAGCTAAATCTCTCCATTTTAAAACATGTATATGTTGATCATATGTGTTCCCACAGAGGCTCCCACTCAGGCCAGCCCTAAACAGATTCAGCTTTATGGAGATCAAAATTATTGTGATTTTCTTTGTTGAATTCAGTTAGCTGTTTCATCCCCATTAACTAATAGAAACAAAAATTGAAGGAGTCTTTGTGGTTGGTTGATTGGCTGTTTTTTGTTTGGTTTGTTGAAGTGAAGCATTTTAGATTTCAAGATGAAATCAACTGCCAAAAATTACTCAGGAGTCCAAAATTAAAGTCACCCTTTCATTTTAGGTCAAATGTAATCATCTGATTCAAACCAAAACAGAACTTTTGAATTTTCTTACTCTGTTAATTTCTTCTTCTATCATTTCATAATTTGGGTCAAACTTAAACTTTTTTTTCAGCAACTGAATAAAAAAAAAAAAGAGGATGGGAAAGGAATATCTAGTTCTAGGCAGAAATCAGCAGAAAATTATTTTGCTGAGGTCTGGAGTTGGTAGAACTACATCAGTCATGAGTAAAATTAGCTCCTACCAAGTGCTGAGAGAAAGAAAACAGAACAGATACCAGCCTCAAGGAAAAGTACATGCCAGCAGGACAGAATTCCCTGTATTAAAACTCATGAGGGTAACTTCCTCCTAGAGGGATGCAGACAGGAGCTCTTCCCAGTTTCCCTCAGGGCATAATTTGAGAATACAGCTAGAGATGACTGAATGGTTTGCTGATAATTAGAGAATCATCCATTGACCTTCTCCCCTCTTTTTCTGTCCCCTGCCCCATTCCCAGCTATTTAAGTACTCGATTGCATGACCCTGCTTGCTTATCTCAGCTCTGGTACCATTCTGGCTACCAAATCTAAACGTCAGTTTACACTCAGGCAAAACACTAATCCAGGGAAAAAAAGGGAATATATTTTTCTGGCAGTTTGTAGTATGAATTAGGTTGTTATGAAGACAGATAAGCCACAGAGGTGGTGCAAGAAGGAAGCTCTCTACTGTGTTTGTCAATGAACTGATGCATGAAAGGGCCTGATCAGTGCCAGGACAGACACAAGTTGGAGGTTTGGATCTGTGGAGGGATGTGCTAGGGCAAGAGAGGGGAGCATTCAGCAGCTTCACACCATTACACCTTTCATGAAACTGCAGCTATAGTATCAATTTTAGTTCTAGAGTTTCCTGTCTCCCACTTAACACACGACTACATGCCATAATCATAAACTACTTCTTGAAGAGGACAAGAAAGTTGAAGAAAGACAGATCAATAATCTCCACCCCTGCAGTCAGATAATTTGGCAAATAAAAGTCTGAAGTAATTTTAGGAAGCGAATTATAGCATAACATACTCCATACTACAAGTCAGAGCTCCTATGGCACTAGAGAGGAGGAGCAAATAGCACAAGACAGTCCATCTGGCAGACGGTCTTTTAGGTACGAGGAGAATAAAAACAGCCAGGATACTGCTTTAATCACTGCCTAGGCCAGGACAGATGATCAGGCTTCCAGATTCAACCATCAGCTCTACTCTCTTCAATTTGCACTCAAAGGTTATGCAACACAAGGCAGATTTTACACTAGTAGTATCTTTAAGCTATGATGACTGATGTAGCAACTGGGTTAGTTCAGAATCAGAGGACTGAAAACAGCTTCTTTAATGGCCTTCCTTCTTGTATATGCTAACAGAGGACACACGATTCCTGGAATCGGTTTGTCTTTTTTAAATGCCCAAGGTTGAGAATTTTTCCCCTAGCTGCCTTGTTGCTTTGGGGTTGTTTTTTTTTTTTTTTCTTTGCTTTAACAAAGCTTCTATGTGTGTGGCTTGCATGTTTTGTAAGGGCATTATCCTCTGAAGTAAATTGGATCATTATAGTAAGGTAAGGCTTTGCAACTGTATCTAAGGCCAAATACAAGGCAATTATAAAGCCGAGACAAGAATTCAAAGTCTAAAAACAGCAAAGCAGTGCCTCGGCTCTTCAAATTAGAGAGGAAGATGATAGGACTCAGGTCATCTGAGGTTATATCAGAAAAAAAAAAAGCATACAATTAACATTGCTTCCAATTTAAATACTGCTCTTAGGCACCTGGCATGCCCCAGTTGGAACTGATTAGAAGTATATGCTCAACGTCATGGACTTGGATGTGCTCTGCGATTCCCCAAGTAAAGTGAGGCCTCATTAACACCTCTGTTTGTAATGGGGGGAAGATAATTCATACCCAGGAAAACTGGAGCAAACATTTTTGGCTGGATGGTAGGACCAGACCTTACAGAGAGGTGAGACACTGGTGATAAAAATAAATGTCTGGTCTCCAGACACTAGAATTAGATTTATTCCACCCCTAACTATGTGTTTTCAAAATAGACAGCTACTATCTGAACCAGGTGCCAACACTAGAAAGATGAATCATGCTCTAGAAAAGGCCTGTGCTTCTACCCTCACTGGTAAACAGGTCTAACTTAGCTATTGCTTTTTCTACAACAGACCTATACAGCTAGAGCGGACCAGTAATCTAAGCTAAAACAATCCCAGCATGGCTTGGGCTGGTTTTGTTTTGTTTTTTTTTTTTTTTTTAAATTTGGTTGTCTTACATTCTGCTTAGGTTCCTACTAAGAAGAAAGCATACACTTTTAGGAGAGGTATTTCGTCCCTCTTTCACTTATATCATGAGGCCTAGCTGTGTCTACAAACCCTCCTTCATGCCCTAAGTGCAATGCAAAAATTAAGCTAGCTGAGAATCCCTGGAGATCTCCAAATTGTAGGCACTGTCAATCTGGAGCTCCTGCTCACCAGACAGCTTCTGCAGGAACCTGTACTTCAACTTGGGATCTGGCTTGCAACGTATTCCTCCCAATAAAGCATCACATCAGAGCTTTTCCTGGTAGGACTTCAGGGTTTCTGCAAGGAGCCACCTTGGGTCATTTCTACTTCATGGAGTCATTGCCACAAACAAATGCAAGACAGCTGGAGACCTTGGAGTTGTTCAGGCTACAGGTAGCGATGTGCTAGAGGGCACTTCAGTTACCAGGCATACCCAGTGTATTCACACTGGGAGGCTGTACCTGAGCCACCCAAGGTGGTGCTTGTCCAGGCAAGTGACACAAGCATCTTTGCTCTGGTAGCTAAGTGGCTGTTGGTGCTAATAAAGCACTCATCATGGCCAAACACATTGTTATACTCTTCCTTGGTGTTACCCAGTTTTTAAAAAGGAAGGTTGAACTGTGTGCCCTGATGTCTGCAAAAGCAGAACAAGAGTGTTTAGAGACACCCTCTCATAAAAGAAGTCACAGTGGTGTTAGAGAGCTTCCCTGAAGACAGTCTGAATGGGCCAGGAGGTCTGGTGAGAACAGTTATAGATTGGGAAAGACTGTTTCCCAGTTTTACTTCAGAAGACTTGCGCAATTGTCCCAAAGAAAGAACATCTGCCTGCATGTTAATTAGGATTCGGTGAATCTCCAGACAAGATAAAGAAGAAAAAATGGAGCTCTGAGAGCAATTTCAACATCTGTAAACTTAGTGAGTTCTTACTATTCCTGTGGTTCAGGAAATTGCAAACACACTGTGTAAGAGGATTCATTAGTTGCAGTTTGCTGAATAAAAAAAACCACCAAGGTCATACAGCTGAAGCCTGAAGTAATAGGTTTTCCATCTTCTCAAGGGTCAGGGGAGTAAATCACTAATTCATCTCTGCTCCTAAGCAGCATTTTCAATAGGTATTCTTAGCTTCAAAGAGAAGTCCTCTTTATTTGAGCTAGACCTGACAGAAAAAGCTTATATTCATAACCTCCAGTGAGAAATATGCTTCCACTACAGGTACAGGTGTACAGTGGGGCAAAGACATGGCCAAAACAGAAATTCAGATGGTATGTATAGTATTTGAAATGTGTTTTAATGATGGTAAGCATTTTCAGGTTTTGCACTGTCAAAGGATTTCTCAGTGGATTTCCTCAAAACGTTTCTTCAGAAAAGAAAGGCTTTGGCAGTTCTGGTTTTGCATCTTAACCTACTCTCACACTTAAACTCCTTTAAAACAGTTGAGTTTCCTAATTTGCTTGAAAGCCAAAGTCTCAAACCCTACTTTTACACTTTGATACAAACCCTCAACTTTGCTTCCACAGACTTAAAGATCTCTGTTCATTACTATTTCTCCTATACCCACTTCTCCACAAAGGGCCACTCAGTGCTGGAGATGGTAGCCCTACCATAACAACAGCTATGGCTAGGAACCAGCCTCAGAAAGCACCTGACCCAGACAAAGGCAAAAGCCTTGCGCAGAATAATTTGTGAGTACCTTCACTTCTGTGAATCTCCACAGAAAAAAACAAAGGGGAAAAACTCCCTCCTGTAAGCATAGACTTAAACATCAGATAAAGTCCCTGCAGACACTGTTTCACATTCAAACCATGTTTAAAGGAACAGGCATATACTTAAGTTTGTTTAAAAGACAGACAGGAAGACTGTTAAATCTACTGCGGAGGCAGAAGGGGAACAGGGTGTAGGTTGTTGCTACTAGAACATTACTTGCCATCTAATTGGGCTTAGCATGGATTGGGCTCTCTATGCAATATGACAAAGCTTAAGCATAACCACTTAGAGATGAGTAAATGTAGGTGAAGCCTTAGCGAAAAGATCTGTTGAGCAATACCCAATTTTAACAGTATTCTAAATGTAATGCTAGCATCCCTCAGATCCATACGTAGTTTACATAAACTAATGAATAGTGCATAACAGTAACCTCTCATGCCGAATAATTCAACAACATACATCCAGATCTCACGTACTTCATTTCCTTTCCTGCCTGGAGTACAGGTTGCACACTCAGAACTCTAGGATTCCTTTATTCTTTCCCTCAGACGTGTTTTGTGATTGACAAATATTACTTTATTCAGTTTTCTTTACGCTCTCCAGAGACCTAGCTGCCTCTCCAGGAAAGTCTACTTAGACAGTCACATTAACATATCACATGATCAGAGAACTATCCATAAGTCTTAACTGATCTTAAAATGTCTTACTAATTAAATTAGTATCATCTTGTCCAGCAGCCATATCTGACAATTGTTTCACAGACAGCCTTCCCCTGCTGGCCTGTTTAATGCAGCCTATCGGTATGTATTTTAGTGTTCTGGAAGCAGAGCTGGTGAAGTCAAATTCACGTCACTGCATATTTTACAATTATCTCCCAACTATTCCCCAGCCATGCATCAGAATTTGGGATTTTTTTCTTTTCCTATGACTAAGTTGATAGAGGAAAAGATGGAGCTTGTTCAGCAACAAGCCATGTATCATGTTCTTAGCTATATCACCAGCTATATCCTACCAGCGAGTATGTCATAGTGCCATTCTGTCTTCCCAACTTAGTCAAGGAAAGACTAGGGCTTGGTTTTGCACTTATTTCAGGGTGGTTTTTTTGTTTGTTTTTAAGAAAAAAAAAAAAAACTGCTCTGGATTCATAGTAAGTACAAAATGTCAGTTTTCATAGGTCTGCATTGCAGGAGAGATTCAGTCCTTCATCTTCTCTTCAAAGGGCTTTCAGGAGTACACTGGCCCTTCTAGACACACACCAGACCGCTTTCAGGCCTATCAGTATATCAGCATTATTATTTATTATTTTTTTTAATTTGTCCAAGAGAGACTAAACTCCCCATGCTGTGAAGTTTCAGTATCTGCTCCCCAGAAGTTTCTTGACAGTTTGGTGAAAAAGGTCCTTAAGCAAGCCCTGCCGCTCTTGCTAGCAACATGTCTCCCTGCCTGATCTGCTCTCAATTGTTTCATCTGCTGTTGGTCAGTCACCTAACTATAGGCTTGGGAGATAACTATTCTTTCTGCTACCCCTTTTGTTAATTATTTACAACATATGGCTTACACGCTTCCTTACACATACACTATGCTGTGATTATATTACTTAATCACTAATGTAGATACAGCACTCATCTATCTCACCAAGGTGTTAGGAGAGCCTGCAGGATGAGGAGAGGGCACATCTTTATCCCATAATGAATAAGCTATACTTCATACTTGCTACTAATTAAAAGAACAGCACACAACTGCAAAACGTATGGTTAGTTTAAATGGATTAGAATTAAGGGAAAAGAAAAAACAAACAAACAACTCACGAGTACAGAAATCCACTGGAAGTGTCATAAGTTGAGTTGCTTCCTGAGGTACTTACGGAGCTGTGAGATAGCCTTCCAAGAAGCCAGCTGCATACATGATGTCTTCATTGCTTAAGGTCTGACTGCCATAGCCTGCTCTGATCTCTAGAACTCCCCAACCTGTTGTCTGTATAGTGTTGTTGTAGAAACCATAGGCATCTCCACTTCTGTCCAGTATATTCTTGACCTGAAGTGTTTTTGCAGCTCTATTCCAGTACACAGTCGCATAGCGGATTTCTATGGTGGAGAAGAAAGGGGGCAAGGAAGACAAACAAACATGAGCAGGTATTTCCTATCCAATACTGAAGTGTCAAGACAATATTTTGGCAATTTTCTACTATGGAGAGCAACACTAATGTTGATGTACTGAGATGTGGCATGATAACTAACTGGAATTTTACCAAGACAAAAGCTTACAGCTACATATTCTCATGGTACTCCTCTGGAAATTACCTACAACTCTTTCAATGTAGAGCTCCAACACAGCTGAGTCTTGACAGAAAATTCAGAAAACATTTCCTTACCTGGCCCAGAAGAAAATCTATACAAATCTTATGGAAAGGAACTTTAGAACACAGCATGCCTTGGCAACTGCAAAGGATTATAAACTACTGTTGACTTGGTTTTCCATCTAAGGATTCAAAAGGCTGCAAGTTTCTAAACTGTCTTTCTGGGCTACTAATTCTGGAGGTGGCATGACCCAACAGGAGCACTAGAATTCAATGGATCACAAGGTTAAAGACAAAAGCACCACAGGTACGCAGTCCTTTAAGACACACAATCGCTATCACCCAGCTGGAATAGAATCAATCCCCAGCGTGAAATGAAAGGGAAAGATGGGCACTAGACTGCTCACAGTTCTGCTTGGACTGCTGTTTAAGAAACATTCTTCATTAGTTGGGTTTTAATCCTGCTGAGCTGAAGAACAAACAGCAAGGCAAACTGCTTTCCAAAAAAAAAAAAAAAAAAACAAACCCCTATAACTGATTCAGCCTTCCCTAAAATGGGACCTGATTACATCAGATCTCTATTTGTGACTGATCAAATCACTACTACAGTACTGCAAGTGAAAAGAGTTCAAAAATCATGAGTCAGAGTTCCAAGAAGTATTTGAAAAGTTTTAAGGGCTAAACTCAAACACTTAAAACTACTGAGAAACCCGCAGTGTTTTTATTCCCCTGACCCTTCTCCAGCGTATGGCAACAAGTCCTGCCAGTTTATAGCAAGAAATTACAGTTTGGTTACTACTCCTCAAAACAATTCATTTTGTGTATCATGCCCGTAACAGCTGCAAAATTCTGGATGATCTTACACAAAATACTTAGTATGCATGCTATGATAATGGCACCGTTAGAAAAGCAATATAATGCCAGCACAATACCTAATGATCTTCAAAAAGCTTTAAGTAAAACATTTGTGATTAAGCAGCTAGTTTGAATTCAAATTAAGTGCACCAAATTTATTCAGTACTCTAAAACATAACATAAAGCTTTTTTATGAAGAGCCATGACATATTTGAATAAAAAAAGCAAAAACATTTTCCAAGAACTAAACTCTTTCTCCAACTAATCACTTTTTGACATAGCAGTTACTTGGTTGCTCTAAGCCAGTTGTTTTCAGTTTACCAGACTGTTAAATAATCTGTGTCATTCAACAGTCGGAAAGCTGTTCTCTCCTAGTGTTCCAATATGAATAGCTAAAATTGTTTCTTATAGAGAATCACAGAACGGCTGAGGTTGGAAGGGACCTCTGGAGGTCATTTTGTCCAACGCCCCTGCTCAAGCAGAGTCACCTAAAGCCAACTGCCTGGGATTCATATCCAGATGGCTTTTGAGTATTTCCAAGAATGGAGATTTCACAACCTCTCTAGGCTACCGGTGACAGTGCTCATTCACCCTCATAGCAGAAAAGTGCCTCCTGATGCCCAGAGGAAATCTCTAGTGTTTTAGTTTATGCCCATTGCCTCTGGTCCTATCCCTGGGCACCACTGAAAAGAGCCTGGATCCGCCTTCCTTACACTCTCAAGTATTTGTACACATTGATGAGATTCCCCCTTGCACCTTCTCTGCTCCAGGTGGAGCAGTCCCAGCTTTCCCAGCCATTCCTCACCTGAGAGATGCTCCAGTCCCTTAATCACCTTTGTAGCCCTTTGCCACACTCTTTCCAGTAGTTACAGATCTCTCTTGTACTGGGGAGCCCAGAACTGGACGCAGCACTCCAGGCATGGCCTTACCAGTGCTAAGGAGAAGGAGAGGATCACCTCCCTCAGCCTGCTGGCAACACTTCTCCTGATGCAGCTCAGGAGACAGTTACCCTTTTTCGCTATAATGGCACACTGCTGGCTCATGTTTCCAAACAGTCATCCCTCAGCATATATTGGTAGAGGAGGCTATTCCTCCCCGGGAGCAGGACTTCGTATTTCCCTTGGTTAAACTGCACGAGGTTCCTGTCAGCCCATTTCTCCAGCCTATTGAGGTCTCTCTGAATGGCAGCACAGCCCTCTGGTGCATTAGCCACTCCTCCCGGTTTTGCAACATCAGCAAACTTGCTGAGGGTACACTCTGCCCCATCACCCAGATCATTAAGGAAGATGATGAACAGTATCGACTGCCAGCATACACCACTAGTTACTGGCCTCCAGCTAGACTTTGTACCACTATGCAGTATGTCAGTCTTCATAATGTAATAGAGACACTTCTCATGCACGCAGGAAGAGTGCTAGCAAGAACAGGATTTTAGTAGTGAAGGAACTGTGTTGTTGGTTTTTTTCCCCTCCATTCTGTGAACAGAAGTTTTTACATGAATCTACTTAGAGATGAAGTCATTTCAGGGACTTGGAACATAGTGTTTAAAAAACATGTTTTTTCTCTGCTAGGTACTGAAGCTATTTAAAGGACCAAGATGTGACATACCTCGGATAACTCTTCAAGCAGTTATAATCTTAGTTTTCTGTTGTCACTTTAACTATCTGATAGTAATACATGCAGTAATTGCTACTTCAGGCTAAGGGTAAAAATGGCAATCACTCAGACTGAAAACCTATAAGAAGAGCGGGATGATAAGGGTCATCACTGAAGAGAGCCAAAGGCCATCTTACAAAGCTGAAGCTTACGTAAGCAAAGAGGTCAGGGAAAGGGAGGTCCTGTGAAGAAGTGGTGCAAGGGGTCGGTGCAGAAGACAACTAGCCTGTCCAGCAGCAAAGGTGAAGGCTGATTCCAACCACGAAGCCCACTGAGAGGCAGAGGAGAGACAGGCCGCGTATATGCCCAGTACACAAAGCCAGCTGAGAAATGGGTAAAAAGAACAAGAACAGAGTAGGGCAAAAGATCTTCTTCCCATCTCTTCAGTAGACTGTGGAAAGGTGGTGAGTAGTGAAGAGGAACCAGGGCAGCTGGCTATTGTTACTAGTGCCCACAGACAAAAAAGGTATCTCAAATAAGCTTTCTTCTGCCTAAAGCAAAATAGCCATTGCTTTTTTAAATTTTTTTTTTTTTTTTTTTAAAAAGAAGGCTGATGCCAGTGCCAGACAGACTGATCTGACATGGATATTCTAACACGGCAGGCTGTGTTTCTTTGTTTTATGCTCTGCCAGAGCATGAACATACAGAGCTATTTTCAAAAGTCAGAACAAACTTTAAAATTACCCTTGGAGTTTGCCCTGCCCCAACTTCACTATATGACAAATTTAAACTGAAGAAAACCAGGGCTAGAAGAGGATGGGAGAGAAGGGGAAAACATTAAATTACAGGATAATTTGTAGCAAAGCTGGAGAGGCCTTTAGAGGAATAGCATCAAGGTAGCTGTGACAGATGTGACTTAATGATGCTGGAAAAGACCATTTCCCATTACTGATTATCCCCCCCCACCCCCCAACTCATTCACTCGTCCCATTTCACATCATTAATTTTTATGTCAGTTCCTGCAAATCTAATTGCCCTGGTCTATAGTATTAAAATACCAATATATGAAATTGCTATGTTTATTTCAAGGAACACATATATAATCATACTTTCTAAATTGTAATAATTATTGTAAGTCTTTATCTTGCTACAAATGGAGTTTAAACTACAAGCTTATAAACATGCTTAAAATACGCTTACACTACAATATAATCAAAGCATTTGCTATCACCCAGTCTGTTACAATTTTAATCTGCATTCATCTAAACTAACAGCACTACCTTTGCCAAGAAAACCACCTAGAACTGAAGTATAATGTGGAATATAAATATACAAGAAGCAACTGCATGTTTCCAAACAATCTCAGATGTGTCCTGCAACAACAGGAACCTTCCCCTCAAATAATGCTGGTATTTTTATATTTATTTTTGGAGGGTGAGGCAGGGGCCCCAGCATCTCTTATCCCAGCAGTTGTATTGGTAACTTCTTACCTATGAACCTAATGCAACATCTCCACGAATCTACAAATCATCCTTTTATCATCAAAGTTAGACTTCTCAGTGTGTACATGAGAATCCTGACAAGTATTTCAGCCTATTGCCTGTTCTCGGGCAGAAGAACAGAAAAGACTGATAATCTATGGCTATTCCATAACAGTACTGCTTAGAATAACCTAAATATCAAGCCAAAGCACACTGTTTACTGCGATGAATGACTCAAAATCCCTGGGGATAGGGTAGGTCAGTGGAGTCACCATTCCCCTCTGCACAATCAGCCAGCCAGGAAAACTGCACAGCACCAGCGATGCACAGTTCCACCACAACCACCAGTGCACTGTACAGTGGGAGACAGAAGCGGAGAAGTGCAATGACAAAACAAGCCTGGAAATAAACAAGTGTTCCCTCTCCTTTCTGCAGTCAGTAGGGACTGGGAGGAACCTTTCCTCAAACAGCCTCTTTTAAAGATACATCTTCTGCCAAATAAAAGATCCAAAAATAGGATCTAGGATATAGCTGGGAGAGTGATGAACTTCTTCAACAAGTGAGAAGTATCTACTTTTTGACAAGATTATACCCTAAATAATGGAAAAATGAAGATATTTCAGCCGTGGTTAGGAGGTGGTGGTAGTCACCTTGGTTTTCAGGCTGTTTTGCCAAATCTCTTCTCTGCCTTTTTGGCTCAATATAGCCATTACCAAGGTTATGTTAAAAGTGGAGCTTGTCTTTTATTTGGTGGCAGTGGAAGAGTGGAAATACATACACCTTCATGAGAATATACAGAAAGCAATTAAAGGAAATACTAAGTGAAAGGACTGAGGCAAGACAAAAAAAAAAGAAATCGGATGCTGAAGAGGACATGAAAGAATAGCAGTAACTTGTAATGAAAGAACAGAATTGACAGAGAAAAAATAAGGAAGAAAAATGAAGAGCAGTACAGTGAAATGTTCCAAAACCATCCAACAAACACACTATTTGATAACTGCCACTAATAATTACTAAATGAAGAACACCTACAAAAATAACACCTGACATGTCTTAAGAACACCAGTAAAATTTGTTTGGCAATATGCAACAGCTGCTTTTCCTTATGCTTTCCCAGCCATAAGTTGTTTTTAAAACATACGTGTATCTAGACAGGCTACTGGACTTTCTAACTAGAGAAATTAACACAACTCCCTTTTCCTTGCAGATGAAAGAGCTACAAGGTTTGGGAGTGAGAATCAATATTCATATTTTTCCTTGGTCTGAGAAAAAAAACACTAACTCAGAAGCAACGAAGCACCAGTTAGGTTGCATGTAACAAGCCAAATTAAGTTAACAACTGTGAGCATCTCCTAGTAAAAGGAAAGCCACTTGCTTCCTTAACTACTAATTTTTAATCTCTATTTTACATGCTTACTTTTAGCTATGGCTTTTCACAGGTGAAGCCTTTTTTTGTAAAGGTGTTCAGATGTACTTAATAGATTCCACCTATACACTTTCCACTAAATAAGGAAACTATTTCTTTACTGTTTCACTGAGAACTAGTTTTGCACAACTTCGGAACACAAAAAAACCTAGCACAAAGTTGCACATCTCCTGGTTTTAGTATGCCCTCTCCTACAGCTAATGTTCAGTAGTAAAGATTATATTAGCACAGTATAGGATTTAAATATTTCAGGTCAACCTTAATAAGGAGCATTTGACATCTCTGTTCAATTTCGTAATTTGATAGACATTGTCCTATTTCCCCAATAAAAAATTTAGAACCATCCTTTTAACTGTTTAAAGAGGTTGTATACCTCTAAAGTACAATTGAGATTTCTACATACAGTTATGATTGGAATCCATTACAAAATGAATGTTAAGTACTTCAGGACTTCTTTAGAGATTAGCTTAAACCACACAAGAACTTAACACGAAACCCAGTAACTTCCAATTAAAGGAGTAAATGCCTTCTTGTTCTGCTTGGATATAAGCTATTTGTGTTTTCTGTTCTACCGGCCTTAATTCATCCTATTTCCTCATACATTTCAGGTCTAAGTAATTTTTCAATTTGCCTCTAACAAGCCTGTCATTCTTTGAAGCCTAATCCCCTGATTTGTGCTTACATGAGAGAGATGCAATATTCAAATGTGAGCTATAAATTAAGAGTTTGACTCTTGTATGGTTCTCATGCTCACAAGGATACTTACTAGTAAAGCTTAGCTGATGCAGAAAACTTGCCAAAATAGTTACAGGTCCCCAGTGTAGGTCATCCACAGAGGTAACAAAAATAATAATTTCACAAGTAGCTTCACTAATCTCTTAGTCCCTAAATTTAAGTCATTTTTAACAGAGAACATTCTCTAGAAATAGTTTCCAAACAGTATGGTGAAGAATCTTCAAGGTGTTCAAAATGCTAAAGAACAATGAACCAATTTAAAAGAAAAAATTAAAAAAATCTAGACCATTCACAGTGCTGAAGGCCAAGTTTACTCCATTAAATAGCCTAAAGGCATTTCTATTTGCTACTTAGTAGTTTTCTACCAGTACTTCAATTGTGATGTGAGGAATGAGCCAGGTATTAGCTGAAACTACTTTATACCCTAAACTACTTTTCACTCCCCTCTGCATGATTCATGGTTGGTTGACCCTTCCTTCAGTCATGCTAATATAATACTAAAAGCTTTTGCCAATTTGGGTGAGGTTTGAAAAGTAGGTCTCCAAGATGAGGTAGGACTGTTGGCAAAATGAGACGCTTATAATATTTTGGACATTAAAACAACTGTTACCTTAATTTCTCCTTGTTTTGTGGCAATTAGTAAATTAACTAGGAATTTCCTAGAAGATAAGCACTGAATCCAGCCGTTAAGATCTTCAGTATTCATTGAAAGCAGCAGAAGAGGAAGATACTCTCCTGCTGAGATTTGCTCCCCAACAACCCTAGTATATTTGTACACCACTACAAACGGTAACCAGAATTCACTAACGGACATTCTGCTCTAAACAGCTGCTGTCCATCCCTAACTTTTAGTGATCCCCCAGAGGCAGCTTCACCTTCACATACTCCACACTTGCTCAGCACCTCTTAAATTCCCTCCTTTAGTGACTCCTTTCCCCATCCTTCCAGTTGCTGGTAAAGCCATTTCATACTTTGAAATTAAAAAAAAGAAACTAATCCTATGTTCATACCTCACTGGCATGTCTGTTCTAGCAGACAGTTAGCTACCACATTGTGTCCACAGGTGCAACGTTTCTCAAACATGCCAAGCAGAAATTCAATTTTTAAGCAGGAAGCCAAGATTCTATGGAAAACCGTGAAGCTCGCCAAATGTGCCATTATGGCATTTGGCCAATTTTGCTTGCACGCAAATCTGACTCTGAAGTTGCAACAAGAACAAAGCTCTAAAATCAAGAGACATAAAACTATAGCAGTCAACAGAGGAAGATCAAAAGTGTTACAAAAGTTTCACTTCTTGAATTACCCTATTGGGGGGCTTACAACTTTGCCAGAAAAAGTTTGTTATGCAAATATACCATGAAAACCAACGGTGAGCACAAAATTAGCGTGAAGTGGTGTTTGTACCAGAGAGAAAAAGTTCAAAAAGTTAATCAGATATTGGGAAGTCACTTAACTCTAACAGCAACGCAAGTTTATCTACTCAGAAGATATCAGATCATACATAGGTACAAGTCGATGACACAGGCGATGACCTATACCCAGAAACTAGCACTAAAACTCTGCTAAAGATGCCAAGTGGCAGCATGCTGTAAGGCCACAGCACCAAAACGAAGCATCCATCCTAAATTATTCCCATGCACGCATACTACGTTAAAACCCAGCACTGCTGGGCGCTCAAGGCAGCTTCCCACCTGTTAAATCCTTAGGTTCCCCTCGCCCGTTCCGGGAAGGGGAAAGCTGTTTTTAAAGCACGAAGGAATGAGGTGACAGCACTTAACACCCACGAAGCACCAGGGCCGAGCCCGCCCGGGCCGGCGGGCCATGAGCTGCTCTGGGACCAAGCCCATGAGGCAGCCGGGACCCACCGCGGCCATAAGGGTCCCACCGGGGGTTGGAGGGGCTTAACCGGCGCCACGGCGCTGCCGGGGGACGAGTCCCCTCGCCGCCTCCACGGCGGCATGAGGGACCTTTCCCTTCCCCCCGGTGCCAGCCGGGGAGAAGGCGCAGCGAAGAGCTGCTGCCCAAGGGGAGGCGCGGAGCCCGGCAGATCCCCCGGGGCGGGCCCGGGCGAGACGCGCTGTCCTCTCCGGAGCCGCGGCAAAGCCCCGAGCCGGGCTCCGCCGGCGGGACAACCCCTCCCGGTCGCCTGGCACCCCCGGGGCTGGGGGCAGCCCCGCTGTCTCACTCCCTTCCTTCCCGCCCTCCGGGGGAAGACACCCCCCACCGCCCCCTCAGGGCCGGCCTCCCGCCGCCCTGCTCCCCTCACCTGCTCGGCCCCCCGCCGCCGCCCACAGGAGGACGAGCCAGCAGCAGCACACGCCGCCGCCGAGCCGAGCCATGCCGCTGCTCCCCCGCGCCTCCTCTGGGCACCGGGAGGCGGCGGGACTTTATAATAAAGTTCCCTTGCTCAGGGCAGGTCTCGCCGCTGCCCCCGCCTCCTCCGGCGCCCGCCCCGGCACCCCGTGCTGGGCCTGGCCCTCTCGGCCCCACACCGGCCGCCTTCACCCTTCTCGGGTCCGGGATGTGCCCTGGGGGAGGCCGGCAGCGGCGACGGAGCTTCGCACCCGAAGCGTCGCAGCAGAGGCCCCGAGGCGGCTGCCCCATCGCCTCACAGCCCGGCATGAGGGCGTGGTGGCAGGGAAAGGCATGAAGTCAAGCTGGGCGGCGAGCCCAGGGCCCTGGAAGCTTTTTTTGACCCTGGCACTTGTTTGGAGCCCCCCAAGGCCTGGCCACGATGTGGGGTTCGCTCCAGGCTGGGGTCGGGCCTTGCCGCCATGCTGTCATGAGGCAGTAGGGGGGAAGCCCCAGGCTGGCACTTGCTGGGCCGCAGGGCTTGCCAGGAAGGGTGATGAACCAAAAAGGGCGAAGGTTTATCAGGAAAGGCCCCCGTAAAGCAAGAGAAGTTGGGTGGTGTCTTACCAAACTGCAGATTTTACATCAGAGCAGCTTTTGGCCCTGTTGAGTGGAACAACCACTGTGCGTGTCCCAGAAGAAAAGCTGAGGGATGGCCCTTTTCTTAGGGTTTACAGATAGGGACAACTTCCCAAGGTGTCTTCCCCTGCCGCTGTGATTCAGATTATTTTGAGATGCTGCCTTTTCCATCAGTGTTGGCTTTTCTATCACTGTCCTAAACCAGCCGTTATTAGGACTTTGTGTTTCAGTAATTGTTTAAGATAGTTCAAATTTGATACTGGTGCCTGTAATAGCCTCATATAACGAGGTCACATGCCAACCAGTTCAGGCCAAATAGCAAGGCTTGGCCTCAAGCCCAGGGTAAGAGCACTATAACACTACTGCTGGCTGCAGGGATCCTTCCATACCCATCGCTGTTTTATTCTGGACTACTTTTCACTAAGAGATAAGGATAAAACACAGTGCTGTTACCTTTTCTTTTTTGCCTCCCCAGTGAAAAACAACTCTTAAATGTCTAATCGTGAATAGATGCTGCATTTGCTTTGGAGGAATATTTTCCAAAGGTTTTTCCATATGAGAAATTCAGCTCTGTCACATGCTGCTCTCAGTTTGACTGTGCTGGTGATGTAAAATACAAAATTATATTTTCCACAGAACTCCCCATATTAGATTACTATAGGGGAAAAAAAGTATGCAAAATCAGATCCTCTGTGCATAAGTGATGGACATGGCCAGGAATTGGAGGGACATGCTGGGATAGACAGCACAAATATACAATGCTGAAACAGGAGGGGAGTGTGAATGCATGATAAAAATGAGATGGAGACAAGGCGGGAGTCTGAATATGATCAAAGCTACAAAGCTTTTTTTGTGCATTTGGAAAGATTCACTTCCACATGCTCCCAGCCCAGGGATTCAGAGAATTTTTTTGGTGTGAGTTAAGTTCAAATGAATGGTGATGGTGCAGCCAAAATCCTTTCCACTCGGAGAACAAAAAATATATCTCACACTAGGTTTTTAATATAACATTTCACTGCTTAGAAAAAAAACAGGAGATGTGTATGACTGGACCTTCAGTGACAGATTTCTGATGGCAGAGGGCTCTTTGATCTATCATTTGATAACCAGATGCAATGGTAAGACATTGAATCTAAGACAGATTCAATTCAGAAACCAGGAGCAAATTTTGAAAAAGTGTAGTCAAAATTTATTTTATTGTGATGTATGGGTGACAGATATGTGCAGGGACAGAACCATGTAGAAAACAAACCTACCAGAAAATGGGTCCATCGACTCATTGCTAAGGTAACTATTCATCTTCAAAGAATTATATGAAATTTATAATCTGAAGAATGCAGGAATGAGAAGGTCTACTGAAAACTAAATTAATTGTCTCAATCAGTGTCAGCAGACATTCGCTCTAAAATAATTTGCATCTCAGAGGTGTCAAGAATGGAACCCATAAAATTCCTATTTAAAAATAGAGTTAGGACACTTCAAAGATCAGAGCAACTCTGCTTAAGATAGTAGTTGTAGTGGGTTTCTTCAGGCCTGAGGAGTCCAACGCTTGACACTGCATTACAGCTGCGCTTGCTGAGCGTATCAGATACAGCAACCAGAACAGTCCGATGGTGCCAAAAAGCACAGCAGTCGCACCCAAGAATGCAGACATAGAGACGAAGCTTGTTGATTGGCACCACAGGGAAAGAAACAGCAGACTTTATACTTTTTTACTCTACTGGTAGTCTTTTTAATACATACCAGTTTTAGAATACCAGACATATTTTTCTATCCTTATCCTGATGAACACTTCCATTAGGACACAGTCCGAAGAAGTAATGGTATGGTATTAGTGTCAGCCCAAATTTAAGATTGGTTACGCACAACCTGAAAGCTGTGGCTATTGGTTACGTGCTATCTGCTATTTCTGTCTATCTTGTGGTCCTGGGTGTAGGAATTTGCATTCATTAGGCAAGAGTAGAAGGCCTACAGCACCTCTTGATTTAATTTTTCCAGGAATCTTTGCACTTGAGGTCTGTCTGTTTACACCTAGGTTGTTCTTTGTGTGTGTGTGTTCTTACAAAGCCAGGTTAGATTGATAAAAAAAAAACATAGGTAACTGGCTTGCCCTTTTTAACATTTTTTGGTTGTTTACTTGGACAAAAATGCTGTTCAAAACAATAAAAGAATGATTTTGCACCAAGTTTTATGGTTTGAATACTGACCGATATCTAACAATGGTGAAAGAAGTAGCTCTCCTTGGAAAGCCACCAATGTACAAGAGGCCTTTGCAAAAATTTCACTCACTCGTTGTTATTTCTGTGTGTGAATGCTGATATTCTTTTACGTGTATCACCTGTGCTTTGGTTGCTTTTTAAAGCTGTTTATAAATGTCATGGTGTCAGTTAGTGAGCAAGTCATTTCAGTATAACCTGAGTTCTGCCTCGTTGTGTAACTTCATCCAAAAGTTGAATTGAAAGTTTCTGAGGTTTAAGAAATTTAGATAAGTTTGTTTCCTTCATTTCTGTTGCACTTCTGGTTTGGGAACAGAAGCAGAAGTGGAGAAAAGATATGAAAGTGTCTGTTTTTGCAAGATTTCCAGTTTCATTTTGCAGCCCCAAGAGATTCAGATAAGCTTTAGAAACCATACAACTTCTGGAGTAATCTCCCAACGTAAATAACAAAAGTGTTTTCTCTTGAACAAACTCAACCTGATTAAACAAAACATGTGAGACACAGGGGAAAACAACAGAAGAAGCAAAATGGCAAGATATCCAGGATTTACATATGATATCTTTAATGTTATTTTCAAATATATTATAGCAAATCTTTCTTCAAATAAAAATTACAAATTAAACACAACATTTTAAAATCAGGAAAAATTAAGGCTTTGCTGTGAATATTTTCAGAATTGGATTATTGAACAGGCTATCACATTTAAAAAACAAACCAAACCCAAAAACCTCCTGTTTTTCCAGACCAAGTGCAGATATTTTCATTTACCTCAAATCAGGCTGCACGTGTCCGACTGAAGTCATCCGACAATTTCGACATTACAGTGAAGAGAGGTTTGATTTACTGATAGCAGGTCGGATGGTAGAAAGGATGCTTGAAAAGGTATTTTCTTTCTCCTCTAGCTGAGAGTATAAGCCTCCAACCTTCACATGAAGTACTCCAGAGAGTTGCTGCAGCTTTTTCAGTCACGCTAGACATCCAGTTTTAAAGATATGTGACAGATTTCTCTGTGCTGGCCAGTTGCAGGTATTCCAGGGTACCTGATCGGTAGCTAGCTACCCGTGAAAGCTCCCGTGTCTTAAACCCTTCGCTTTCCCTTTTCTGAAGAGTATTTGTTATCATCTCTGCTAAGTCATCATGTAACCGCTGCTGATTCTCCCTGAAAGTGACAGAATGGAAAAAAATTCAGTGATTCACGTGTTTTCAGTGATCCCCAGATCCCCAGTGGTTTTTAAACATTTCTGTCCAACATTTGTCTTCATGACATTCACACACTACTGATAGAAAGTGTGGGCAGAACCAAATTCAGCTTCTGGATTTGGGAATAGAATTCAGGATTTACATGTGATTTTTTTCAGATAGTGTGGCTCACTGTCTCTGCACAGGAGGTCTGTAGCTGTGTCATTATTGACCTTAAAAAATTTCAGCATCGTTTGCATCAAAAGGAGGACATGAATTAGATTAACTCCAAATCAAAGTAGATTCTAGCTCTCAACGCCATACTGGTGCCAGCACTTCCACTATTCAACTTCAGGTGGCCTTCAGTAACAGAGTTGCTACCTTTTCATAAATTTCTGCAGTCTGTCTGCTTTCTGCTGGAGTACCCCACACACGAGAATTTTAAGGGGCAATTTTATCAGTCACAGCCTATATAAGGAAGCAAAACCAAATGCATCACTGGACACAGTAATCCAGCTCAAGAGGTACTTTGAAGAGTTGAATAGAATTGCCAGTTCGATAATTCTGGTAGTCTCAATTGATCATATTAATTCAAAAAAAGGAGTTCTGAGTTTACAAAAGAGTAATTTCCTGCTCAGCCCAGAGACAAACAACTGTACTTTATGTAATTGCTTCAAGTTGTACTGAAACACTGTCATTTCAAAGCAGATGGCAGCAAATTCCCACTTAGTAGAAGAGTGACTGTACACAGGAGTTCAGAGCAGAAAGTGACGAACTTACACATGTAGTGATTTTGCAGGAAATAATGCAGTAGTCAATGCAGTAGTATGCAAAATACACATGAAATGAATGCAGACATTTATCCTGGCTTCAATTTTGCATGGTTTCTCAAAAGCTATACTTCCACTATTACTATATTGTATTCAGTACTGATGCAAAATGATAGCTCAGTTCCAGGACATCAACCTCATACTTTTTTCTTGATAACTTATCTCTTATGTATTAGAAAGTAAGCTTTTGTTCCATTTTTAAAGACTTTATGCCTGCGCAATATTACAGTAACTTTGTCTGCCTGTTCTGCAGAGTACTGCTCAAAATCCTCAAGTTTCATTCCTCCTACAAATTCCGCCACAAGAGCTTACAGGCATAACATGGTACTACAGAGAGCTGCACCTTCAGTTGCAGTTATCCTCTCACTGTACTGTCACACACAGGTGCCATTAGGACTAAAGTTTTGGGAATATGAATGTTTTTCATTTTTCTGTCCATCTCTTGCATTTATCACATCAGCAACTTGTGCTGTAAGTCTTATTCCCTTTCCAAGGAAATGAACCTGCTTAGCGCTTATATATACAAATAACCTTCATCATATGTATAATCCCATGTCATGAATATTTACATATGTTTATATACACATACGCTGTTAAGCCTCTAACTACTGAAGGCAAGTTGAGTGGTATAAAAAAACCACAAGTGTCAGGGAGGAATAGTGAAGGCTAAAGCACAAAGACTGGGAATTTCTCTTCCCTTTTCACATATAAAGACCATCTTACACAGAAGGAGGTGTTGGGAGATTGTATTTCTTGTCCTCAGTACCCATCAACCAGTAGGTAATCTCTGTTCCTCTACCCTAAATATGTATGACAAAGAAGAGAAAGCACAATTTAGGGATTAGAGTGCAATTTCCTGTAGTTAATTTACATAAATAATGCTGTATTGCACATTGCCGTGTTTGCCTTTGCTTATTTTCGGTAACTGTTGCTCACAAGAAAGGATTAAACATCAGATGTGAGAAGAAGAATAATGGGGGAGATGCAGCTGCACACTCATTCCCTTGTTCCATGACCTGAAACAGACGCCATGGGAGAGGTGAGACGTGCTGCCTGCCGACAGCTCCCAAGTACAGGCATCTGCCAACTGTAACAGACTGAAATAAATGCATTGGTAGACAGACAGACAGATATCGCACCATGAGAAAATTAACAATAGATTCAGCTTCTTTTCCATCTGATTAATTCACTCCACAATTTTCTGTTAGCAATGGTAGGTTCCATTTATTCTCCACATCTTTATGTTGCTTTAATTTGTGACTTAGGGAGCTCTTAATTGCCTGCCTTGTCTTTATAGAAGTGTCTTCAACCACTAGAGACTGTGATACCAATTGATCTGTAAACTTTGTTCCCCAGGGTACTCTCAGCTATATGATACTTTTACACTATTCCTCTTCTCTGTGTTCTTGCATGTAAAGGTTACCTTCAAGTACGTTTCTCCTCTCACTTCATACTGGAATCGGCAGTCTGTTCTTTTCAGGATGTTAATAGTGGAACCATTTACATGAATCCTTAAAGCTAAAAAATAAAGACACAACAAAAGCTCAGTCTGGAAATGTACCCCATAATCATAGTAAGTATATGTGAAAATTGGTGCCATAGCAGAACGCCCTCCAATTCCAATTACTATCAACATAAATTCTGAGAGTCAAATTAAATGAGAATCAATTACACCACTGTATGAAAAATCTGACTCCGCTACGTAGCATTGTATCTAGGAAGGAATACAGCCATTGATTATTTCCACTGTATCTAGGAAGGAATTCCTAGATACAGTGGAATTCCACTATATCCACTGTATCTAGGAAGGAATACAGCCATTTCCACTCACACTGAAATACAGGTGACCGTGGTATCTGTAGTATTTAGATGCCAAAAGGGAAAAGAATAATTGGGAGTGTCCTACACAGAGAATAGTCATGTGAAGACACTGCACAGAAGGAAGACAAACTGGCTCTTGGCACAGTTCCCTAATGGTGTAATTTAAGACATAATTGCTTCAACTTAAAATACACAGTCAGCATATTTACACAACAGAGCTGTAATGCAATTCTAGGTCAAACTAAACTCTACCATTCATAGAGTAAAATTAAATCCCAGACACATAAGTATCACATCTTCCACAGGAACTCAGCCAGCGAACCAGCCTGTGTACTCCCCGTTACCAGCACTGAAGCATGAACAACAAACAATTCTTCATTGCCCAGTGGGACAGTGAAACAATTGGTTATTGGATCAAATAGGGCTTCTTAATCTTTAAAGCTTTTTGCAAGCTGATAATAAGTTGTTTTCAGCTGAAAACAGACACTTCAATCACAAACTAAGCAATAGCCTTTGGTCCTGTTACACTGACAGCTAAAATTAAATCCTTACGCAAGCCTGTGGATTCCATCCGCGAAGCTGTGTTCACTGTATCTCCAAACAAACAGTAACGAGGCATTTTTATTCCAACCACACCAGCCGCACACGGACCTAGAAAGGGGATGCAGAGAATGCAAAAAAGCTGGATCAAGACACTATTTGTTTGGAAAGTGTCTCGCTGTTGCAGAGCAGTGCAGTACCTGCTGGAGCTCTGCATTCCTCACCAATGACAATACTCTGTACCTCACTTCCCAAAGTATCTGGTGGTCTCCCCTTCCACTCCAAACCAAGCCTAGCTCTGTTCATGTTGCATAATCCAATAAAAGCATAAAAAGGACATGGCCGCACAGTGTTAATTGTATTTAAACACACTTTTTGTGCAGAAAAAAGCCTACAGTTACAGTCTGTCAGTTTTGGAAGCAAGAGGAAAGAAAATAAGCTTCATTATGGAGGGGTGCATAGTGGTACCTCAAAGGGTTTCCCAGTGCCTCAGTTGCTTTCACCGATATGTTCCTCCCCTGGCAGCTGGTGTTCAGCTGGTTGTTGAAACAAACAAAAATGAAAAGATAAAATTTCCCAAAGTACTTGGGAGCTATCTACTTGAGCTATCTGCAGTTCCTCCTTGAGAAAAATTATTTTTATGGATTAATTAAAACATGAATTCCCACGTAGGCTTTTCAGAACTTTTGCCTCCAAAAGCATAAAATACAGGCCTGCATTTTGTGGCTAGGGAAGCATATCTGGCCATGGCTGATCTCCACTTTGGTCAGGAAGGAGCAGTCTGTAAAGGCTTATTTGATACAACTGGATTAATCATAACAGGAACAATGGCAGTTCTCTTTCTAGCTACTGACTTAAGCTATGAATGAATGGGTATGAGCTATTTCACCATGGGGGAGCAAACCAGTGGCTTATTTACTTCTGTTGCTCTTCCTCCAGGTACATTGTTTTCAACCTGGTTCTTCATGAGGAGAGCAGTTGCATATGATGTACTACCAGATCTTCTATGAATATCTATTCTGTTCAAAAACAAGGCAACAACATTGTCATTGTTGATGTAGCATTGCTGTGTACCGGAGTGAATTCCAATGCGAATCCAAACAGGCAGACCCGGCAGATGTCTCAGTTCAAAAGATCCCATGAAGCTGAGGATGTCCAGAGCCATCATGGAGATGTCTACAGCATGCCGGTTGCCATTCCTCTTTGGTAAACCACTCACCACCATGTAAGCATCACCAATCGTCTCCACCTGTGGAAACAAAATTAGAACTCGCTACCTGCAGACATGAGGTAATCTTGACCTGGTTTTCTCTCTTTTGTCTTTGCTTAGAAGGCAAATTCCAAATTTGTGTGTCCCTTGGTTGTTAACTGAGCAAAACTGCAGAGCTAATCACCTTGTAAACATCGTGATGGTCAAGAATGTGGTCAAAGTTCTTGTAGATATCATTCAGCATATCTACCACCTCCATAGGGGTGCTGTATTTGCACAGTGTGGTGAAGCCAACAATGTCACTGAAGTAGATAGTGACTTCTTCAAATAGCTCTGGCTCTACCAGGCCAGTCTCCTTCAAAGATTTTACTACTGGCCTGTGGAAACAGAGAAGGCAGGAAAACAGATGAGTAGTCTGTGTTTAATATTAAAGGTATTTTTTCATGCAACCCAACCACATAATTGCTTTCTGTGTAGGAAACATCAGATATTTTGCTGAAAACTGCCGCTGTAATCGCATTTTAGATGCTCATAATGCCTTTTAGCCAGGGACCTCAAAGCACTTAGTAATGTTAATTAATGCACTACAGCCTTACAAAATGCAAGTGTGTTAATAGCCATGAGGAAACTGAGGCACAGGAAACTGAGTTTCTTGGGTAAGGTCAGAAATAGAGATATTGAGTCAAATTTAAAACTGAAATTCTGAAACTTCTGACATGTAGACCTACATTCTACCCACACAATAAGTAAGAACAGACAAGTTTTTCAGTTTCCCCAGCGCAGGATTATTTTCATCCTGATAATTACATCACCTCATCCTGATTTCAGATGAGATGTCATAGCCTGATAATTTTATGGAACAAAAATTCAATACCATGACAGTCAACATCTATTCAGAGGGACCTTCATTTTCTTGCATTTCTAAATCCAGAAAAATATCTGTTCCTGGTAGATATATTAAAAAAGAATAACTGAAAGAGACCCAGAAAATTATAGGTGTTGCACAGTGCTGTGTTACGTCTACAATAAGACAATAATAGAGTGGTAGGAACAACAAAGAGTGGAAGAAAACATAGATTCCTTGTCACGTGGTCTACACAGCCAGATAATTTCAAATTTTCACCAAAACTGGATTGAACAGACACATTTTTTGTTATGATGAGTCATAAAATCAATACCCTGACTATTTAAATACCTTGGAAAATAGTAGTGACATACCAGGATAGTTTTACTATCCCAAATGTATGCAATACCAAAGTTATTGGTATTACCAAAATTACAATGTCAATAATACTTGTCCTATACCATACTCTGAAGCACCCGTCTAGCTCAGTCTGGCCCAGTATGGTCCAGACCACCTCAGCTTCTCTCTTGCATTGCTAAACCCCAGTCAAAAGTTGGACTGCACTTGTGCTCTGCAGCTAGAGACACTCCTGCCTAGCAAAGTGCTGGAGCAGAACAGAGCTCTGTGATGTGGGATCGCTGTAGACCTGTGTGTTCTCAGGAAGGCAATGAAAAGAAGTTTGTGCTGGAAAGGGGGATCCTGTGCATGAAGAGAAGCTGAGGAAAATAATGGGTCCCAGTACCATCTTGGCATGAAACTCCACCATAGGGTGGAGACCTCATTGACAGTTTCTTCTTCTTTCCTCTCTAGCAGGATACAGTTACAGGGGAAGGAAATAGAAGATTAATGTTAATCCCAATTCCCACTCTCCAAGAATCAGATGATAAACGTAAATAGCATGTCCATGAAAACCCTCCTGGCCAGTTACCTTGGAAGTAACATGAAATTAAGCCTGTCTGCTCTGTCTCGCTCTGCTTTGTATAGCTCTGTCCTTTCCTCCACCAGGTGCTCCAGGTTCCGGGAATATAGCTGTAGACGCCGGATCAGGGTATCCATGTAGCTTTCATTGGTCTGGCCATGGTAGTTACTGTGAATAACAGAAATACACGAGACAAGAAGAAAGGCTGATGGAAGCACATCGTTGAGAGAGACAAAAAGCAGGCAAAAAAGGAGCAACAGAAAACTTCTACAGTGTTTGACTTCCATGTAGTTAGAATGCAAAGCACCTTGAGTGCATCATTCTTTTTCTTGCTTGGAGGGCTTATGTGGATGAATTGCAAGTCTGTGATCCAGGCTTGTCACTTGGAGCTGGTAATTCTTAAAGTACCCTTAAATCACCTAGCCTTGTTAATATTGTCAACTCCAGGTTACCTTGGGTAATCCACATTCATTTGTAAAAAGTAACTGACAAGCTCAAATCCTGAGAGGAAGCTAAAGATAGTTGGTAGAAAATTGCATATAATGTTTAGGTGGGGACTTCAGACAGAAAGATAAGACAAGTTGGGGCTGCCTGTGTAGAAGACAGAACAATTCAATGAACGATTTGCAGTCCCTGGGCTAGTTTTGCTCACAAGATCCTACAGACTCCAGCCTACTAACTCCTGGAAGCAGAAGTATGGTTATCATGAGCCACTCAGAACCCCTGTTTGTCCGGGCAGCCTGCACTCGCCAGAGCAGTCTGAAAGTAGATGGGGCCAGGCTGACTGAAGAGTCAGATTAGTATTGTACCGAAGTGAACTTTAAAACCACTCTTACTTGAAACAAATCTTTATGTCAGGGATGCACCATCTTAGACTCCCCATGAGGAGAACACCGTGTTGCATGTGGCAAGAGGCAACCTCTTTGCTTTTGTAGGATAGAGGCTTAAGAGCTGAACCAGGACATCCTTCCATTCAGCTGCAGTAAGATTATTCGGTTGATACATTCAGTTATGCATAGTGCAGTTGTCCTTCTGCCCATGTCAAGTGTAAAATGATGTGAGTACTGTTGGGGTTTGTTGATGAGGAGAGCTTTAAAAACTGAGGGTCAATTTCCCAAGAGAATTCATTAAAAGCTCACTGTTCAGACATCAAAATAATTAATTCAGATCAAACTCTGTAGGAACAATGTAGCATTGGCCAGGTGAAGGGCCTGTATAAGCCAACAGGGTTTATTTGGCTATGGCCCTTATTTTCCCACAACTTTATACCAACAAAACCCTGTAATTAATACTTCTGCTGAGTTATAACCCAACACTTGTAGTCAGCTTAATTTGGGACCATCCAAACTCATTTATGGCACAACCCAGCTGGTCCAAACTTTCTAATCATTCGCCAAACATTTATGTGCAGTCATTTCCCGAAACTTAGACGACATGAGTCACTACCCAACTTTTGACTAGAGGCAGGGGGTGAATGTTTTAAATCTCTAATTATCCAGCTCGCTACTTTCACAATGTACCAATTTGAGGTATGGTGATCATCTTACCCTCGCTAAGCTAATACACGCATAGATGCTCATGTACACACATGTACGTATACGTACGCACGTGCTCACCTACGTTTCTTCCACAGAATAAAAGAGGATCTAAGTGAAGATGCATATTTTTTCCACTGACTGAATCATAATCACATCAGCTTACGTACTTAAAAAATATGAGCTTTCTAACACTTAGGAGGAGTTTGACTCCAAACTTAAGAGTTTCTTCATAAGAAACGGAGTCCCTGCTGCTCACCTGAATATTTTAGCCAGAGTACTCTCAATTTTCTTAAAGTCAGGCCTTTTCTCTGGATCTTCCTCCCAGCAGCTCTTCACTAGTGTATACACCTTCAAACAAAAATTTAAGGAAAGTCCACCTGAGTAATGGATACAGGAGCATAATGGTGCTAAGCAGCACTAGTTCATTAGGGAATTTCCAGTTACTCTTGACCGACAACATATTAAAATGTGTGACTAACTGTTTTGAATCTATGGTTAGGACACTCATTGCAGGCATCTTAAATTTAACTCTGTGGTGACTAGTGACATGATCTTAACTTGAATTTGCAATACATAAATGAAAGACAAGTAAATGGATCCAGTTATTGACATGGAGGTAAATGCTGTGGTAATTATATTTCCAATATCCTGAGTTTGGAATTTTTCTGCAACTGGTGATTCAGGCAAAAAGAATGGGGTTCATTGCTGAATATGTGGATGTCTACAATACAGGCATTTTCACCCGAGCAAGAAGCCTTAGGGGCTATAATCAGTGGAGAGAAGTGTATTTGAGACGTGATTCGTCCCATCTTAAAGATATTTAAAATAGGTCAGAAGAGTAGCACCATATAAGCGTCCATTTCTTTCCAGTGAAATCATTCTGATGAGTAATATTTCATTTCACTGGTAACAACTATAGAATACCGTTTTTTCCCATGAGGTTAGGGCATTTGGCATAAATTGTGCATAGCTTTCATCCTCCTATGGTCATGAGCTCTAGTTTGGCCAGGACTTCCACCACCCTTCACCCAGAAAATGGCTTAGTTAATTATTAGCTTACTTCCATGTCTCTTTCTCCCACTGTTTCCAAGGACAAGTCTGGTCGGAAGGGCTTCACTCCTTTGCCACTCTCCACTCTGTAAAGTTTCTCTAACACAGGAAAGAGATGCAAAGTTTTAAACAAAAAAAAAACACATAAGGACATTCCTTGTGGATAGCGTCCTATCTTACAAATTACTGTACAAACAGAAGCCTTGAAAACAGTTCTCTCATTTTTATGTGCATTTAACTTTGGAGCTTTTCTAAATATATGGCACGAGATCAAAATAGGCGGGCTTGAAAGCCCCTGAAAGCAAAAAGAATAGGAATGGACATGAGTATTTATTGGTCACGGTAGACATGGTTATGGCATCTTCCCAAATGAACGTTAGGCATTATTAGTGTGCCTCGCAGCATGAAGTATAGCTATAGTAAAAAACAATGTGAAAAGCTCATTGCAACTTGATCAAAAGGGTGGAGACATACAGCTCTCATCAGAGCAGTTCAAATGATCCTGCAGATGCTCGGCTTCCTTAAAACTAGGCTATCAATGTATATGGTTTAAAAACATCGCATTTGTTAACTCATTTGTACTCTTATTCATAAAATCAGTTCTATGAAAGTCATTTGGATTCTGAACATATCAGAATGCAGGCTGCATTTGCACATCTCAATTTAAGCACAGTTAAGTGAGAGCTAAAGCAAAAATATCTTTCTTTGTCCTTCTCCTCCAGACCTCAAGAGTTCCAGAGGGAGACAGTTAAAAACGAGAAGCACTTTTTAACCTCTGAAGTGAGAGAAAGAGAAACCGTAAGGGATCCATGAACAAGCATGAAACACATTTATTAATAATGTCTGATTATATTTGGGAGACAATTTTAGTGAAGGAAGCATATAGTGAGATGAGGAAGGTTTGTAATCGTGATGGTATGTGCAAGCCTAGAGCAGCTGGGGATGGCTAAGCATGTCCAGTGTGCATGATCACCCTAAAAAGATGCAGTAGCTTCCAGCTTTGTGGTACAGAAATTACAGACTAGAGAAGGAGCAGGAGACTTGAGTCTCCCAAATGCTATGGAGTGGAGAGACTCCTAAGAAGTATTCTGTGGGCTGAGAGACAGAAGAATCTGTGCGAGTCTTATGTATGCAAGAGGAATGTGTTGGATTTCCACGCTGTGCACGCCCCTGAGAGAGGAAGTAACAGCAACTGTTAGCAACACTGCAATTAGCCAGTGGCAGAAAGTAGTGGAACAAGGAGGCAGCTTGAATTGAGCATTGGTACATGGCAAGACGTCATAGTCTTGAACAGGGAATGAGGTGTTTCTGCGGAAGAGTGGAGCAACCAGCTGGCTTAAGAGCTGTCTCACAGAGAAGTCAGTGAAGAGAGTGAGAGACTATGATCTAGTTACTTCTATACATTAGAAATCCAGTTCTGTATGCCCATCGTCTTTGTGGGACTTCTCTTCTCTCATTAGTAGCAATATTATTGTATGTTACATTGATTGATACACATATTTGCAGGTTGAGAAAACTGGCTCACAGAGTACCTGAAAGTTGAGTTTAATTTTCCTAAGTTGGTGGATGGAGGCTAGATACAGGGCTTTTTAAACAACTTTTAAAAATCTGTCCACAGTCCTTGCTGCTGCCACTGAAGTCCTGGAGAAGCAGTTATATCACTTGTCCTGAAATATCAATATTATGTCTTCTAACTTCCAAAGATTAACTTCTGATAACCTAGCCATTGAAAGACTTCCTGCAGACATAAAAACCAAATGAATCTAACATGCAACAGGGACATTTCTTTGCCCATTACCATTGGCTCTAATTTGGTATTCTTTTCCCTCTTTTTATCTTAGATATTTGTAAATTAATGGTCGACCCAAGTTTGAGATACTCTCTTCCAAAGTTAGATGATGCCACAAACAAAATTCAAAGGTGTTTGAGTAGGTATGGTCTAGCCTCTTGCTGCCTCATCTTGGCTAATGAATGAATCCAGACTTTTAAATGAGGAGCCACTTCAGCAATATATAATAACACTCATTCCTTTCTATTACATGAAATTTGATGAACTGTTGAAACTAGGCTGAACACATTTACTGAAATTGCATAATCAAAAATCAAGGATAATAATACCAGAAGCCATTAAATCAGCAATATATATCGCAGACATCTACTAATACTTTTAAGGAAAAAACTTCGGGCAGAAAACAATCTCCTCACTGAATGGAAAACTTAAAATTTCAGCTGAAGTGTACACAGCAGATTTTTTTTTAAGTTACACTGAATTCAGACTTACCAAACAGGCTTCAGGCCCAGTAAATTTATTGCTGTCTTACTAAACATGCTGATACGTGTGACCATCTCCAGCAACCACACCTAGAGGTGCTAAAAATTCTTTCAGTTGGATGGATTAACCTAATGCTATTTGAAAGGGACAATCTTTCTAAAATGACAAAATGCAGTATTAAGAAACAGGTCAAAGTTAAAACAAGGAACCAGATTGTGACTCTGACAGCCAGGGTCAAACACAGAGGAGTGAGGATGCCACCACATGTTAGAAGAGCCCAGAAACACTGTGTCTGAGGCTAACTTAAAAACCATTAACATAACACAGAAAGACCGTAACTGCTGAACAAGCAGTTAAAATAATGTAGTTTGCTATGGATTTGCTTTGCAAGTCAAAATGAGGAAGAAAGATCATGGCTCTTTCCTTTCGCCATCTATTTTGGCGATATTTGTAAAATCCTTGCATTCATGAGAATGGTGCCTGCCTCTTCCCAAGAACAAGGAATAGGAAGACTTTTATTTTCTCTACCTTATCTTAAGCATGGAGTCCTGACGAGTTTGCTTGAAGGGAAACAGGAATTTCTAATCTCTTTTAGGCCTACATTTATATTAAAAAGTTGGTGATGTGAAATACTATGTTTTCCCAAGTATGAACGTAGATTTGCAATAATGTAGGATGATGAACATGCCCCAAAAGTTGTTCTCAAATATAACTCAGGAAAAGAGCTATTAGGCTGTCCAGCTACTGCTCTAGATGTTTTAACAAATGTGAGGCGGATCTATCAGAATGACTCAGAGGTAAAGGCAATGTCTATACTTGTTGTTGGTAACTGTCACTAGGAAAATCCCAAACCCACACATGCTTTTATGTCAGTTCTAATATATAATAATGCCTGCATTCCGGGAACTGGGACTGACTGGGCTGTTAGCCAGTCAAAAACAATGTCACAAAATGCACAAAATGGGGTTTAATGGATGCACTACAGGAAGAGATGCTTTTTTTTGACACAAGTTAAATGACTAAAGTTAATTTTGACTGGCTTGAATAAAGTCTGAATTGCCATTTTTTAAATGCCAACTGTTCTTGTGTCATGCTGCTGAGTATTTGTTGTTCTGTGTTGACATTGCTGATTTACAATGCCTGATATGAGTGAATTATTATATGTTGTGCACAACTCATAATAGAAAAACCTTTGTGGCCTTCGAATGCTACAGTAAGTCTGGACAGCGTTGTATAATTCCGTAATGCTGTGGCCAAGGTGAAGAGGGAGGAGAGAGGGCAAGAAAACTCAGTGCAAACTTTATTTACAGAAAGAATAAATACATTTGCCCCCGGAGTGAGATCCTTCAAACAGGCTCTTCATTCATCACACAGTGAAAGACGCAGCAGTTCAAGCTGCTGTCAGAGACAGTGCCTTTCACGAAACATGGAGAATGGGCCAGTTACAGCTACACCATCCCACAAGGCTGAAATGGAGGAGAAATCTATGGATTTACCTCTGCTGTCCCGGCAGTGTCCAGTGTAGAAGGTCTCCTTGCGTAGGATGATTTCTTGGGCAATGATCCCGTAGCTGTACACATCACCCTTCTGGGATACATCAGCATGACGGAGATGCTCAGGAGCTGTCCACAGGTCTGAAGATTCAGATGACAACAGGGGACAAGGTAAAGGGGGACGGGAGAGAGGTAACTGAAAAAGGGTGATGCTTCTCAGAGCATCCATTGGCTATAGTGGTATTTCCCTTTACTCTTTCCGTATCAAACCTAGAGCGCACTGCTAATGTTTATTTCCTATTTTAGCATTTTTCTTGAGAAGCTGACATTAATACAGGTTAGATAAACCTCTGATGTGGTAGTTCTCAATTGTCTGGGATTTGATGGCCCTGCTATTTTCCAGGGTCAATGCAAACCCTCACACCTCCAGAAAAGTTATAGCTATGGGCAACAGACTTGCTTCTCTTAGCTGCCATTCATGGGCTTCTTAGAAATAGCCTATGCATCTGTGTAAGACCAAGGAATGCCAGTGCTATAAAAAAAAAAAAAGCTGAACCGTAAATTATTGAGGTACATGCATGGAGTTTGTTATACAAGATGTCAGGTGAGAAGACTGTAATATTTCCCAGCAGCCTTGATATCATGAAGCTATTGAAATAATTCTCAAGTGCTTTTGAGCCTGACATAATATTACCTGCTTATAACCACTTTCTTCTACAGAAATTATTAATCTGTATGTCTAGTACAACAAGCACCATTGTACCTCAAAACCAGAACGCTGCCATGGTATGACAGTTTGTTATGACATGCTGGTGATTTATCATAACAGTGACCTGAACACAGCGACCCTGAAGACGGTGTTACGATATCAGGCTGCAACATCCAGCCACAATGAATCTGTAGATCTCTTGTGAAACAGAGGAAACTCAGTTTTCTGCAAGGAAAGAAATCTAGTAGCCAGAAATTTTGAGGCTGCTTGTGAAACCATTTATCTTAGGAGCAATGAAAAAAGAGAAATACATTACAATGTAATAATAATATACATTTAAATATGAAATTTGTATGATTAAGAATGAATAGAGAATTTACATTTAGGGCACTTTTCTTAGTCTTTTATGTTCTCATTGCTACTTTTGAGCATGTTTGTGTATGAATGTAAAAATTTTCTCTTAACTCAGTTACAACCAGTTTCTTCTCAGATCAAATACTACAGCTATGGCACTGTGGTGCTGTGCTTATTGTACCCCAAGCTCTACTATACAGATTCAGATGACATAATTTCAGAGGGGTTCATCTCTTACTCAAGATCAAGTAAGAAGATGAGTAGCAAGGAGTGCTTTATTTTAGAGAAATGTCCTATGAATATGAGATTACTAGAAAATTTAAAGAAAAGCTGTTAACATTATTCAAGTCTGATTGAACACATAGTGCTAGATTCCTACCTAAAGAATGAAAAACATTAAGGTTATCATAGCATATGATTACAGATTTTTTTTAAGGATGATCAGAGTCACAACTGTTAATGTTTAAATTAAATCACAGAGCAGTGTAGTAACACATGCATCTGATCAATGACAAGATCAAGCGGTGCTTAACTCCTTTTTTTCTTCACACAAGTTCAGCATTATTGCTAAAGAGAGCTGTTTGCATGAAGGCCTGGGATGCTGAAAATGTTTCTTGCATCTCAGGCACATGTGAAATCTCTGTTTTCTAAACTGTAAGTTGAAAATGTATCTTTCCTTTCCTTCTCACCTACACTGCTTGATTTCTTTCTCTATCTGCTAATAATTCTCTTTCATCATATTATTTCAGTTAAGACAGTGTTTTCAGATAGCATTTGTATGATGGCTGCTACATGAAACAAAATCACATTATGTGTTTTGTACTGTGTACAAGATGCAATTAGGCCCTACTGACTATGAACACAAGAAAATTCCATTGCATTGGAAAACATGAAGGAGAGTCCAATTGGATTCTGGTTTTACCTTTCCTTGGAGGCAGAATTGAATTACAGCCAAAATCAGTGATCTTCACTACCATGCGATTGTCTACTACACAGTTTGTGGATTTGAGTCGACCATGGACTTCAGTTTTGCTTGAGTGCAGGTAAGACATCCCCTGTGGTTGATAATAAAAGAGGAAGAAAGCAAGATTACATGTGAGACACTCAGCTATTACCAGACTCAACAAGAATGTGAAGTATTAGTGTAGTATCTGTCCAAGTAATTAAATGGCCTTCATCAGCAACGGATATGCATAAATCACAATTCCCTGTCATGGAGAGAAACCAATATTATTTTACAGAGGAGACTTTCCAAGATGACGGGAACTGTCAATGTTAAGAAATGAGGAGATGGATCATTAGAAGGATCATGTCATGGAAGACCATCCTTCCTCTTAGTTAACAAAAGTCTGACATAACATGTTGGGCTTTGATAAGATTAGAATACAATTAAGCAATTAGGAAAATTTATTTCCTCCCCCTGAAGTTTTGATTTCACTTGCAATAAATGCCTTTTTGGTAAATTTAGTACAGATTTGTTAGAATGTCACACAAAAAAGTGCTTCCAACTACGTGTTCATCCAATGGACACCACAGGTGTGAGAGAAATTGCTCTTTATGTCTGTATCATCTTTGGAGATTACCATACAGCAGAGGCTTCATTCAGAAACATTGCGGCAGATCCTCTCTAGCCCTCTGGGCTAAAGAGGGGTCAATGCAGAGAGTGTTAGGTGACGCACTAAGGCTTATATAAGGCAGGGGCTCAGAACAGACAATCATAAAGGTCTCTTTTGACCTGACTGATTATGGTTTTCTCTGTATTAGTCAATATGTATCAGCTATCCATGAGCTAAACTCGGAGGTGGGCACCATGAGGACTGGCCGATGCGGTTTCACCTATGTTTCCTGAGATTCAGACTCTTGACTCACAACGCAGACAGGTGTACAAAGGTGTGCAGTTTGCCCCTTTTTACTCATCGCCTCTGAATTTATCTCATTTAGTCGAAGACACTAGAACATGGTGTAATGATGAGAAGGGGCCAGCACTGAGGCATAGCAAGAAAAGAACATTGGTAAGTGGGCGTAAACTGAAGAAGGGAGTAGGTATGCTAATTTGCACCCTCTTGCTGTTATTTATTCTGTTTCATCTCTCTCTTCTGAACTACTTAAGATCACACCTACTTATAGCCTACTGCTGGTTGTTTTTCTTCCAATAGTCCTCTTTTCTGTAGCTCAGTATACGAAGCACAGTCTATATTCTTTGGAAGCCAGAACAGGTACGTCATATCTGTTTAGTTTCTTCTCTGAATGGTATTCCATTTAGACTCCTACATGTATAGCTCATCTTCTTGTACAATAACTGGTAGACAGACTTTAATCAGGGTTACATAGTTCATGTGGTCATGAATACACTGTATTTCTCTCCTTTGGTATCCATAGGTGGGAACAGATTACTGAAACATGAGCTGAGTTTTGGGCAGAGTAGATGTATGTCTGAGACACAAGCAGCCTGCAAGAGATGCAATCCCTGGAGAATGTTGTCGGACTGGTTATCCTGGACGTATCTAGACCATGCCAAAATTTAGAGACTGTGCACGCTATACCCAAGGAACACATTTCTTGATTAAGCAGCTTTTATCACGCAGCCCTGATGACACTGTCCAGGATGTTTTGCCTGCTTTTGGTCCTATTTCCTCCAGCTGCACCTCCTTCTGACACCTGCTTTCATCAGCCAGGAAATATACCCATTGCTACTGCAGAATTCCTAATCAGTTTCAGCATCAAATGGCAGAGAAAGGTAACTTTGATTTCCTTATACCAGGGCTTTCTTGTTAACAGTTTCTGGAGGCAGAAGTCTTATAGATGTGACTGATAAAATTTTCCTCTTTCCTTCCAACTATCCTATGCACCTACCTGAAAACAGAAACAGAGAACCTATTAAGAACCTAGGATGTGATTTTCAAAATTTATAATGACTTTCAGTCCAGTACTCCTAAATCCTTGAGGCATTCTTGTAACCTCTGCTCTGAAGCTCTGAAGCTTTAGTTCTGACTGAGAAATCCTTTTCCTGACACAGTTTGCACAATATCCTGCAGCAGCCCCTTATTTAATAAAATGTGTTGCAACAACAGTGTATGCACTAATAACTGCAAGGCTTGATTACTGCAATTCCTTCTTAGCAGACCTTTCATCAGAGCTCTTTGGTCACGTGTAACCAAATCCATGTAGCTACAGGTGGTGCCATCAGAACTAGAGACAGCAAAGATAGAAAAGAGAAAAAAAAAAAAAAAGAAAGAAAAAAAGTAAATGAGTAAATGGAGCAGGTTTAGGGTGTCCCCTTTGCCTACCCCACCTCTTCTAGTGGACAAGAGGATGCTCTAGGAATAGTCGCTGCTTGGCTAGCTGTACCAGGGAACAGAAATGATACAACCTTCTCTATTCAGAAACACTGATGCAGCAGCTTCTGTGCCAGATGAAGAGTAGGCGAAGTATGAGGACTACTCTTTTTTCTGCTTGGGAAATGGAAAACAACAAGGTGTAGGAAAGTGGTGGTGTGGAGAGGGAGAAGCATATCAAAAGGAAGGCAAAGGAACTGCAGGAGATGGTCAAAGGGATTTTTACAGCCTGGAGACCTGAGGCTGGGCCTGAAAAGGGCAGCTGCTCAGATGAGAGAAACTGGAGCTGAAGAGTGATGAAGTGACTTATGTAAAGCAAGAAGCCATTCAAGTGAAACTAAGACAGGGTGCCTGGAGGTTGAGAAGCTGGGATTTGGGAAAAGTGATACAAGAAGTTAATGGAGATGTCTAGGTCCCAGAGGCTCCACGACAGCATCAGGTCAAGGAATAGGAGAGACAGTAAGTTTCCTGATATTCCTAGGTACATACAAGTGTTCAGAAAGATTTTGTGAACTGTCTCTACTAACACAGCTAATAATGCTCAGGAGTCATTCCAGAGAACAGATGTGGTGCGCCAACCATCCTCAGACTCCATGTCCCGTCCCCATTACCAATGGTGCAGGGAACAACTGACTGTGAAGTCCCGGTTCCAGTGCAGTCACTGGGCATTTGGATTTCTCTCTCCATTTTGTAAACAGAACCAGTACTAATCCCTATTTTCTTAGGAAACATCTGAAGGTGAACTGCAAAGGGTTAAAAAAAATACCATGGGTTTTTTATATGCTATAAGGAGGAAGGGAAACTCCACTGCTGCTATTTAAAAAGAAACTTAATGCTGAACGTTAACTGAACTTGAAAGTCATTAACAAGGCCAACAAACTGTGACAATTTGGATTAAGGGGTCTTTAATAAAGAGCACAATTTTCAGTATCTCTGTAGAACAGACACAGTGGAGTCATTCATCGTGGAGACCAAATCTGAACTGATACATGTAGGGAAATGGGAGGACTGTTCAACTGCAAACCAGTAATAGGAAAAGGAGAGCAGTTGACCACTAGCAAAAAGGCAGAGGTAATTCTCTACATTTCCCGTAGCAGTATAATAAATAATTACACCTGTGAATTATAAAGGTTCCTTAACTACCAGCTGAACAGATACAAGTGTCTAATGTAGAATAGAATTTCCTTTACTGTTCATATGGAGTCGTCCTACCACAAGGACCTAAAATGTTGGAAGCTACTGAAAACCAGTCTAGGTTTCTGTACAGGATGAATTTCTTCCCTCTCGAACTGCCTGAAATGGAGAGCTCTAGTTTCTAGTTTCTCACTCTAGTGAGTGAGAAAATCAGGATGCGAATTAAACAATTTATTTATAAAAAGTTTATCCTGTCTCTGGATACAAATTGGAATAATTCCGTCATTTTGAAAAACCAGTTTTCCCTTATATTCCTTAGCTGAGGACAGAGAGCAGTGTGTTACGCAGCTCTTGTGACTGCGCAGACCCTACTAATCAAAGACACTGGACAACAGATTGTAACCTCTGATCTTTGGGTCACGTTTCTTTGGGGCATACTTTATTTGTTTATTTATAAATAGCCCAACCCCTCGAGTTTGGGAGCCACTTGCTCCTCCTGCCTCATATCCCCAGAGAAGGGAAGAGTGGAAAGGCATACATCCTCTAGCAAGGAGAAGAGAAGACCCTGAGAGCTTGCCTTCTCCAGAGGATCCATTTTGCAAGACAGGACAGGTTGATTAACATTGCACTGTCAGCAGCCCGCTTACCTTGGCAATATCGTACATGACGGAGATTTTAAATTCCCAGTCCATGAATGTGCCATCAGGGTAGGAGATTTTATCATTTAAAACATCCTGTGAAGAGAAGAAAAGAGTGGTTATAAACTGCATCAGGGAAAAGGGAGAAGATGAGATATGGGTATCTAAATCACACAGCCTTTCAACCAGCGACTGAATGAGGTAGCCCTTCATTTTTTATAGGGACTACGTGCACTAGAGCAGGAGTTGACTCAGAAAACAGGGAATATGAAATATATTTTAGGTTTGCACAGAGCTAGAAAACTGAGGACTCCAGAAAAGAGGGGTTTGTGTAATTAAAGGTAAATAGTGAATTTGCTTTTCATGCTGAGTCTTTAATAAAGCAAAATAAATGAGACAGAAATGGGCAAGGTGTGCAAAAAGAAGGGAAAGGAATTTCTGTGGCTTGTCCTCACAGTCCACTTCCTACCAATTTACTCATGGCCTTATAAGTTCAAAGTAGACTATTCCTTTATCTTAAAGTGCCAGTCATTCACAGTTCTTCCAGCCACTATGACTTCTGTTGCTAAAAGTAAACCTCCATGAGTATGTCAGTTTACAAGAAAAGAACTAGAGACAGAGCTGTTGTTTTGCTGCCTTGCTGCAAGTTTGTACCAGAGACCACTGCTGCTGATAAGAGTCTAAGAACTCAGAAGCAGAGACAACGTGTACCTGCAGAAGAGCTGATGCCACCATTACTTCATGATTAGCACTGAAATAATATGGTAGTAATAAACCATAGGTCTTTCCATAACTCTTGCCAGGCATCAATTTACCATTTCTTTTTATAAACAGAAATGAAGGGCTGTTGTCCCTTACAGCATGGGATATGCCATATTCCAGCATCATACTGTTTGTCCCTTATTAATATAGAATATATTCTTTTCTCTGTCCTTTCGCAGTCTGTGTGCAGCGTGGGGTCCATGAGGGCATCAGCAGAGAAAACAGATACAGCTTAGAAAATAAAGAAAAACTCATATCCTCTATGCTCCTGATAGGGGACACAATACAAATGCTGGCTGTCGCTGTTGCCTGGGCAGAGCTCTGCCTGTGCTTTTCCTTGCTTGCACCTCACCTCTGCCTGCTGAGAACCATCAAACTGATGGCAGCCACAGCTGCACCTGGGGAAGGCTAGAGAGAAACAATCAAGGGGGAGGGAACCCAGAGTCAGAAACCCGCCACTACTTGCTCAGTCTGTGGCTGCTGCATGAGGGCCAGAGACAGAAATGGGGATTTTTTTTTCTTACTTTGAAATTTCAGAATTTGAGGGTGGAAGGAGACCTGCAAAATTATTTACCCGCAGAGAACCTCTTTCGCAGTACTCAATCACCCCAAAGATCATGGCGTCTATCTTCACAGTGCCATAGAACTTGGTCAGGTTGTAATAATCAATCTGTAGGAGCTAGAGCAGAAACACTGCATATTTTTAAAAGGAATCATTGTTAGTACAGAAACACAGGTCAAGGATACTTGTGTGACATGGCTTTTTATCAGGCCCCGATAAGATGTATGAGTTTCCTTTAAACCAGTGTGTACTAAGCCACCAAGTGAAATACTTGAAGACATTAGTCATTCCTGAGCCTTCTGGATTAGGGAGATAAGAGTGGCTGCTGTTGGACACTGACTACAATTTAATTCCAGAGCCCACTCCATTATTGCCTCCCTACTGAAACCTCCCAGTTGACCAGAATAGCCATTATGAGTGACAGAATGGTGTGAATCAGTCAGTAAATGAGCAAGTAATAAAAATTTAATGATGCTGCATGATATTATGGACTTTGTCCATTTATATAGACAACTGTAGTTTACTTTGATGTATTTTTAGAGCTTATTGAATCCGCAGTATAGCTGTGTTGTGTAAAAAGGAAAACTATTCATTCAAAAAAGATGCAGTACTGCAGCCAGATTCATCTCTCATGTTGGAATAGTCTGTATGCACAAGTCAGCAGAGTTACTTATATTTAAAGAGCTGCACTTGGCATTCAATAATAAGATTTAACTACAACATTCTGCTACTAATGAATTAGCATGATATAAGCAAAAAGAGTGCATTGCCTTTTAGCATGAGCTATAAAAGTGTATTTAGCAAGGCCGAATGACAGAGCATGAATTACTTCATTCATCCTCAGCTTCACTGGCATACAGTTCAGGCTCTGAACTGGTGATGAGATCACACACACAACGAGAAAGTTCATCAAGCAATAATATCCTTTGAGGAACTCATTACCCGTCCACCTCACAAACATCCACAAGCATATGGCTGTTGGAGTTGACAGTGGAAAGCAATGACTTCACTCATAGTGCAGCGTCCAGTTGCTACATGCAACAGTTACCTTGTTCAGTTCTATTTTTTGCTTCTCTGAGAAATTACCATCGCTGTTTTTGAAATCCTTTAGGATTACCACCTGGAGAAAAAATAAGTCGGGGGAAAAATCGTAGGTTTAATACAACAGCAATTCATCCTTCTTTTCCAAGAAACATCCATACAACAAAATACTACAGAAACATCCACCTACAGCTTTGCTATTGGAGTTTCAGTTAACTAACTAATAAGTACCGGAGTTATATTTCCTTCAAAAGATTTGCCAGGTAGGTAAGAACTCTTTAGAATTGTCAATGATGCAAATGTTAACTCAACATGAATATATCTCAGTCAGGCCGATATCTCTATGGAATGTACAAGAATTGCCATGTAAATGGCCTGTCCTCCATTAATCCGTTAATCTCCTTGGTACCAAAATGTATCCGATTCGTAGTCCCCCTGTTTCTGCTTCTGCACTTCTGGACTAGGCTAGGAGTTCATGGAGTCTAATATGTTGCCTCCTGTCAGGAAGCAAAACGCAAAGCACTGATAGGGAATAAATGGCTTATTTCTTCCATAAGGTCAAGCCATTTTGTAAGGTCAGGAGAGGTGGAGTTATCTCTGGAGAGGAATGACCTCCTCCCAGAAAGAGCCCTCCTAAGCCCAGGAAGGGAGCATGGACACTGCAGTCAGGTTACCTTCTTGTCATATTTGCCTTGGCGCAGTCTTTGGGTGGAGTCACGTCTCTTATCTTCATCAATCTGAGAACAAAGAAGAATAATTAACTTGCAATTATCACCTACCTGCCACTTGGCAGGTCCAGAGAGCTAAGTAATGCCAGTGTGTGCCACACAGAGAAGCATAAGCCTCTCTCTCCAGGGAGTGCCACTACATGCCACAGAAAGTGTGGTACATCCATGCCTCTCCCACAGCTGCCGGGCCCTCCACCTGCTGCTTTCATGCTCTTGGGCACTACAGAGGCATAACAAAGCACAGGGAAATAATTTGTAACAGTGGTGGTGTGGAAGAGACTGGAAATCAATACCCAGCACATTCATCCATCACAAAATGAGCTTTACTGTTGGGAAACAGATACATTCTATTAGAGAGCGATAGATGTGGAATAATCTCTTTTTTCTTCAATATAGCAAGCGAGGGTTAAAAAAAAAAAAATTAATAGATCCTAGTTCTACCAGAGCCATAGCCTGCAATGTAGTCAGAGCATGCCAAAACGCCAGTATCGATAGTCTTTAGAAGGCAGAATCCAAGATCCAGCTTCAGGCATTGTGCGTCTCTTACCTTCAAACTAACATGACTTGTCTCACTGGTCTCCAGAGGCAAGATTTCCTCCGGCGGTATATGGGACCATTTCTTCCTCCGACGCTCATTATCTCTCCTGTACTTCCTGCAAAACGAGTGAACTCATTCAGAATATCCTCCCAGTGAACCGAAACACACAACAGGATTAGGACAGGGAAGCTTCCAGTGTTGGGATGACACAAGGATGGAGTGTTGAGTGGGCAAGGCTTGAGCACAAGCCCTGTGGCTCTTGTACAGTTTTCCAGTTTGGGGCTACTCTAATTCCTCTAGCTTTGGGAAAGCCTAAATGCTCATTCAATTCCAGAGATGTGGCAGAAGAACAGAACAGATTTAGCAGAACAACTGCTAGGCAATTGCCAGAGTCTCAAGGGAGGTCAGAACAATTTAAAGCACAAAGGACTGTCTGGATTTTATATAGTCTTCTCCTCTTTGTTATTGAATGTACTCTGAAGGAAGGTCCCACAATCAAGTGCAAGCCAAAGGAAGTCCTGGCATCAATGCTGGATGGTAAGAACTGGTGTGAATACAATGCCAGGACAGGAAGTAACAACAGTGTTGAGATGAGATGCCTTTTTGTGTGTGTCCCTCATATTCTGCACATTTTGTAAAAATGAGGGAAGAGCCATTGGAACAGGGAGGAACAGGGAGAAGGAAACTACTGTCTCCCAGGGAGACTTCTACTTCTCCCTTGATTATTAACCTGACATAACAACGCCATGGATGCAAATCCTACTTGGCATATACTAAAGAGTTCACACTGAGGGCAGCCACCCAGGTATGTAAGGTAAGATAATGAATGGCTCTTCAAGGAGAGATCAAAGGCATTGCCCTAGGAGGAAAACTGTTCAAGCACAAACAGAGAGCCAAAGGGGTTGGTACCTTAGAATCAGCAAAGAGATGATCAGAACCAGAATCACAATTCCTGTGAGTGTGAAGACAGCAATGGTCAAGACGTGTGGGCCTGCAGAAAAGAAAAATTGAAAAATAAACAACTTGACAGAGGACACTGAGAAACAATATTATATTTAAGAAATTACCCTCACCCGCGCATGTGCAAGTCACAGTTGCTGAGCAGGGATATTCTTTGGTCACATCCAAATTGAGAGGCTTTGGTAAAGTCCAGCACTGCCTAGAGATAACAAGTGCCTGCCTCTCACTGCGGGATGAAGCATGACCCAAAGCAGTGCAGTCTTACCTCCCCACCTGAGGCATGGGCGCTCTGTAGGGACACCCAGGTGGGAGATGAATTTAACAGCACTAAATCTCACATCAGCTCAGCAGGAGGGTTTTCAAGTGTCCTCCTCTTTAAAAACAGTTTAGGATAGTCCAGGAATAAACCTGACTTTTCTTAGTAACCACATTTTAGAAAATGAAGCAGACAAATTTCTCCTTTCAGTGACTTCTTAAGAGTCGATGGTGGAGGCAAACCTTAGGTACAAATCTCCATGGGATAGGGATGTAGATGGGGAAAGCAGTTGACCATTTGTAATCAGAGTCACTGGCAGGCAGGAAACATTGTTTGCCCCCAGTAAACTCAGGGCTTAATGCAAAATTGGCTCTTCATTGACTTCTTTGGAATAGGCTTTCTCTGAACTGGGGAACAAAGGTTTGGTCCCTACGGCTTTTATCATTAAACCCAATACTCAGTGATGACTTTCTGATTCAAGGTTTATAACATATGTATTTTCCTTTCCAGTCCTGCTGGGTACCCTCCCAGTGAGAAGGACACACCTCTTCGACAGTGAATTTTCCACAACTACCCATACCTATGTCACTCAGAATCTTTACTGATATAAGTTGCTTCAGGATAGGATACACCTGAAGATCACAGCTTCCACTCAGAATTTCAGCTGATACAGAGTACAGCCACTTATGGATTTGAAAGGCATTTCTCAAAGAACTTGTTATTCTGGAAGAGGTCAAAATGAAAATCATGGTACAGCCTTTAACATACACAAACTTTTTAACATGTTGCACCTGGGTTCTCCCCTTATTGGCCCAATTGTTTAAAGTGATGCTGTAGTTGTAGACAGAGCTTTGGAGACTCTGAACTCATTTCTGAACATGTCTGCAGACACTGTGTTGGGATGACAAGTGGTACTGAGTGGACTCTACTTTTCAATATGAAATTCATATGCTAGAGAGGGAAATTAATCTGGTGCAGCACAAACCTGCCAGATTAGTGTCCTCGGAAGCTGCCAGGTGCCAAACAATTTGAAAATCAGGCTGCTCAGGCATCTGAGGACTTAGACACAAAATCACAGAGCACACAAAGGTCCTACTCCTGAGCAGACAAGCAGAACTGTTGAGGCTGGGAAGTGATTATTTAAGGTTGTCATTTTGATTGTCTTAATGTCGAAAAGCGAACTGATACCTGTCTTGGGTCAGTTCTTGAAGCTCAGGGGTACTGGGAAAGAAAGTTGTGGCCACCAACTTCCTTTGAAGAGCAGCAGGCCATTAGTGCAGAGCTTCGTGTGGTGGCCACACGTCTAGAGCGTACCTGCTCTACTGAGCAAGTGTCTCAGGCAAAGAAGGCAGAGGAGAATCTAGTTTCGCAGATTGCCATGTTGGTTCTGGATAGTAAAATAGCTGCGCTACTCAACCTTCCTGAGGCTAATGCACTTCTGCATGTGCCCAGAAAAAGAAATAAAGGCACGCAGGAAAACAATAAAGTGTAAAAATGAATAAACAAATACAAAGCAGCAATAGACACACTAGCTGCCTCCAGAATCAAACACCAGCTGGGCAGGGATTTTGAACATGCCAATGTAAGTGTCTGCATCTGACATAGAATTGAGTTTAGGAACTCTGGATCTTGGACCCAGCTTTCTGGCTTTTATTTTTACTCTGTGTAGCACATCTCCTCACCTTCTTTCTGTGTGCTCATCTCAGCATCAGTTTCAGGGCCTCCTAGTAACTTACTATTCATCTGCTCTCCGTTGAAAACTGTTAGTACTAGGCTTCCCTCCACCAAGGAAGGACATTAAGTTACCGCTATAAAACGACATATACATGAGAATGTGCAAAGCCATTTCCTACGAATTCTGTAAAACTTAAGCTTTGTGAATAGTGGCTTGCAGCTTAACAATCAGCTGATTGAAGTTGCCCAGGGAAGTGCTGTGGGTCCGCGACTTCCCGTTCCTGAGGCTCTGCTACCACCTCCTGGATCTTGGTATCATAACACACAAAGGGAGAGTGCATCACAAATTAATTGTCTTCAGCTCTTCTGGAACCAGAAACGTTTGTGTATTGAAGGCTGACCTTATCCGTGTTTAGAGTGAGGGTTCAAACTTTCTGAATAATGGAAAAATGTGGATGAAGCCCCTTTTTTTAAGGAATGCCAGGAGGAAAGAGGATAGCAGAACTGGGTTGACTGTTCTCAATTACAGCTTAGGAAGGATCAGGGCTCTGGTTGTTGCGTTTGTTCACCTCCTGGAGGAAAAAACGTATTTTTGGTTGGAAAGTTTTGACTGGCTTTGTCCGTACTTAAAATTACTTAAACTTTGGCAGTAAAAAGTTGCCATTTGTGGGAATATATTTTTTTACAGTCACACTGAAGGAGGGCTTATTTTTTAAAAAATGTGAAAACAAATAATCAAGTGCCTGTGGGAGGTGGTTTTAGCTTGGCCACAAAGTCAGGCCTTCGTTAAACATTGAATGTTAAGTTACTAGTTTGTAGCCACTGGCTTTCTGCAATTCCCAAACATTTTTCTTTTGGCCTTGTACAGCAGCTTCAAACAAGGATGTATTCAGGGGAATCTTTAGAAGATTCAGAGATCATCTGACAACACAACGTGCTGTGGGGACCAAGGGATGAATGAGAATAGGACTGGAGCAACACTGAGAAGGCTGGGACCAAGCAGCAAGCCCTAATTTGAAGCCATCTGATTTACTTTACTGAGGAATAAAAGTGTTTGAATTCATCCACCACCTTACTGTGAATGAACTTTTAGTTATCAGAATGTCTTTGTTCCTCCAGTTATTGGTTTGCATTGTAATATTCCCTAGAGGAGGTAAGCAGTACGGAAAACTAATGGAGGCCTTTAGCAGAGACCATTAACAGCAGCACCTTTGGACACTCACAGATGAGAATGACTCAGGTGAAAACTAACCCACTGTTCACTAACCCCTGCAACCATCGCCACTGCAATAATTTTTATCCTGCATATCATACCCTGAAGAATACACCTTTCCATTGCCACTCACCATGTGGCGGCAGCCTACCTGGGGAAACAATCCCATTCTGCTCAGGCTGGCAAGGCTGTACTCTGCTATGCTGAATTACAAGGGGATTCAACTGTTCTACCCAGGAGTCACCAAAACCTCAAAATAAAAGGTGGTGGTGATTTCTGGGATTTCAGATTTAAAGTTTGAGTGGAGCTAGAGTAATAACCTAGTTTCCCATTGTCTTTCTGCAAGGAGCCAGCTCATCTAAGAGACCCCTCCAGAGAAGCACCCTGAACCTGCACAGTGCTGTGTCCTCTCCCCAGCTCCTTGCAACAAGGATAAAGGGGCAAGCAGAAGCCTCCATGCTGCATCAGCAATAAAAAATACAGAGTCAGATAACTTATCATAACCTTAACTCTGCTGCCTTTCCTGAACAGCCTCTCAAACAATTCACACCACCACCATCTTCTAGTGAAGGTTTTATGTTTGGGAGCTAGCTATCTCTTCCGAAACACGCCATGGTATTCCCCACAATCATTGGCACCGTATGGAGGCTATGAAAGACTTAGTAACACCTAAACAGAAATGCAGGTTTAGAACCGGGCTGGATGCAGAGAACATGAGGGGCTGGGGCGGGGGAAGGAAAGATGCTGTTCTGCTCCCAGCTCCTGGCATCGCTGGCTGGGGACAGTGTGCAGGTAATGTGCTGGATTGCACAGCAGGTAGATTTTTAGGACTGTGCGACTTATCTTCGAGGAAGAGGTAGGTTTAATGGGTGTCTCACCAGTGCCTGGAATATCACTGGGCAGCTTGTGGTTCTTCCAGATAAAATCTGGACTGGAAGTCATCACGTGCGTCTTGTTATTGTGAGTGTTGAAATGCAGAAGAGTTCCAAACTATGGGTGTAGAAGGGAAGAAATGCAGTCAGCAGCTGTCCTCTCCCTCTTTTGTCCCTTGCTTCAAACTACCCTGAATAAATGTATTGCCCAAACTCAAAGTAATTCTTGCTCTTTCTGCTACAGTGGTGCATGCCTCAGCTTAGCCATATGTTTGGCTGCCATATTCTTCCTCATTCCTCCCCTCTCTCTGAAAAGAAATGTTATCAGTCCCACAAAATACCAGCTGCACTTCATTTACTGAATCACCAGATGACATCGATCTTGTCAGTCTCCAGCACGCCTCTCATGACCCTCTCCTGGCACGCACAACATGCCTTGGCATGCCACCACTTCTGCTGTAGTTATTTTCATCATTCTTATGCAATAGTACAGGGTATTTTGTTTCTCCCTTCACATATAAGATTGAACAGTTGCTCCCTGGACATACGTACATGATTTTCAGTCTGTGACGTGTACAGCAGGGACAAAGTGGAATCAATGTCTCCAAATTCATCTAGAGTCACAGGACCCAGTACACCTGTGGACACAAGGGATTAGTCAGAGGGCTTGCCATCTCAGAAACACAAATACCTGTCAGAAAGGATGGGATAAATAAAAGGATTTCTGATGCTCGGGATATTTTTCTTCTTCATGTACACACTAGAAAACACATCAGGTTGGTGTGGTGCTACTTCTCCCTTAATGGCACACTACATTTTCTCTACAAAATCCAATAAAAGGTGTTGAACTGACTGCACTGAAGAGGAAAGTCTCCCTCTAGCTATAGAAAAATATATTTGTCAGGTTTCTTCAGCATACCAAGAATGTCAGAGTAACCTCCCTTGAAGGGACCATTTTAGAGGTGAGAAAGGAAATTGCCTGTTTCCACCTGCAGTTTGAATCTATCAGCAAGAAAGGAAATACAGGGATACTTCATTCCTCTTGCTCTTTTGAGAGCTACCTGTTTAGCTCTAATAATATTATTTTAACTAACTAACATCTTTTTCCCTTTAACCTCCTGCCTCTTTATGTCAGCAAATGTGCAGATTGAGAAATTGCCTATGTAGCACATTCCAAGGATTTTAAGGTGGAACTTCCTAAGTCCCTCAGCATGGCTTGACTTTGCTCTCATGAAGCCAGTCATTTCAACAAGAGCACAAGCTTAGCCAATACCCACCACTCCTAAAAGTCTCACCTTCACTTTTTCCCTTTTCTCAGGAGGGTCTTTTTGATCAGCTTCAGATTGCTCTCTTGCTGCCATTGCTGATGACTTATTTTATTTTTCCTAAAGTTCAGCATCATCATTATTTTAGTTCAGGAATTACCTTCTCCCTTTTCACCTCAAAAACTGATGCTTAGTTTTTCATGGCCCACCTTCTTAATATCAAAATAATTATGATATGAACTCCCTACTCTACCAGCCTCCAGCACAAGAAAGAATGACGGTGGTTCAAGACCTTTCACTTTTAGGATTATTTTTTTAAACGAAACCTAGAACTAATGTGGAGCATTACAGTGCAAGATTTATTTTGGATAACTAAGGAAGTTTGTGCAACTTACCTTTCAAATTTAGAGTAAAACTGAAGAGATGAGTTTACTCATATTCTGTCTCCGGGAGGAATTAGTAAACTCCATTTTGCTAGGTTTGGGATACCATGGTTAAAGCAAAAATAAACCCAAAACCTCTTAGGCCATATTAGGAAAATCTGGGAAACTTCCACACACATGTTTGCTGAAGGCAGGTAAGACATAAACACAAAGCTTTGAGTCGTCATTTTGGTTGGGACAGATCTCTGATGTGAAATGACAGCTGGGACTTTGCCCTTAGAGAGGTAGTGTTGTCACTTCTTTGTGTCAGTCTGGCCTCTGTCTTTTCCTAATGATTGAATTCTGTGATTTTAAGCCTGTGGCCTACCAAAGCCCACTGATGCTAGACAATCTGTGAGAAGAACAAGAAAGTTGGCTAATAAGAGCCAACCCATTGCCAGCTGGCTTACAGTCACACTGCAGGCACCCAGGCCTACACTGGCTTTGTAAACTGGGAAAAGGTTGAAACTACTTCATTAAAGGTTAGCTAAGTGGGCTTCGGAGTCATTTTGAACATCAATCATGTTTCATAAGAACTGGCCTGAAGTCAAGGCTAGACATTTAGAGGAAATCTTCGAAATGCCGCTGTCGCAAATTAACAACCTGAATGCCAGGTTGCCTCTGAAGGAAGAGTGGAGTCTGAAACCCACCTATATGCTTCACTCTTCCAGCTCCTTTCTCATTCTCCAAATAGTCTCCCTATAGGGAGTTCAGCTCTTTATCAAAAGAATGACAACAGCTTCAGGTCCTTGTCCCTGTCCTCCACCTCTGCTGACTGGGAAGCTCTGAATCTCCTCCAGCAATTTTCTTTAAATATGTTTTGTACTTCAAAGCAGCAGGAAAAACGCAACAGCCCAGAAAGAAGTCTGGTCCTCAGACAGTCTGTGGTAATTGCAATGTTTCAAACCATCACCATTTTGACTTTCTACCTCCTCTGTGTTGCATGCACTGAGATGATTCTGCACGACTGCTATGTAGTGCTTCTGCTAATAGTGAAGATAACACCCTCAGGAAAAATGATAGAAAAAGAAAAAAGAGTGGGAATAAAACTCATTGAAGGGCTTGGACTTGTTTAGTGTAGAAGAGACTTGTCCTAAGAATGCTTAAAAACAAACTTCTTTCCCCTCATGAATTTAGTGAACCCTACACAGGACTGTACTTCTTTTACCTTCAAAAGTGATACTTCGGAATTCATCGATGAAACTGAGAGGTGACACTGGGCTCTGGGAGGAGAGACATTTCTTCAGAATATGTCCAAATAGCAAGACTGCATTAAAATAGCCAACAAAAAAGTCATCTTCCATCTAGAACAGGAGAAAAAGAAATATGGGAATTTGAGAGTTCATGATTCTGCCTTAAAGCTACAGTATCTTTGATGGTGTCCATTTGTCAAAAATTCCAGCATGGAGACCAGAATCTGTTGAACACAGAGTTGAGTAGATGAGAAATGCCACATCAACATATTGGAAAAATAAAGGTAAACAAAATATATTTTTGTATATATGAAGACAGGAACGTGTTGAAAACTTCCAAGAGGCCAGTGTAAAGCTCTGGCATGCTGATCCTGGCACAAAGGATTCAAGAAATCCTACATTGTATGTTCTGGGCAGGTCTGCTCAGCGGGATCCAAAGCCCCTGCCTTTGGATTAGACTTTCTGCGCAGATAATCCAGTGTGGTGCCAGCAAGTCTGGGCTTCCAGATGGCCACAGCTCAGGGGCAAGGAGCTACGCCAGAATTTCCAGCAGCCTTTCATAGACCTGGCACCCAAAAAGCATTGAGCCCAGGCTGGGCCCTGTAAATCCAGCCAGAAGCTTCAGGCTGCCGGCTGGAGAGCTGAAGCTCAAAGGCACAAGTCCTGGGAGGAACTCTGCATGTAGAGTCTGGTTCCTGGGCAGATGGCAGGAGTATCAGTTTCACTAAGCAGATAGAGGGTTTGCATAGTTTCTGCTTTTCAGGAAATTAAAAAAATACACATTTCCTACAGTAAAAAAAAAAAAAAGTTCCTGCTTTTGAAGTTTAACTGGAAAGCCCCTGGACAGAAACAGCAATGGTTGCCACTGCTTATACACACCTGCACACAAAAATCAGTCAACAATTATTAGTTCTGAACTTTCCGTGCTCACATCTCGACTACACCTATAGATCTTCCTTCAGTGATGCCTTACAGCTACATATAAAATCGTCAGTCACTGAGAAGTGGAGTCAAAAGGCTATGTATCTATAAGTCTCCCTCATGCCCCATGAACATGACACCTGCAGACCAAATTAAAAGCTTGAGTTGAATTTCACAAAGCAGGAATATGAGAGCCTGGGTGTTTGCTTTATGATTTTATATTTTTGCATAATCACAGCAGGACAAAATATCATCCTGCGATAATGTAAGAAAATATCAGGATAGAAGCATGATGGGGGATGATTACAGCTGTGGTTTTAGTTTTCATTTCCTAGTGCGTGAACATGAACAAACTGAATGCAATAATCAGATATAAAATAGTGTGGTTACCAGGACAGCATCCTCAGGCGTTACAGCATTCGAGCTGTAATTGCGTGAAGCTGGTGGCAGAGTCAGGACAAGTACATTCCGCATGTGGTGGGCTGAGCCGTTGTTCCTGAAGTACGTGTTACTGCAAAGCAAAGCACAAGAACCCCACGGACAATCAGCAACAGGGACAGCGGTAACCGTGACAGAATCACTCTCCTCGGCAGCACTGTTATTTAACAGGTTAAAACAGTAGTTCTAAATATAAAATTTCATCAGGGACAAAACTCCTTACGTTGTTCATTCCCTGATGCCAGCTTCCGTGCTTAACTACATTACAAGGTAATATCAAACAGATCTAGCAATCTGAAACTCAAAGGTTGCAGTTAATTATTGTTATTATTGTAACTTTGGTTTCTGTTCCGTTTATTTCCTCTTCTTTCAAGCAGGAGTTTATATTTATTAAAACTAAGTCTCTTCTTGGAATCTACAGTACTGCAATCTGTGGTTTCTTCATGTTATTGTGCATGTTTCTGACCTCTTCTGCACTCTTTTGTATGTTCGCATGTCCTCTAATTTTGGTATTTCCTGCTAGAATTGAGCATGACAGGATTTGTAATAAAAGCATTTAACAGGATGGCATGAAACAATTGGAGAGGTGCAGAGAGCGGCTTACTGATTTGTTTAATTCATTGAGCTAGGAAAATGAGAGGAAACTAGTGAACTTGAAAACTATGCTAAAACAAGCAGAAAAGGTGGTAGCTTTCAGGTATCTTTGGTTTCATGACCCTAACAGGACATCTGGAAGTGCTTCGCAGACTGGCAGCCACAGGATTCAAATGTTACAGAGGAATTTAGCAATAGATACTAGTGTTAAATGGCAGCATCTGCCACTGCTATAGCTAGATTGATTAAAAGAAATATTGTATGAGCCTTCTCTCATTATTCATGTTTGATAGTCCTTTTATTTTTTCAGTCAGTACTGTATTAAGAATTTTTGGAGACCACAGCCTCCACTCCATGGCCATCAGATGGGATCCTGACACCAGAACCCTGTCTCTGCCTTTCCCCGAACCTTCTGACTTTTACATTGCAATTTTCACCCTGAAGAATTTCAAAGTGCTTTTGATTCAGGCTTGGACTGAACTAGCCAGGTGAAAAGGAAATTTCATTAGACTTCACCAGACTGGATAATCCTACAGCATCCCACCTCCCCTGAGGGAGGCTTAAACACTGTGTTTGTGTCCTGGCTGCCGGAGGGCTCAGACCTGAGCGAAATTTAAATCCATCACTCTGTCTGAGGGACTCTGTCTGACTTGTCCACGTAGGAGAAGCATGGCACCTTGCCTACTGTCTTCTTCTACAGCTGGAGTTCTGATCTAACACATGTGTCTGTATTTCATTCCTGTTTTAAGAAGGAGAACATGATTTGAGATACTCAGCAAAATCAGGGGTATGTAGCAAATTTAAGGAGGGCAGCATATAAAATGGGCTGAGGCAGCTGGGTCTACCAGAAGGATGTCACAGCAGAGAAGCCCCTACTTGTCCTCACCTATTGTGAGGCAACAATTACACACGCAACACCAGTAAGTAGAAGCACTCACATACGTAGTCCCCATTGTGCATTTGCAAAGAAACAGGAACTGTGGCCAGTCGCCTCAAGAAAAGCAACTGGGGATTCCTAGTGCCTGGATAAAGTGTTGAAAAGTCTAAAGCTTTTAGAGGCACTTCTGAGAAATATATGTGGTGAACTTGAAAGTGTACAGGACAGAGAAGATCCTGTTAGAACCTGAGCCATACGTTCCAGTTTGGACCTAAAGGTTAAATAACTGAAATCATTAATCCAAAGTGCCTCAGCCCTACCCTGTCAAGGTCAGCCTTGGACATGAGGGCTGAGAAGTCCCACAGGCCCTGGAAGTTCATGGATTCTTTTGCTACATCAGCAGTGAAATAAGGTCAAGACACGGGCAGGTACATTTGCCTTGTGATGGTCCATACCATTAAGCTGCCAGCACAGTCCCAGGCATGGTTTTGGTCTGGGCCAACTAGCTTTGTCCCAGGCTGTGACTTGGCTACGGTGACTGGAGCCATTCCAAAAAGGCAGTTTGAGCGTTTACACTTACACTTAGCCATATGGACGTGAGCTGTGCTGTGTCACTTAGGCTTAGGACCAGAGATCAGCTCTCAGCCCTTGTATACAGACAAAGCTTTTGAGGCTGCCATTGATCAGGCCAGTTTATATCAGTCCTCATCTATAAAGATTTTGTAATTAGTAATATAAAGATGAAATCAAACAACAGAAAACTTAGCTTGTATTCTAAGAAACGTCTCCGAAAAGTTAGATTTATGTAGTTATGAAGATGTTGAAGAGATGGTTATAAAGCGGAAGAGTTATGAAGTGGAAGAGACAGTTGTACCACTCTTAAATCATTTAAAAATTGAATAAATGGAGCCTAGAAAAATATACTGTAAGCCACATTTACATGATTCTCTGGTTGGGCAGAGTATATGAAAACTGTACAATATCTCATATGAACAGCTCGTGACCGTTCTGACTTTGGACTCTGTGGTTCTCTCATGGCTTCCTCCACTGAGGAGTCCACAGGATGACATTAACCCTGCCTGCTCTGTCACTGCCTTAGAAAAATGTTATGTGAACTAAAGGGGATGATGTAGAGGATGTGCCATGAATCAAACACTATGCAGCTTAGATAAATGGCAAAACATGAGGAAAGACAGCAACGGAAAACATTTTGTGACAGAGCATTTCTTCAACAAAACAGTTCCACTCAGACTATTTCCATTGTCTCCGTCCTTCAGCAAACTGCAGAGAAAAGAGGAAAAGCAAAGGTAATACTTTACTTGAAGAGATCTATCAGGATGATAACAATGTCCTTCTCCACTTCCTCCATCCCTAGGTCTTTCCTGAGGTCAGCTGGAGAGCCACACATGATGATCACTACAGATTGGGCAAAAATGGAGACAGATTGGTGAAAGGTGCAGAGAAGAGGAGGACATTTGCCGACTCCCCTATGCTTGAGTAGATGGCAGTAGAGCAATGCTGGGCCAAGGCATATCACCTGTGCTCTGCTGGGACCCAGGCGCAGAGCTACAGCCTCCCTGCAGTAAGACCGGCATATTTGAGGGAAAGTGGTAAAAGGTGCCTCAACGCCTGCACCATTTTCCATCTGATTGCACCAGAGCACTACCATTATCTCTCTCAAATAAGTATTAGCAGTTCTGATGCCATAAGGGCTACTGAATATGAACATTTCTAAGTTAAATGGCATTCAAGTAATAGTTTCACTGGCTTACTTATTACTCTCACCCTCACTTGGCCTGCTGGTGCCAGGTGCTTAGTCTTAGGAGAAGATGAGGCATTTACTCATGCATTTTTCTAGTTTAGATGGATCACTTCCAGAAGAAGTGCCCCTTGATGGCACAAACGAGGCCCGTATATGTACTAGGGCTGCAAATACAGGAATGGTAGAGAGCTGAGTATTGTAGTATCCAAGGCCCTTCTTGGGAGTTGTGATTCCTGGATTTCTGAATCTTTCACAAAATGCCTAGATGGGATAATTCACCCCAAAAGCTCTCTGGAACCAGGATGTTCCCCCATAGTTTATGGGGATGGAAAAAGGAACTTTGTGCCATTTTACGTTTGCATCCATGTGAAATGGTATGTCTGCGTTTCTCCACCATTTCTGTGGAAAGACTGTCCCTAAAACGTAACTAAGGGGTAGGTCTGATTTCCTGGAAAAAGCAACTTACCTGCAGGGGAGAGTGCACCCTCAGCCCCCCCTTACCATTGCTTTTCCGACTTGGATTTTTCACAGTTTTTTTAAGCTGCTCCGGAGTCCTTAAAATCTCCTTGAACTTAAGTGTTTCGGAAAAGTGTGTGATTCCAGCCTCTAGCGCATTCATGTACCTGACACAAGGGAGCACAGATATTGTCAGAAAATTGCTATCTCCTCACATTCTCCTAATTAAGCCCAAATGTGAGGTAGGCTGTTTACGGCACACGAGAGTGTTTGTAAGGCGGTATGGAACATTTTTTTCTGCAGCAATAGAAGAGAGAAAATCAATGCAGGGGATGAAAGACTTAGAAGTGTTTGGAAAGTCACCCAGAGGTATTTGAGCCTGGTTGTACAAAGGGTGGGTTTGGAGAATACAATGAAGTAATAAGACATTAACAATTAAGAAAAGAAATGAGGGATCTGGGGAAATTACAGTGAGATTAACTGAGAGGCAGAGCCAGGAAGCTCTCCTGTTTTAAGACATCAGTGGTAATCTTAGAAGACATGTGAAGGTTCAGAGGAGTAAATGGGAGCTGCAGAAAGAACTGACACAAAAAACACACATGTACCTGTCTGTGAGAGAAGCGAAGGAAGGAAAGTAACAACAAAAAACTCCTATATGAATCAGTTAAAACTTGAAGGGTAAAAATGACTACAGCAAAAAAAACCCTAAACAAGTGAGTAAAAGCTAGATAAAAGATTAAGCAAAACCAGCCAACTCCTAAATCCTATTCTTGCCTCAACGTGTTGTATCTGAGGAGAGACATTCTGTTTGAAATAAAGTGAATGCAGAGGGAAAACCAAAAGAAAACTCTTTGTTTTCAAACTGTTTAACTTTTGGTCTAGCAACACTGAGATCCCAGTCCTATAAACTACTAAATATCTTTTGCTTCCCTTTTTTTTTCAGGAACACAATCATTAACCATGTATTTACAGGAACATATGCATAGTTGAGACATAACCTGATTTTGCTGTCACTGTGGGTATTCACTTATTTTTATGCATATATAGGAAAAACAATTATCCCATGCAGTATAACTTGTGCTTTAGCAAAAGTGGATTTTTTTAAATTGGACAGTTCAAAAACCTTCAAGCTGACAGTTTCTATTAAAGCAGAATGAGACCCTTTTTTGCAACTACAGTAGGATGAAAAATGGGCAGAGATACAAAATTAATTTTAATTTTTTTTGTTAATTCAACAATAAAGAAAAAGAGCTTGAACAATTCTGAAGTCATAAAGAAGGCCCTGAACAGAAGTATTAATAAAGACAAAATGAGAAACATTTGAGAAATAACTTACATGCATTGACCTCCCTGACAGGTATGAAACGTGCAGAATTAAAGGGATTTAGCCAAAATGTGGGTAGTGCATTGGCAATTATAGTGCAAACATGGAGAAACAGGGGTTGTAGTAAGAGGTAAACAAAGTGCACTGATGTTTCAAAGCATCAAAGACAGGTAATCATAGCAATCACATGATGTGATCAAATTGCTATCTATACTGAAAAAGGAGGAAACAATAAAAGTCCCTAAATATCTACAAAACAGTGAGTTGGAGAGAAGGTTTTAGGGCCCTTAATTCAGAAAAAAAGATTAAATTCTGTATACAAAAGATTATGTAAGTAGATTCTTATATCACTCTGAAGCAAATACAGTCATAAATTTTGCTTAAAATTCTGCAAGTTCCTCAGGTTATGGATCGGAAAGATAAATAATGGTTATTTCCATGAATTCTTGTCTGCCTTTGACCTCCATTTATAAAATTAGTAGGTGAAATTAGATAATTTTTTTTAATTAATCAGCATTTTATGTCCCAAAATTGGAAAAAAGGAGCATAGAAACATTCACATGAGCTGAAAATTAAATAAGAGTCAATAATAGAAGAGTAACAATAAATATCAGTATATTAAAGAGTCTATTTGACTAAAAACAGGCTTTGATTTTAGGCATGGAGAAAGCCCAGCATTCTTGAGAATTAATCACAGGCTGATGTTTCAGCTCACGAAGTGTTAACTGTCTCCTTTGCTCCAAACTGATGAGAGCATAGCTTAAACTCTGCAATCATTGGAGGTCTTTTTGTTCAAAGACAGATACAGTTTGAATTTTGGAAATGTTTTAGTGGAACAACAGTGCCCACAGATTGAAGCCATTAATGTGGAGAAACATTACAAGAGGCTGATAAGCCCCCTGACCCAAAAAGACGTCTACGGAGAGTCCAATGGAGGAGCCTCTCGTGCCACGCTATTTACATCAAGGATGCTGTAAACAGGTATTTCCAGCAGGGACAGCACGTGGGCTGTGCTGTCCACAGGAAAAGCCAAGGCTGGAGAATACTTAGAAGTAGACTAAATGAAACATTCAGATATGCAGTACAACTAAAAGGTATAATTCATCTTTTCCTTCTCTCATTTCTTGGTAGCTGTAAGGCACCTCCCGAAACATAGGACTCGAAGGACAGCTTGTAAGAACCATGTCCGAGGATGGAGATGGAGTTTATCAACAGCCGGGTCAGAGGTGGATCCGGATCTTACCAGAAGCATGCCTCCGAGTTGTCATTCCTCTTGTAAATGTAGGCAGATTCCCAGGTTGTGGTTTTGAATGGCAGATGAGATTCTTGCCAAAAATAATAGAAGAATCCATTCAATTTCCTGGCTGGGGTCAGAAGGCGGGTTAGGAATACTTTGTAGTCACAGGACAGTCCAAAACTCCCTACAGAGATCAGAGGCATGCTCAGTATTGTTTCAACTCTGAAGGGAGAGACAAGAGGACAAGTCTGAATGGATTGCTGTCGCACCAAAGCAGCTACCACATGATTTCCATCCTCAGCTCCCTCTCCTCTGGTGCCCTGCATTAGTTTAACAGCAATTTGAACCTGAAACAGAAGGCTCCTCAAGTACACAAGCAGATTTCAAGTCAGTATTGGCACTGAAAAGCCCTGTTGAACTGGTCCAGGCAGCTTCTCTCACTGCCCCCAGTTCCCCGTGCCCTTTTGGGTACCGTGCACCATTTCAGCCCAAGGGCTGTGACAGGAGTCTGAAGGCTCAAGGACCCATCCGATTCTGCTCCCTGGTGCCATTAACATGGGATGGATTTGATCTCTTTACTGGGGCAGGGCTGGAGGGTGACAGTTTTTTGCCACCAAAAAAGCTGCACTCTTACAACTCAAAGGAAAAGTCTTTTAGTTTCACTATGGCATATTTTAGGAGCTGTACAACAACAGCAGTCAGGGGAAAAAACTAAGGCAACCCTCTGCTGGCAGGGCATTTGTAAACTGCTGTAAAGTAAGGCATTTGTTCTGACTTGCAAAGCTATTGCACCTTGGGCAAAAGCCAGCTGCCTGTTCGTTAGTGTTCTGCATTGCTTTGCATAAACTTCCACTATTCATACTTTTTACTGATTTAACTGTGTCAGAGTCCGAGGAAAAGACTTTGGCATCATTCTGGGCAGCTCCATATCCAGCAGATAGAAAAACAAACATAAACTTAGGAGGCGCAATAAATAAAATGGGGTACATCATTGCATAATATTTTACCATAATCCTATACATATGTAAGACCTATTCTTTTGATTCTTCTATAAATCAATCACATGCATTCACCAGTAACTTTGTATTCCCTTCTGGTCATGCCATCAAAGAAAAGTACAGAGCTAAAAGCAGATAAATCTTGAGGTAAAAATGTCTCAATCTTCCCAGTATCTCTCAGTGAAACCAAAAGGCTACCAAAGTTTACATGGGTAACAATATGGATTTGTATGTCATGATTTATGCTAGAAGTCTGCAGATTCAGCTAACATTTTTCCTATTATCTGAGAATGAACATATCAATGAATAATATAATACAGAATAGAATCATACAGGTTCTTGTATAATATGATAGTAGAGAGACTCATTCTTCAGGAATGCTTCTTGAGGCAGAATAGTTAGGACGAAACTGGCTGCTCTAAACACTCTTCACTGAAGATCGTTGGGTTTTTTGGATCTTCTCTTGACACATGTAACTCAGGCCCCTCTCAATGACTGAACATCCACCCAGAAGGACCCCTGTTGCTGCAGTGCTCTGATGTCTGCATGCCACAAGCTAACATCTATTTCCTGCTGCAGTTGTTGAAGAGTTAGGTCTTTTGAGACCTCAATCAATCAATTAACTTACTGTCAGCAACTAGAAGAGTCTCCCTGCTAGCAATGGGATTTCATCAATCATTTCATCAAAAGGGATTTTCTTCTCCCTACCAAGCATAGTGGCTATGCATAGGAGTCTTACTGGCTCGACTGTAGACCTCAAGGTGTCTGATATATCCTAAACCCCAATGTTTCTGCTGGCTTATTGTACACAAAGCAACTTTGTTCATCAGTTGATATCTTTAACATCACAACATTAGGGGGAAGAGGCAGTACTTACGAGACCATTTGGTAGGTGGCATAAGTGCAAGCAGGTCCTATGACAACACAGCCAAGTTGGCCAGTATTCTGCAAGGGATCAGAAAGGGTCAGTAATGGGGACAGTGCAAAGGACTGGCAGAGAGAGGAGGATGGGAGAATGAGGAAAACTTTAGGATTTGAGAAGGAGTTGCGGAAGTTACCCAACAAATGCAAGAACAGAGTAGCAAAGGTGCAGCAGAAAGATTCAAAGAACAAACGTAGAGCAGAGGAGGGAGGAATCACAGAAAGCTAAGAAAAGGCAGAGGACAGAATAATGCCTGCGAATATGACCTTCATTAAGAGACAGAGAGCAAATGAGGATTAAAAGGATTAAAACGATGCAATTGTTACAATTGCACGCATGAAATTATATACCTCAGCAGTGCTTGCACTTGCAGAAGACTGAGGGGCTGGAATTACAAGATACTGTGTATCAGAAAAACAATTAGTTATATGCATATGAAGCCTGTATGAAAAAAAATCCTTCCGTGACCACCAAATGATGCCTGACTAGTAGCTTTGTGTGTCATGAGGGACTATAGCATGTGCTCATACATTGGTAGATTTGAGAATTCACATTGGATTGACAAAGCTTCACTTAGAGGTGACAGTTATTAGACATGAGAAAATCCACCAAAACATGGCTTCTTTACAAGAAGCTTTTCCCCGCATTAGAGTATTTACATAGTTTCTCCCACGTGACTTCTGTGCTTTCTAGTGAGAAGCGAGCATTTCATCTTTGCCCTCTGGGCACAGTTCTGTGTGCATTTCTTTGGTATCAGTGCCAGCCTAATAATCTCTCTGTCTGCATGTTCCCATCCTTGCACAGCTCTCTCCTTTGTGTACTTGTATAAACTGGTGGTGAACCAGATCAGGGTCTGATCCAGTTGGAAATGGACCTTATTGCTCTGCTTGGGCTGTTTTGAGTGTTTGGGTTTGTTTGGTTGTGGTTGGTTGTTGTGGGTTTTTGATAGATTGCTTTGGCTATGTGGTCACACAAAGAGCTGTGCAGATATAAAAAAAGAGGACAGCTTAAGCGTAGGAAAAGGAGCCTGAAGTGGAAGGCTGCTTTTGCTGGCAATGACACCAAGTGTCTAATGACAGCCTCCGGGAAGCATTCATAGAATCTCTCTCCAGCATTTGCCTGCTTGTCTTCACAAAATGTACAGGAACGTCTTCTCTTTGAAAACTTCACTTCCCTGTCAAATTTGTTTGGAACTTATCAACACAATCAAAAGTTAAAAAGGAAAGACAGGGACACACATACGCACACACACGCAGAAAGAAAAAAGTCTTGTCGTCTTAGGAAATCAACTTAAAGAAGCCTGCTACTCACATAAATTTCCCTGATGAGCTCCACACCTTCACAGGTGCTGGTAGGACAGCCTTTTGAGACATAGAGTGGTGAGGTAAAGTTGTGGAAGGTGGCATTGACTGAAACATTTGTTCCTGTAACACAAACGTAAAAGAAAATAGCACCATGAGTTGCAAATAACCACTAATACGCTGTATCCTTCTTCTTCTGACACGGGTCTGAGCAGTCTTATGCTAGGATGTCTCCCACCAAAAAGCTGCTACAAAGTCCACCTACCATCTAACCCCCACTACCTAGGATGAGACTGTAAAATTTGCTCCAGTGTGGACTGCTGACTTCTGCCAAGCGTTAGTACTGTCAGTACAAAGTACTTTTAAGGCTGGCCATTATTAGATACATTTTTTAAGGCTCTGTAGGAAGTAACTGAGAGACTACTTTCCAATAGAATTGGACAAAACCACTTCAACTAGAGGGCAGAGTGGGAATAGTTACCATTTCTTTGGAACCTCTTCTTCCTATGATATTCTAGAGAGTGACAGTAGATTAGTGATATTGAAAGGAGCGGTAAGATATCAAAAGAAACAAAGGCATCACCTGCAGTGACTCTAAATGAGGAAAAAACATACAGACTGCAGAATCTTCACACTTCAAATCATAATGTGATGAACAGATGGGGTCAAGAGGAAAATTATTTTCAGAAAGTAGACGCTAATCCAGCCATGGGAGGAAGCAAGGGCATCCCAGTTACTGCACTAGTTGGATCACTGTCTTGTGTGATTCAGTTCAGCAATTCCCATGTTCCCAATCCCAACTGAACATTTCCAGAAACGCATGCAGGGAGAGTCTGCCCAGACACCATGAAAGGAAATATGGTTCTGCCCATCTGTAGAGCGCTTCTGTTTTTACAGAGGGAGGTCATTATTTCTGTAAGATCTACATAAGGCGAATGGACAGGCAAGGAGCCTGTCTGAGGAGCAGTTTGCAGAAGGTCAGATGAGTAGAAAGCTGTGACACAAAGTCTGACAAGAAACCACAGCAGGAGACAGATAACCAACACCCGTTGCCTTACCTGCCATCTGTAATTCATTTTGTACCCTTTTCAAGGCTTTCTCCACAGCTAGTTTCAAATTATCAGTATTTGACGGCAAGTCCGAGTAATTCATGAGCATCACATTGATCACATAACTGTTGTTGCTACATTCATTTGAACCAACTTGCTGCAGCAGCCGGAGCGAGAAAAACAAAGGCCAAAGGGCCAGACACAAAATCTGTTGCTTCATTGTTACTCAGTTTAGACCCATTGTGCGTGCTCTCTCTTTTCTTTTTCTCTTCCAGCCCTCTTTCCTTCAGATACTTTACATTGGTTTTGTTCCTGGATACGACGAAAGAGATCTCCACGCTGTAGATTCGAAGACAGGCTGCACGATCCTTCTCTCAGGCACTTCCCTATCCCCCTCCCTGCCTTCACCTCTGCCCGTCCCTCCAGTCTACTAGGTGGCACTTCTGTTGGTGAAAAACTAGCAACAGCAAAACTCAGGAAAGGAGAGAGGCTAAAGGTTGCTGTGAATGTTTGCTCCCGGAAAGGCTGAGGCTATAAAACTGAAACATTACCTGAAACTGTGCCTGATAAGGGCACTAACTCTTCATCACAGGGATGAGCTGAGAGAAGGAAGGGGAGAGGACAAATGAGCTGTGAAGACGACTCTTTAAAATGGAAATAAAATACAAGGTCCGTTAAAGCCTAGAGGAAAACAGATGGTTACTTCATGTTTGCGTTGCCCTACATCTCTGGTTACATTGCCACGCCATCTCTACTGGCTGGGCTCATAAATCAAGGGTATATTGTCTTCTGTGATAAGTTACCAATTTCATTGCTTTAGCTTTTACCATCGAAGCCCTTTTTGTATTGGCAAAAATGTCTGACTTTCAGTCCTCCAGACCAAATCCTATGTTTCTACTTATAGAGCAGACTCAGCACAAAGGTTTTCTGTTCGTACTCACCCAGCATCGCGCACCAAAGCACCCCAGTTCTGCCTGAGACACATTGCTCCCAGGCAGCACAGGTCTCATAGCCCATTCCCACCTTGTCAGATGGCTCCTCAAATGGGGGCCCAACATATTTATACTTTATGTCATGCAACCTCCTGCATCAGGTAGGATTAGCAAAGCTGAAGGCCACATCTCAGACCTGTGGGACCAAGGCTAAATTATAAATGGCATCACTAAAAGGCACACACTAACAGACACCACGGTATTGCTCCTGGGTAGGGCTCTTGAGCTTTCCTGGGTATATTTCCTGATAATGGTCTCAGGAAGGTAGGTAGAATGAAGGGAAGACAAAAATACCACAAGCTTTCTGGATAAGTCTGGGCACAAAGGAGAACTGCAAGATAAAAGGAATCAACAGACAAATTTAAACAAAATACTGAGTTTGATTGGTCTGAATTTGGGGTGTTTGTGCACACCTACAGCAGCTTCTTTTTTTTCTTGTGAAACCTGGACTGAGATCATCAGATAATGAATTGGTTTACTTTTATTACCTTCCTGAAATAATTTTAAGACAAACCAGAAAAATAATCAGCAACAGTGTAAGTAATTGATTTTGGTATAAAATAGAACTGCAATTCCATGGCTTCTTTCAAAGCCTGTATTTAAAAGGTGTTGAATACACTTCAAATATATTTGCACAGACTTTTTACATGATCCTATTTTAATACCAAATAATTATTGCTTGAATCTTTCTTATACCCAGCAACAGAGGAGACAATGAGGCAGTATTTAAGAGCAGACCTTGAACACCTCAGCATATCTAATCTAGCATTTGTAATTAGTAACACAGTAATTCTAAATTAGCAGTCTGTCATGTAAACATGTGGACTAGTATGGCTGGCTAGAAACACAGACTGAGAATGGAATATAGCTTTTCATGCTGAGATCATCTGCTCATCGCTGCCCCGTTTTATAGGTATTTACGAAGTCCTTGAAACTTATCCCATGTAAGTCAATAAGAGATTTGTCATTAACTTCAGCAGAGCAAGATTTACTTTTTATATTCTCCTCAGCCTATCTGAGAGAAACGGTTAGCTGTTTGTGGATCATGCAAGTAGAACTGAGTATTTTACATTGCTGGTCACATAGGGAATATGTAACGGCACTTAGGTCTCCCTGATTTTGTATCTATTCATGTATTTATTTGGTTTTCATAGAATGTTAAAAACGTCCTTTAAAAACAAAAGGTAGAATCAACTATAGCCTTGGCACAGCTTTTCTTTTTACCCTCTCCCTTACCCCCTGCTTTGACTGTACCACAGGGAGTCCCCAGTCAGAGCACGTGATAAATAAGTTGTTGACCTCTCAACTTTTTAATTACCCGGTGTGTGTAGTGTCTCAGTGTCAAGTCCCATGACGGGAGCATGCCTTGACCATCAGGTGATGTGGAGCAGGAGGGAGGGTGCAGGAGGCTCTCGCTGGGTTGAGGCAAGCGCTCCCTGGAACCATCAGAACACCACACTTTCCCTTGTACCTTGGGGCTTTGCACATCAGACACAGTTGCCTGGCAGACTGATCAGTAATATCTGCTTCATGGCATAAGAGAGACAAAAGAAAAGCTGTGGCATTGTGCTGTAAAAGTGAGAGTTACTGATGAAGGTGAGAGTGGAGAGAAGAAAAAGTAGGTGAGTGAGTCATACATGTAAAGCCCAAAATTTGATGGGCCTGCCACAAGCAAAAGGAAAAACCTCTGTATATTTGTGTTTGTTGCTGCCTGTGCCTGAGGGATCTTTAGTCCCCAGGGAATAGAAGAGGGGACTCCATTCATAGTGCCCTGGCTGCAGAATGAAGCTAAGCTCCCAAGGATCCCAGCCAACTTCACCTAATTCTTTTGTAATGTCTGATCTAGCAGCCTGTAAAACCAAGAGGTTACCAGTGACAGAAACCTGCCAGACGCCTAAAAAAATCTTCCGTATCTCTTCAGAGCACTGTCCCTGCTGTCTCAGTAACTTTTCTCCAACCGTGAGCCAGCTCTCACACTTCAAAGATTAATCAGGGAAGGATACAGTTCAGAAACCCAGAAGTCAAATTATGTGTCAGAGGAAAGAAAAAAATAAGCTTTTTGACTTCTACAGGGGACTACAGCTTTACTCAGAAATAGTCTTGCAACAGAACTACAAATAATGGGAGCATCCTGAAGGCAGTGCAAATGACTCTGCCTTCCCCTGAAAGAACGTGATGACATGGAGAAGCAAAGCAAGAGACTCAAATACTGGGAATATACTGCCTAAGGTAACCTCTCCTGACACCCCCAGGATAAGCCATAAAATTTATCCCCAAAACGTCTTTAAAGTACATTTTCTAGAAATACTTATTCTCTCTTAAAAGAGTTGAGGTTTAATCATCTTCTAAGGAATAAGGTGATAAGAAACTGCGTCTGATGTCCCCAGTGCATTTTTTCTAGCTGTGGCTTCTAGGCATCAGCTACTGTTACCGTAGTGTCAGAGAGGTAACAAAGATCCCAGCATTAAATATTTTCACCATGTGTAAGTATCTATCCAAAGAGTCAGTTCTTAGTTGTACATCAGTTTGAGTACCTCATCTTTGTAATCCTAGCATTATTAACAGCAGATGGAGGTCTCCCCTTGAATCTTTGAATATAAACCCCTTAGTTTATCACTTATTCTGCCTTCAGAAGCACAGGGACAATTAAGATTCACATAGGCAGGCCCTGTATTTATTTGTCTGAAGACAAAATTCAATCCCTCGCCAACAACAATAATACCTGTGCATATATTGCATAGCTACAAAACACCATAATGGTCTCTGTGGGTGTTTTTATAATCTGTGTTAGATTAGAAATACCAACTCAAATTAACTCACCAGAGAACTGTATCATTGGTTTTAGCGAAAAGTGATTTTTAGTGTCTGATTCTACAGCACTATTTGTTTGTTTTGCCCTCTGTTTTATTAGGTAATAAACAACCAGATATTATAGGGTGTATTTGAAACAGATAATCAGCACTGACTTCCTGATCTAAAACTAAAACTACTGGAATAGTCAGAGACACAAAGACAGAAAAAGAAACCAGAAGAGCAAAAAACCCAAAGAGTTGTTCCTTTAAGTGTTTCAGCCTATATAAGATTATGCTCTACAGAACATTTTCCAGTCCATTTCTAATGGCCTGTGTGACACAGCTTTCCTCATTTCAATGGCTTCTTTTTTGTACAGAGCCTGAGAGTCCTGAAAAATGGGGATAATAGGCCAACCTGGGCATCACACAGTCCCTTTGCTTGGCCAGCTCATATTGTAACAGTGAAACCGTATTCAGAACAAGGCACTGTGGATCTCCCAATACCTTCACCACAGTCAGTTTTAGGATCTTTTCACCGGCATGTAGCCTAATTTCTCTTTTACTTAATTATAGATCATTATTTCCACTTGACCACTCAGAGAGGAGAAAACAGAGAGAAGATATGGAATGAAAATTTCGGAAAGCTCAGAAGAGACAGAGTTACGTCAAAGTATCAGCTGCCCCCAGCCAGTCAAATTACTACAGTGGAAGGTGGCACCAGTAGTCCTAGTAAGTCTGAAGACAATGTAGACATTTTGTCAGCTCATCTTCAATTTCTTTGGTACAAAAGACAACCAATGTAGCATTTTTCAAGCAACTATTTTGTAAAGGAACATGCATTGTGATACAATTGTCTTCTTTTGCAGAATAAAATATTTTTACAGTGTCCTTTAAAATGGATTTTTTTCCTACTTATTTACCACAATTATTTATTTTCTCAGTGTCATTTAATTATGATTGTTATGATCAACTTACGAGTTTCACAACTGCACATTATTTTTTATTTTCTCCAGAGCTGGGAACTTTGATATTACACAAGAATCTGAGATTCCATTAAAATAAAAGAGATGCTGCAAGTCTCCAATGTTGCAAGATTGAGAAATGTGAAGACAGGACATTTTTTAAAAAATCTGAAAAGTTATGTAAATAAAAAGAACAGCAGATGCATTTATGTATTTAACTGTCACTTAAAAAACAAATTTCTTCGGTTTCAGTGGCCATGCCTATGTTTTTGAATAAATGAGGTTGTCAATATTGTTTCTGTAAAATACAGAAATTTCAATATGAAACTTGCATAGACATCATATGTTGTAGCAGTTGATCCTATTTAGCCAACAGGATAAATGCAGAACAACTTCAAACAATGTTGTTTTCAAGTTCTGTCCATGATTACTAAGCCTGATTCCAAAATATTTTGGTTGTCTGTGGCTTTAACAGCTTTGACCCTGTCTTTAAAAGGATGTAGAAAATCAAGTTGAAGAAAAATAAAATAGAAATGTTTCAATTTCCTTTTCTCCTCAATTTTCTTAGAGGTTGGAATCACAAATGTGATTACAGACAGAAAAGAAAACATTACAGTACTGTAATGTCTGTGTTTATTTAATGTCAGTAACTTACAGGTCTAGATCATATAGTATAAAGATGTCTTCTTTAATTTTCAATATTACAGAGAGAACCAAGGACCTGAAATAATTTTTTTCTGTGTTTTTAATTATTTTTACAATATTTCTACTATCCAGATTTAGAAGCCAGTAGTGTAAATGATGACAAACATAGCTGTATATTATACCTACATAGTGGCTGTATACATGTATAGAGTATACATGTACAGCAGCTGCATAGCAGCTATGTTGACTCTTCAGAGCTGATCTTTTTTTTCTCATTTACTACACAAGAACATAAAGAAACACTTTACAAATATTTTTCTTTGTGACTGAAACTATCTACTGATAAAGAACAAGCCTGTAAAACAGCATGCAAATATGTGGGTCATGTGTTGTGTAATCCTGATAGTACATAATGATCCTGATCACGTACAGCTCCTGATAAAGTAGAAGTCGTCGTTATATTGCCATTCCCATGGGTTATCAAGAGTTTAGGTCTGTTCTTGGAGTTTACAGTTGCTGCCACAGATTAGAGTGGAATTACATTGCAGAGCACGGACTGTTCTCATCAGAAGTTAGCAATCTAGCAAGAGCAAAACTACAGACAAGGATAAGAAAAGTTGTAATTGGAATTACATCACACTACCAGCAGCTCAGGTGGCGGCCCTACCTTCTCATTGATCTGTGTTGCCACATACCAGAAGATGAAGCTAAGTATATGATGTATTATAAATATCTAGCTCAATTAAGACAGTCGTCTTCCTTTTAACCCTTCCCCAACACATACACACTTTGAAGAGAATGTTATTCATCCATCTAACTTGTATACTACCAAAAGAAAATAGTAAGATGCCTTTCTGCTTAACTGCTGATTTTGTACTCTTTCTCTAAAGGGTTTTGTTTCCAGAGTGACAGGCCATATTTTTCTTTTCAGCGTAACAGTTAGCCTCTGTTCTAGACTCATCAGGATACAGCTCTGTCAAGTGACAAATGTAAGTTATCTGTAACGTGCAAACATCTGTTCTGGTTTTCCTTACAAAGGTAAATGGCTCAAGTGTGTAATAATTTATGTCTTGGATACATACTTCAGTTTCCTTAAATGCTTTTTATTAAACGTAATACATGTCTATACTATGTGATGGGAAGGAGTTATGAGATCTTCAAGTTAGTGCACACTTGATCCTGTAAATCCATATGGCAGTGGAATACCGTGCGGATATACCAGCACATGTCCTGGACCAGTCCAACTGCATTCTCTGGGACGTAGCCCTTGCCAATGATGTGGCTTTCTGGCTTGGGTAAGTTTGTGCGGATCCAGCTAATCATGCATTGTGTTTTCAGTTCTGATACTGACTTGTGCTGGATCAGCAGATTATCTCGCCTGCTGTCCCTTGGTTCTACATACATAAATTTCTGAAAACTTACCTAAATGTGATGCTGAAATCCAATACAAAGACAGCTTTTAAGTTACTTTTATTAACTTGACTGAATCTTTATGACAGGTTGGGTGCTGAAAGTATCAGGAAAATTCTGAAGGTGCAGTTCCCATAAAGCCATACAACCACAGACATAAACACCAGTGGAAACTAAAGAAAGAGGTTCCCCTCACAAAATAAACATAAAAATTAAGAATTTTTGTTTCACTGTTTGGAGGTCTTTAATTGACGTGACTGTTGTTTGCATTCTTGAGCTGGGCAATAGAGACATGACAAGATGCACTGGTTTTGGCTGGGATAGAGCTAATTTTTTTCATAGTAGCTAGTATGAGGCTATGTTTTGGATTTGGGCTGAAGACAGTGTTGATAATACAGGGATATTTTAGTTACTGCTGAGCAGTCCTTACACAGAGTCAAATCCTTTTCTGCTCCTCACACCACCCCACCAGCGAGCAGGCTGGGGGTGCACAAGACATTGGGAGGGGACACAGCCAGGACAGCTGACCTCAACTGACCAAAGGAATATTCCATACTGTGTGATGTCATGCTCAGCATAAAAAGCTGGAGGAAGAAGGTGGCGGGGGGGGGGGGGGGGGGGGATGTTCAGAGTGATGGCATTTGTCTTCCCAAGTAACTGTTATGTGTGATAGAGCCCTGCTTTCCTGGAGATGGCTGAACACCTGCCTGACAATGGGAAGTAGCGAATGAAGTCTTTATTTTCCTTTGCTTGTGTATATGGCTTTTGTTTTACCTATTAAACTATCTTTGTCTCAACCCACAAGTTTTTCCTCACTTTTACTCTTCCGATTCTCTCCCCCATCACACCAGGGGAGAGTGAGTGGGGGGCTGTATGGTACTTAGTTGCTGGCTGGGGTTAAACCATGACAGAAGAGCATTAAACATGCACGTGACCTGTCAGCTCTGCAGGATGGTCTACGCTGACAACTTACATATTTCACCTTCTCTCATCATGGGTGGTCTATCCAGGGATGATTAATGCTTAGATGTTGCTGACTCCATAAAAAAGAAGCAAATATTCTTCAAGTTCCTTGCTTTTAAAGGAATCATTTCCCATTTATTCATCTCCGTGGATCGCCTTTGTAGCTTTAGCCAGGGAGTATTTCATTGCTCTCACTTTTGCATATCATTTATCTTGAGATGTTGTCAGAGGCAGAACATGGTGAAGCCTCATTACTAAAAAACCATGATCTTACCCAGATATTATGGAAATTGAAGCATGTGATTGTTGCTGATGCAAAGATCCCTTCCTAACCTCTTGTTTTGGTTACATGATGATTTTTTTCCAATTCTTGCTTTTCCTTTCTTTCCATTTTTTCTTTCCTTCCTCTCCTTCCTCTCATTTTCTTAGACCTCACTTTCCAGTCTCTGATTTTTTATTTAAACACTCGTTACACTCTCTGATGCTTATCCTGGTGTTTAGTCACAGGTGCATGACTTCCCTTTTGCTGCCATCAGTGTAAGTCAATTCCCTCTCTCCCAGCAATTCTGTGTGGGAATAAACATGATCAGTAATCATTTTACAGCTCACAGCCTCCAAGATAATGCCACTGGCTAACAGAATGCTCGTGGTAAGAACTGCAGCAGTTTTCCAGCGTTATTAATAGAGTAGCTGAACTTTTTGACTTGTCTTTAATTCATGAGGTGTCGTCTTGGCATGTCATATGAGGAAAAGATTATAACATCTCTACCTACTTTGGTCTGCATCTTAATAATAATTTCTATACCAGTCATGCTAAAAATATTTTGGTCAATTTGGTGCTGGTGAGAACACAGGATTAAATTACATGTGTCCTCCTACACGATTGACTTTAGTGAACATTAGATATGAATTTATTTTGGCATTTGTATAGTAAAAAAACCCCTCAAACTAAAATCTTCAGTTTTCTTATCTTACTGTACAGAGACAGAATATTCTATAGCAGTACTGAAAATTACTGTGAGGTATTTACAACAATTATTATTTTCTTTAAGTTTGAAATTAAGTACTTCTGAGGCATTGTTTAAGATCTGAAAGGAAAACGGCATTTTACAATATCCCTGTCAATCTAGATGATTTTCTTGATTTCACAGGGTTCCGATAGAGGAGACTCTTAAGCCTTCTAGCCTGCTGGAATGGTTTTTTTCTGTTAGATAATAGAAAACCCTAGACAACTGATAAGAGGACAGATATCTCTATTATACATATTAGTCTATATATACAACCTTGACAACATAAAAAAAAAAAACCACTTAAAATCTCTGAAAAGGCAAATAATTTCAGAATTATTTATGGGAAATTAGTTTTCTCCTGACAGAAATAATACCTTACTTAATAGAGAAGAGCTATAAAGGGAGACCAAATCACTGGTGCTCATTCTTTATCACTTTGCCTGACTAACTCAAAATTAATTTCTTCCAGAGAAATCCTCTGCAGGAGAGTGGATTATTTGCCTGCCTTCTTTATGGCCTGTGCTATGAAAGCACATTCATTAGCAAGGGACACTGTCATGGTGCTGTTGTGCTCCTGTGGGTCCTGGTTGCAGAGTAATCTCTCGGGGACAGTTGCCAGACAGGTGTATCGTTCCTGAGTCAAGCTGTCTTGAAGTCATCGGGAGAAGGTGAACGTGGAACCCACACTTTGAAGAAGCAGCATGCACTTCTTTACTGCTGGAATGTATTACAGATGCTTGCAGTGTGACAGGATATATTTATTTATATTTTAAAAGCCTCTCTTTTCTATCGCAGTGCAAAAGGATGCAAAAATGGTAGAAATACAGATACCTCATTAGTCCTGTCCATGGACATGTATTTTTTGGCTAGTTGAGTTGTCAGCAGTAGCGTAATGTATCGGTCCTCTGCACTGGAATTGCTAATGGTGCAATTCAGGCAATATCAAAATTAAAGTATGGGTAATTCCCCTGCATGGTGTTCCTCGGGAAATATGAAAGACTGTTTTCTTTGCAGCAAACTGCAATGTCAGAGGCGCCACAAGCTGTGCTTGAAAATTATACAGAGTTTGTCAGAGAGATAAGCTACTGCATGCAGTTAAAACGTACACAACCGGCATACCTAACATTTTAGATTATGCTCTCCACGTTCATAATTATAGAAATACAGATGGAGTGGCTACGTTTACCAGAAAAGTATAAACATCTGTGGCGCTCCCTCACAGGAGAGCGATCAACAGGAGAATCTCTCTGGTCAGTGGAAGTGATGTCTAAAGAACAAAGTTAAAAGTTTATCAAGACTTTTTGGTTGGGACATGGTTGAGACATCACAGAAGGTACCTGACCTCGAATATGGTGTGAAATCACAGACTCATAGAATCATAGAATCATAGAATGGTTTGTGTTGGAAGGGACCTTAAAGATCATGTAGTCCCAACCCCCCTGCCATGGGCAGGGACACCTCCCACTAGACCAGGCTGCTCAAAGCCCCATCCAGCCTGGCCTTGAACACTTCCAGGGGTGGGGCATCCACAACTTCCCTGGGCAACCTGTTCCACTGCCTCACCACCCTTACAGTAAAGAACTTCTTCCTGATATCCAATCTAAATCTACCCTCTTTCAGCTTGAAACTGTTACCCCGTGACCGATCATTACACTCCCTGATAAAGAGTCCCTCCCCATCTCTCCTGTAGGCCCCCTTTAGGTACTGGAAGGCCACTATAAGGTCTCCTCGGAGCCTTCTCTTCTCCAGGCTGAACAACCCCAACTCTCTCAGCCTGTCCTCATAGGAGAGGTGCTCCAGCCCCCTGATCATCTTTGTGGCCCTCCTCTGGACCCATTCCAACAGGTCCATGTCCTTCTCGTGCTGAGGACTCCAGAGCTGGACGCATGAAACAACAAGTCTTTGCAGTTGCTGAATTAGACAAAAGATAGCAAAAAAATATAACTTCTGGACCAAAGTGGAGCCAAGTGTGTATCCCAAGCTACCCTTGGAGAGTTACAGTGCTAAAATATATACACATTTGTGAATAATGAGCATGCTAACCAGGGAACCTCCCTAAATGTTTCAAACACGAGCTTATATGCATATGGATAGCCAGGAGCGGTGAATGAAGCACTAATAACCAATCAGCTGTATTTTAGCCTCATAAATATTGGGCGGTTTGACACGTGAGGTGTGCTGCCTGTCGTTAAATGCCCGGCACCCGATTCTGCAGGATTGAAACAAAAACAAGTATCTTGACTCAAGTGTGTTGGGTGACTCCTTCCCACTGAGTGAAGAACCCCCATTTCGGGATGACAGGAGAAGCTCTCTGGATCACTTTGCTGGCTTCAAGCCTGTGGGACTCATCATGGGATGCCAGGGAAGAGCATTTTGGGTTCGCACAAGGCTTATTACGGGATGTTTAGGTGAAGGACGAAAGGTGGGGAAAGGGAGAGATGGGGGTGGTTTGGGGAGGGAGCAGCGTGCGAAAGAGAAGGGGATACAAGGGGCTTGTTGCTCGTCAGTGCGTTTCTCTGGCCGTGCCCTGCCCCTGACGGGCGCAGCGCGTCGTCTTCACCTTAAACTCCGTTATTTAACTCTTTTCCTGGGTGAGGGGACTCTCTCCTCGGTGTGTGCAGAGGTTTAAGCCCCAGCAGCTGGAATTCGACCACAACTCATAGGGGTCTGTGTGTCCGGGGTACCAGCACCCGCACAGACCGAATGAGGGGCCGAAATCCCCCGTCCCCGCTGTCACTACGGAGACCGGCGCCCGCCGCGGAGGCGGAACCCTGAGGGGCGGCGCCGGTCGCCGCCCGGCCCCTGTTTTCCGCCGCGCTCGGTCTCCGCGCCGTCGCCTTCCGCCCTTCCGCGGTTGCCCCGGCAACGGCGCCTTCGGCGGAGGCAGGAGCGCGGGTCCGGCGGCAGGATGGTGGGTGAGAGGTGGCGGGGCGGGGGTCGCGGGGCTTCCCTCAGACCTAGCGTGGGGGTCGCGGGGCTTCCCTCACCCCCAGAACGGGGGAAGCCTCGCCGAGGGCTCCCCCCCCGCCCTTACCGCCCCGGCTCTGACCCGGCCCCGCTCTGCTCTCTCTGCTCAGATGCTTTCCCGGGCCAAGCCGGCCGTGGGGGGTACCCCGCCGCCGGGAGACAGGCGGAGGAAGAAAGGGAAGAAGGTACCGCAGCTGGAAGAGCTCCTGGCCCTGAGGGACTTTACCGGCGCCATCGCTTTGCTGGAGGTAACGGCGGAGGCGGAGACCCCGGCCCGAGGAGGGCACCGCGGCCCACTGGCCCTCCCGCTCCCCTGGGGAGAGCGGTACCGCCGGTGCCCAACGGCTGCGGGGCGGGGGGAGCCCTTCCCCGGCCTTGTGTCCCTTTCGCCTCCTCCCGCACCCCTTTGCTGCCGCTTTTTCCCCTCACTTGGTGGAACGAGGTTTGGCGTGTGAGGGCTGCCGGCTGCTGCCCTCAGAAATGTGAGCGCAGCTCCACCCCAGTAGCACCCACAGCTGCCAAACCATCCATGGTCTAAAAGGCCTGGTATCACTTTATTTATCTATGGGGGTTTATCAACTGGTGGAATTCTTATGTTCTTTCCTCTCTATAAAGTTTAAGCGGCAAGTGGGTGAGCAGGAGGAGGATGCGGACCTTTGGATTGGATACTCTGCCTTTCATTTGGGTGACTACAAGAGAGCACTGGAGGTAAGGTGGGGAAATCCTGCTCCCCGAGGCTGGAAATTGGGATGTTGTGATAAAGCGATGGCAACGGGAGGAAGATGTTCTGAAATAGGCCGCAGTTCTGCCAGACAGTTAAGGTACAAATGTACAGTAGTAAAGCAGATGCAGTGGAAAGCACTTTGGACTGGAAAATAAAGTTATTTGCCTATGAAAATAAACCTTTTTTAATGTTATCTACTGTCTGATTTAATACCTGAGAGATTAGGTTTTGTATGTGCTGTTTGATTCACCACTAGGTGATGCTGTTGATTCAGGCTTTTAAAAACTACTGCCTAGTCCTCTTTTTCCCGTTTTTCCGTCCAAGTAAGGACAACAAAAGGTTTGTATACATCGTTTGTGGTTGGTTTGTTTGTGTGTGTGTTTTAAGTGAGAGATCACAGGGCCTGTCTTTTCAGATTTAAGACTGATTTTTGGCACAGTGATGAGTCCTGATAACTTCGTAATTTTGTGGTGGCATGTGGGAAATGGGTCTGTGCATCTCAGCCTAGATTCTTTTTGGGACAGAACACCGTAGTTGTGATTCCCAAGCCTGTAATAATCACGGGAAAGAGTGCTGACTGTGGAGGCTGAATTGCCTTTCAGTTATCAGCTTCAAGGTTGAAGTGTAGTGCTGTATCTTCTCTGCTCTGTCACAGAAGCATTGTTGCTGTATTCTCAACGACAAATTCCTTAATTATCTATACCATCTAGATCTTTGAGCACTCTTTGGGGAGTGCCAAGAGCACTGTAATTATAATACTATGGGTAGATGATTTTGCAGAATTCTCCAGAGTGACACTGCACACAAAATAAATGCCTGCAAGTGACAACACATAGTCACTATATTCCCAGTTCATGGTTTGTATTCCATATATCTGATAAGGGTCTTCAGAAATTATGCTGCTCGATAATACTTTTATTTATAATGATACTTTCATAGTGAGCCAGGCATGCTGGTTGCATGGCAACTTTTGGAAAGGCTCGGGAATTGGGGTGAGGTAGCCATCATTCACTACTATGAGAAGCAGGGAAAAAATGAAAACCACACAGACCTCCAGCTGCAAGAATATCTTCAGAGAGAATGACAGCAAAATACCTGGCACATTCACATGAGAGAATTCACTTTCTTTTATCATAGGCACACCAACAGTCAGGTAGTCTCTAGGTAGAACACTAACCTCAGCTTCAAAAGGGTCACGCTTTCACCTTCTTAGTAGGTGCCTTTCTCAAAGGATATGCCACTGACACTGGTTTGGTAGGATCATTCTTACCGCTGTACATGAGTTTAAAAGTGGTACTGCACCAGATTCAACTCTTCCCTGGGGACTGGCTGGCTTCCTTCACTGACAAAATGATTTTACTAACACTGAGTGGCTGGTGTCTTCCTAGCATCGTATTGCAACGAGAACTCCCCTGGTGGATGGCAGCATCTAATTATTTTTCTGGAGTCTTCCACATCTGCTTCCACATCCAGGGGAAAACCCACCTGTCTTTCTGCCATGACTTGCTCATAGCACTAATCTTAAACCTTTCCTGAAAAGTTTCCCAGTGTCACCCAAGGACCAGAATCAGAGTATCAGTCTGATGATTCTGTTTCTGAGTTGCCTGATCTTAAAAATTCAAGCAGCCAGGGTCTAGGAAGGGGACAGTTATAAGACATATTTGAGGTATTTAAGAGAGGAATTGGGAAGGGCAGGCGCGCTGCTAGGTTGGGTTTGAGAACAGGTTTCACATTTGCACTCTGCGCCCTCTGACTGGGCTTAGGCACACAGGATGCTGGCATAGTACAGCCGCCAGACATGGTAATGCCATTTTGGCTCATCAGCTGCACGTATGAGAGCAAAGTGTGATCACTGGGCCAGAGCCTTCAAAGCATTGTTTCTGTCAAAATCTCACAAACTACAGTCAGCGATTCCGACAGTCTCCTATCTGCTGCCTGCCTCCTAGCAGAGACTCAGGAGCCGTTCCACCTCTTTACTGTACGGGACTTCCTGTCTACCCTGACTATGCTCAGGATAATTTCAGTCAAATGTAAATGGTGAAATGAATAGGCCTGTATACTAGGGTAATGATTCATTCATGAGCAGTATCTGATCTTGCTTGAGTACTTCTACTGGAAGTGTGAGACTATAGGTACGTTCAAGTTCCTGACAGCTGAAGGTAGAAAGTAAAAGATGGATTTTTGGCTTGGGGAGGTTCCCTAGGCTTCTCTGTCATGACTGTAGCCAATTTATGATTAGTATTTCTACATCTCCTTTGAGCGTTTGTGGGGCAGCCCCATAGGTTGGTCTTATTGGGTTTCAGGATCTGTGTTTATGGGCTTAGAGAATCCAGAAAAGTAATAATGGCAGTGAACACAATCCCACTGCCCTCAGCATTGTCAGTAGGTGACCATAGTTGCAGGCAATCAACCTGACAGCCTGCTTTTGAGGAAAAGCGTATGTGTATTGTGATGGGGGTGAGAGGTGGAATAGGGTGAAATAACAAGAAGTTGTGCTCCTGGTTGGCAAAGACATGCCACAGGTTGACTGTTGGGAAAGCTTTTGGAGTCTTTAGTTTGGTTGGTTTTGTTGGTGTTTTGGGGAGGAGGGGGGGGGAAACTCTTGTGAAGTTGTCTTTGAGAGACTGATGTTGAATGCCTCTTGGTGAGGAAAGGGACAACAGTGCATAGCCTGGGCTCATGGCCCAGAACTACAGGGTAAGGAGCACTAATAGTCCTCACTTTTATTTACTGTGTTTCCATAGATTCACATTAGTACTGCTAGAGCACTCTTTATTTATTGCTTGCTTTGAATGGCCAAGCCAGAACATGACTTGTGTTTATGCACTTTGTCTTTCTAATTAATCTGCCTGAAGCCATAGCTGAGAGAGACCTTTGGGTGCATTGAATCTGAACGGATTTTGAAAGATTCCAGATGGTCCCAATAAACAGGAGTGGCCTGTCTCTCACAGCACTGTGACAGGTCTACATCAAGGTTGAACTGGCCTCAGTAGGAAAGGTTGGCCTCTATGTAAATGTTTTCTTTTTTCCTTTTTTTTTTTTTTTTTTTTTTTTTTAAATTTTTATGCCCTTCTTGAAGGACAGCTAGTCGCTGAAGTACTAGCAAGACTGAGCTGGCTTTTAAGGGCATACCTTACCAATATCTTCTCTGTTTTGGGAGCTCAGTTTACTTTCACTTGGCAACGGGAAAAAAAAAATTCCTCATGCTTGCAAACTATGAACTTTATTGTTGTCAGCATGTTTCTGTTCTTGGGATTCACTGTCCTTTGCACATGGCTCATTTTTCTAGTTCTATATATACACATCTGTGCCTTTCTTCCAGAGGTAAGAAGTCTTCCACCCATGGAGGCACAATCTGGTAAACTCTCCCTAGGCAGAGGGGAAAATTCCAGTTCATATGTTTGAAGGAAAAGCTGGTAAGGGGTTGTGTTGCTGGGGGGGACGAGAGGCTTATGGTGATTGGGAGTATGTAGATGGCATTCTTTCAGCAAGTCTTGTGAGAACTTTGCGTACCCCTGCCTGCTTTGCCTTATGCTGCCTGTTGGACGTGGCTAGATGGACAGCAGGAGCACCAGCAGGAGGCACTTTCACTGGGATGGTCCTTCCTAGTAATTTAATGGAAACCTGGCAGAGGGAGAAGAAAAAAAAAGGAATCGAGAGGTTTCCCTGCCTAAAAACTAGTACCGTTGTTATGCAGAGCAAAGATGTTTATCTTCAGGAACATCACTGTTTGGTAGCTGCAAAGTTTTCCTTTATTAAAAAATAGATTGAAAGATTGATCTGTTAAGTTTTTACCGTTTCACAAATAACAAGAAATGAAGGCAATATTAAGGGATACATAATGAATGTGGATGTGTAAGAAATATCAGAACATGGTATCTAGTAGTTTTCTGTAGCTGTTGGCTGTAAATCTTAAAATGGGAAATGGTGAAGTTAGGCACAGTTTAGTAATGTTTACCATAATTATATCTTTATATATTAGGAAGTCTTCAATTTGCCCAATACTTACTTGTAGGCCTCCAAACAAATTTGGTCTCGCACCCCTATAAGTAAAAAATTTTTGAGCGCACCCCCCCAATATACACACATACATATATACTGATAAATTATATATGTGTACTACTGCACTAATATATTATACAATTATAAAACATACACAAAAATATAAATTTTTAAAAGGATGAGATAAAGAGGAAATAAACACTATTTTTAAAATGTTTATTTTAGTTATTAATGGTACCAAAATAATTTTTCTTCTTGCACCCGATGGTATTGCCTTGCACAACCACTGGGGTGCGCACACCCCACTTTGGAGACCATTGTCTAATCTAAGACACTACCCACAGGTTTATAAAAGCATGTTTAACACTCTCTCCAGTAAATATTCACAAAGAGATTTCCCTGGTGTTTATGGCTCCCAGGCTTTGACTGGAGGAGACGTTATGAAAGCATCAGAAAAGGGGTTATGTTGGTGCCTTTATAACTTTAATATATTAATCTTTTATAAACATAAATAATCATATTTTTCTATAATGTATAAATATGTGATAATAATTTTTATATATTTATAACTTCAATATGCACTAAATTCATGTTTCTACAGTGAAGATTTATATTGCTGCTTGTCCCCGTTGTCTGTTCTATTGCTGTAAACAAAAAAGAGCTAGAGACCCACCTTAGGTTAAAATGTAATAGTTTAGTTGTAAGAACGCCAGTGAACTCGTGAATAAGTCCTGTGATCTCAATAATTTAATGATATGTTGTAAAATGGTGGAAGAAATAATGATATTTAATACAAGTCTGTGCTATTATGCATTTTTAAAAAATCAGTCCTCCCTTCTGTTACAGGAATATGAGGCCTTAACCAAACAACCAGCTTGCAATCCAGATGTTTGGGTGAACCTTGCCTGTACATACTTCTTTCTGGGAATGTATACACAAGCTGAACAAGCAGCCTTGAAAGGTGAGATATATGTCTCTGATGGAAAGGACTTGAACACTTAAAGTGATTTCCAGAGAAAGTATTCAATGTTTTGGTTTTTTTTTTTTTTATAGGAATAAAGGATAGTTTTGAGCAAAGTTGTTTGGGGTTTTTGGTTGATTTATTTTTTTTCCCCATTTAACAGAATAGTTATGATGCCATTTGCTTCCTAAAAATACCTTGGGCAGGTGGAGCAGCTGGAACGGAAAGAAGCATCTGGAAAATAATTTCTCTTATTAATTTCTAAATACAAAACCCAGCATATGCTGACCAGCAACAAAAAATTACTTTTCTTTTGACTGATTCCATGTCTCTGAGCCAGTGCAGGTGAAGTTAATTAGGCTAGTGAAGTTATCAAAAAATAAGCATCTGAGAGAGTTCAGCATTCTCCCTGATGTGGACAAGAACTCTGTTTACATAGTTTGAGTGACTTAGTATGTGGTCTTGTTGCCTTATAAGTAAGATATTAGGTATGCAATTCTTCAAGGCGTGGGGTTCACTGCAGTCAGTGTTACAGTTCTACTTTAATCTGAACATGCATGAGATCATTTAAAGAAGAGGAATGGAAATTGGATTCCAAGGCAATTTTTACAGCCTAAAAATATTTCTGCAGCTTAATTTTGTTACCCATCACTTTCTATTTATCTTAGTGATTTATATTGTTTCCCATAACCATAGTAGCCCAGGGCTTTCTAAGCAGAATTAATAGTAGTGAAGTTCTCAGTCAAGCTGTGACTCTTGCCTTTTTAGGATAAAACTCTTATAAAATTATGGGTTTTCTCTTTTCTTTCTTTATTTAGTCTTCTAGTCTTGGACTGAAAATAGGGTAGGGAGGAAATAATTGTGTACTTTCTGCTACTGTGGAGGAGTGCTTTCAAAAAGGACAGTATTGTAGTATTTTTTAGAAATAATTAGATTCCAGTATCCCTTTAAAATCCTCTGAAAGATCATGCTGGGCTCCAATCCCACAACTGGAAGTGTTTTGTTTCCAACTGTAAAAAATTTCATGCAGGGCTTTGTGATCCATATTTTTCAAGAGGTGTGTAAATTTCTAATGTTCACAGATAATTTAATCTTTAACGTACCACAGATTTGAGCATTGGAGATTACAATCTTGGATTTGAACTGGAATCTAAAAATAATTGGGCAATAGAGCTTGCAGTGTCACTGTGACCTAAGCCATTGGGGAAGCAAGTGGCTGCATCCTGTACCAGGTGGAGTCATTGTCATCAGCTTCAAATCATGTGAATTACAGTAATGCATTCTAGAGATGACAGATTACCGTGAGCTGGAAGTGAGTTTTTCGTGCCCCTTGAGATTAGTTTGTAGTAGCACAGTGAGTGGCAGGGTAGGGGGTGCGGTTAGTGGCACTTGGGTGCTGGATGCAAGGGCAGGAATATTAAGAAAGGAGTGCAAGACGTAGGGAGTGTGGCTGACGGAGGGAACAGAGAACAGCTGAGTTCTCACACTAGTAATATCAGTCTTGGATTTTATGTAATTGTTTAAGAAGGGCAGCGTGCCAGTTTTTATCGCGAGGTGCTAAACCTTTCTTTTGAGTACTGTAATACAGATGATTTCTGGCTACTTGGGCTCATCCCAACTGAAGATTTGTAACACTTGTCCTTTCTCCATTGAAGGCTTCCAAGTGTTGTATATTCCTCTTTCCACTCCCATCACTTCAGTCTTTCTTACATTGAGGATGGATCATTTTATTTTTCCTTTGAGAGATCCTCTTTTAGGTTTTTTAACATTTTAGGATTGCATCAGTTATGGCTGTTTGCAATATATTACTTCCAGGTGAAGCCATGATATCTCATGATCTCTTCCGTGGTTTTGCAAAGATCCTGAAGAAGCAAAATATTTCATTTGATATAGACACAACAGGTGAAGTCTCTGGAAGAACACCATTTATCCAGTACTGCCCTGATTACTGCTGAAAAAATGATAGCGTTAGTGTTGGGCTGCTTACCATTGCTGTTCTGGGATTATTTTGCCTGAATTCTCGCATACTGCTTCCTCTTAATTGCTGCAGTTATGCTAAGCTCCTGAAAGTAGCATAGTGCTAAAACAAATGAGGGAGAAATAATTTATTTTCAGCTATAATTCTAAATTTCCACAGTGATGGAATCCCTGTGTGAAAGGGAACATAAATGTCAGCTGGCTTTCTGGAATAGATTTTCCACACAAACATGTAAATGTCTAGAAATCAGATAGAAGTTCCTTCTTGCCATGTACTATTGCTGTTGCCTAAGAAAGTTATTGTTAACTGTCTGAGTAAAAATATGCAGGATACTTAAAAATTAGGAAATTAGCATTAAAAGCCATGAGGTAATTATTGCATTTCATACAAGATATATAGTCCACTATCTCATGTGGAGCAAGGTTTTATGTTTATTTATAATAGATGTGAAGTGTTCTCTTAGCTTGTCGTTACTTCATTAAAACTTCATGGTACATACTGTCAGCAAAGAATAAATCTGTATATCAAAAGCTGAATAAACCAGAATTACTGCAAATGTAACCTAAGAAGTAGAGCAAAAAGGTAAATAAAGAAAAATCCTTCTTTGAAGGTTTTTCATTATAGTCGTACTTTATCTCCTTTAGGCTTTTTTCCAAATTCCTTTCAGATATTTCTGGCTTCTTTTTCCCCGCTGTCCCCTTACATTACAGTTACTAATGTTCCTGGATCTAAGGTGAAAGTAGAGTTAAAGTCAGGTACTGTTGTTTCATAGTCATCCCATAGTAAAGCTGCCAAGTGATGCTTTGTTTACTCCTTTTGCATCTGTGCTCTCATACGTTGGCTGAACATGTATTTTTCCATGCTCTGTGCTAGCCCATCTAGTCTTGACAGAATGAGGCTGAAAGTCTTCATCTTGGTTTAATAAATAATAATAACAAATTACTATTTTTTTAATTATAAAACCAAATAATCTTACGTTGCATTCCCAGTTCCCGTGCCTTGCAAAGCCTGGCACATTTGCACGGCCATCCTGGCAATTGATTCTAGTGTTCAGAAGCCTGCATAGCGCTCTCAGAAGCTGTTGGCTAGTACTGCATTAAGAAAAACACAAGAACTAACAGTGTTCTTTTAAACCACAAAATGTGCGTGTAACTGGGGCTGCAGTTAAATCTGTTATGAAAACCAGTCTTTTTAGGATAAATGCAATTTTACAATTAGATTTAAGATTCATGCACAGACAAGGCTGTGTTCCTGAACCAGTCATTAAAATATTTCGTTTGGGTTTTTTTCCTTTTTCCTCCCTTCTAATTTTTGATGGGCACAGCTTTGTAATTACTTTACTTCTTCACAACTCTGCATGTGTCAGATCTGAATGTGGTTTAACTGAACAGAGTTACTTCTCGTTTCACAGCCTATACTGAAAGGAGCAATATTATACAAAAGCAGAACAGAGATGGGTTAGGAAGAACAATAACGTTTTCCAAACCAGTTTTGCTTATGCATGTACCAACGTTTGCCAGGTGTCAAATACTTGTCACTAGTGAAAATGAGCAGTTACAAGCAGGCATGGAAAAGTTGCTGGGTTTTCTTTTTCTTTAGACTGCGTGTTCACCTACATTTCAAAATTACCTGCTTTCTGCTTGTACTGTATGTCTTGAGAACAGTTGTTAATTTTCATTGCATTTTAGCTGTGGTTTTGAACCAGCAGGGTTTCATATATGGAACTTTCAAAGTATGCAAGTGAAAATATCAATTTGTACATATTTAAACTTTAAAAACTACTAACCTTATTTTCTTGATTTGCTTTTTAAAGTATAGTGGAAGCTACAGAACAGGAATAATTGATAGTTTTTTGCTTCAATGATCTTTAACTTACATGCCTGAAATGAAATGTGTATATATTGCAAGTAACAGAACATAGTTGAACTGGCTTTTAAGTATTTTGGGAATGGGAAAATTTCAGTGAATGTCCCCTGTAAATTTCATTTGAGAAAATTCTGAACAGTTGAGCTATTCAAATGTGTGCGTGAACCTTGCTGTTGGACCACGTTTTATCCGAATGCTTTTCCCATACCCTTGCACTTTCCCTCCACCAGTGAGACTGGTGTTCTGAGGCACAGAGGGCTTCATGCAGCTGCTGTACTCAGGTGAGAAGGGCATTGTTTCTCAAGGACAGGAGAATAAGGTTTCCTCTGGTCATGTTTTCTGTGCTGTCAGTCTGGAGCCTTCTCAGCACCGTTCCATTCCTCTCAGCTCCTGATGTGTATGTTTAAGATGTGTTCTACATCTGTTAATGTGTGAAGTGCTGCTATAGCGTGTGCGTTATGTCTGCTAGGGGGGATTTGTTAATGATGGATGTATGACCAGCATTGCTTTGCGCTCTTATGAGAAGGCGCAAATGCCAGATTGTCCATGACTGTATTTCGTCATCTTACTGCCTGTGGCAGCAATATAAAACCCACCAAGGGTCTGAGCTGCCACTTCTAGTGAGCTTAACTTTTTGTTTAATAACTAGTGAAGATAACTGTCTTTACTCTTATTGTAGCTGTTTATTATATTTTAACAAAAACTTCAGTAGGTGCCTGTTTAGTGTCAGCAGATAAAAATATACAGAACGCTTTTAAGATCAAAGTCAACTCTGACTTCAGTGCCTGAAACATCGGCACAAATCATGACAAAAATCCTAGCATAGGATATCGGCATGTTTCCGTGCTGGAAAGAGATATATCCTATCCAGCTACCTCAGTGATGTCTTCAGCACAAAGCCAATAGTAGACTTGGAGCTGGGTCCAGTTTGTTTCCATGCAGCTTTGTCATCGTGTTTGTTATGATCCCTAGATTTCTTAGTACCGATTTAAAAAAAAAAAAAAAATAAAATCGTACAGTCATTGTCTTGAAAAGTAGGACAGGAAAAGAAGGTTGTGCTTCCTTGTGGCATTAGTAGATCAGTGACAATGAAATTCGGCAGCAGCAGAGAGTAATAAAAGAATAAGCCTAACGTCCCTTAAAAATCATTATCTCTGGTGAGGCAGTTGTATCACTTCCTGCTGCAGTGACTGACAACAGCTTTATCCAATATTCATAACCAAATTCTTTCTGGAAAATAATCTGACCTTGTTCATATGTTTCCTTGTCTTCCTCAAAAAATGCATTTGTCTCTGGGAGAGAAGAAACTGCTGGTATTGAATGTTTCCATGGTTCTGCTTACTATATGGACAGGACTATGTTTTTGGGTTTTGCCCCTCTCCTTCTCTGTCTGGAGAAGTGTCTTACTTTAAAGAATATCAAATGCATAGTATCATATAATATTTTATGAAGCAGGACATTTTCTCTCCCTCCATTTATCTATCCATGCACACCATCAGAACTCATGTTTCATCCTTTGCCTGTTTTTAGGTGTCAAATAACGTGGACTAACCCTCCAGCTTTTGCCAAGAAGTAAATAATAATTTTGATGTCAGATCAGATGCCAGGTTTGCAAGGGCAGCACTGTAGTCATTGGTTGACCAGTGAAACAAGAATTCCTCGGTTTAGATTCTTGAGGGAGTATTGCTTGCAAGTCACAATTTTCACAGTGAAATTAATGCTAAAACCCACTCAAAAAAAAAAAGGAAACAAAACCTACTCAAAAAAGGAACATTCGTGTCTTTTCCCGTAGTACTGTGATTATGCAATATGTTATTTTCAGTGTAAATCCCACAATCTGTCCTGCTTGTATTTTTGGAGTCTTTGATGACCAAGTGTTTTGAATTGTAAAGGGCGGTTGTGGTCGGTTTAAGTTTCGCACAAAAGCACATGTGGGGTCCATGTGCAGCCCTTCTAAACTTTGATATTAAAACCTATCAATTAATGCTGGGGCACATGTGGAGTTACCGCAGTATCGTTCCTGGCAACATTTTGAAGAACATGCATTTAAATTAAGGTACTCTAATGTTCTAACTCAATGGATGGAATAACTTCTAGAATGTAGTACTGTGTCAGTTATACTACTACTGCTGCTTATGCAATATTGATTGTATATCAGAAAACCTTTCTGTTCTTTAATAATTAGGCTAATGAAAATTCCCACATATATCCTAGACTGAAGACCATTTAGGTTCTTAACAACATGATGCAGTAATACCTTGTAAGATGTTGTGGTTTTTTGAGAATGCTCTCGTACCGCCTTTGCCTTTTGGGACTTCTCTGTTCTAGCAGTTCTTTACAGATACAATGCACTGTCCTTTTTTTCTAAGAACATGGTTAAATAACACAGCTTGGGAAGGAGGAAAGAGGATAAATAATTGCTGTACCTATCAGAAGTACGTGGACGGCCTCACACTGCCAACCTGATGACAGTGGCTTCGATTTTGGGATTGTCCGCTGTGTTAAAAAGTTTTCTTACTACGTGGAGAAAGAGTAAGAAGCCTGGAAATCCATCCCTAAATTGCTTTAAAAAAAACCCCAAACCTAACTTATTACTAGAAAATACCATCTTGGAGGCAGGGAGGGAAGAGGTTTTGGTGGTTTGAGCCCTCCTTCATGGTTCAAGATGTCAGAAGAATTATAGCCTTGTGTTACAGGCCACTGCTTTGCTAACTCTGCGCTTTTGTGGCCTCATAAACAGTAAGTAATTCTGCTTTTTGTAAAGATTCCATGTACATCCTTTCTGTGGAACATAGGTTGCCAGCTGTTTGGTCTGAGCAAGAATGAAAGTGCTCATTAACTGAGTAGGCTAAAGAAAATACAGGAAACAAGGGAAGGCTTTTTGGAAGATTGCTTGCAAAAGAAATTAATAGCTCTGTTGGACGAGAACCTTTGTCACTCTCAGTGAAGCACAAGGCTCTCTCTAGTGACTTAAAGCTCTTTAATTAACAATTTGTGTCATATGGAATTCCTGATCTTCCTAGAGCAAGAAATTTCATGAATCTTAGTGGCTCTAAGAAGGAGATGTCTTCTTTAAATCTCTCATCATATCTTAGATTGTGATATCGTATCTGTTTTGACTGCAGGTTTCTTGCATGTGCCTTTTGTTCCAAAGGACAGAAGAAATATTAGAACTAAGTATAATATAATATGCATACGTAACAAAATGGTGGCAACAATGGGTTTTGCAATACACTGGAAGTTGACAAGATTCCTGGAATTATGAATTGCAGCTTCAAATGTGAAACATTGTAGAAAGAGCCTTGATTATGAGTTTATCTGTTGATGCTTTTTATTTTGCAAAAGCTGCTGTGCTGTGTGTCACAAAAAAACCCAGAGAACTATCCAGAGGCCCCACAGGGAAATGACAGTGCAATTCATAAAAATTTTAAGGCTTGTGGGAGACAGAGGCCAATGAAAAGTTATTTTCAACAGGGATTTCAAAAGAAATGGTCAGGGAATGAAGATAGGAAGCAGGAAGGCCTTTAAATCACTCTAAAATTGGTAGAGCCTGCCTCAGGGCACGACCTGCAAAGGCTGTGTCAATGAAGAACTGTACTTGGGTTAGTTAATGAAAGAATATGGGTGCATGCATGTCTATTGAGAAAGAGAGTTCAAAATAAAAAGAGACACCCTGAGTTGTTCTTTACAGCAATACTTACTGAATTTTCCTTTCAGCACCTAAGAGTCGTCTCCAGAACCGTTTACTGTTTCACCTGGCACATAAGGTATGATGCCTTGTCTTCACTCATGCTTTGTTTGTTTTCTTTTCAATTTGGTAATGTGCAATTTATGCTGGCAACCTGGCAGAATAATTAAAATGTCTCTGGTGGCAGGAGAACAAACGTTTTCCATAACCGTCCTACTGTATTAAAATGTGGAGGAGAAATTAAGTGTGAAAACATGATCTCAGAATAGATGCCCTCAGTATGTATCTAAGGAAAGTCTTACCAACACACTTCACATAAGTCATACAACAGGAACCCAGTGGTATTTTTGATCACAAGGAACCTGGAAGTTGAATAGAATCAGAAATGTATAAGCCACTATTTTTCTTTGATATGTAGCAAGTTTTCCTAACTTGCAGCTGTCTTATACTTAGCAATTTGACCAAAATGGGTCTATATGCTATTACCAATCCTCCGAAGTCATTCCGTATCCACGAAGTAATATTGTTTATAGCATGAAATTTACTTTAATTTCAACAATAATCAAATGCTTATTTCACTTGCTACACGTAGCTATCTTCCCTTAAATTTGGTTTTGTACCATCCTGTGTTATAATTAACGAGTATTTTACTACTGAAGAGACTGAGTTTGGGGTGAAAGAAAGTATAAATCCTGAATGTTGGCTTTGATGTCAGATTTTCTTTACTTAAATCTCTGTTAAAAGAGAAATCTCAAAACATTTTTGTAGCAGCACTGGCGCTTACGTATGTCCATGGTAAACAGAAGTTTAACAATTCCTAGTTCATCTAGTTATCCTTTGAAAATAAAGGGTTTTACAAAACTGTGAAGCCCATTGATTGCCTTTAGTTCTGCTAAGCAACTTCTCTTGCCTTTGTACTGGAGTATCATTTTGTGACTGTCTCAAAGAGGGAGGAAAAAGATTTGAAGAAACTGAGCAGGTAGATGAAAAACAAATACATAAGACAGAATTTGTCTGTAAGAGAAATTAATAATCACTGTTGAGTCAGCAGAACCAGCAAAGGGAAGGACTGGAATAAGTGAGTGATCCGAGTAGAATGATTAGGTGAATAGCCTCAACTTTACTACTGTAATACAAATGTAACAGGTATGTTTAACTGTGTTCCTTGTTTTTATCCTTGCGTGTGTGTTATGTGCTGTACAGCAATGCTTTAAAAGTAAACCATTTAGTTAAAGAAACTGGAATTTTAAGGAGCTGATGAAAGAGAATTTGTTAGTACTGTGAAGAAGTCTTGTGAAAATCGGTGCTTGTGTGTTGGCAAGTCTTGCATTTTTCTGCTATCCATGAGAAATAAGATCTAGATCTACAAACAGCAAAATTTCTGCTGGCTCGAATAATAACAGTCAAATCTTGTGTTGCAAAATTCTGTTTGTGAAATAATTAATTCAGCTCTTTCCTCTCTGACCCATCAAGGCATGTGACATGTAATTATGTCTAAATCACACCTTAAAGGAAAATGTACTTAGTTTTAGCCTCACATTTATCTAGTTTCAACTGGTCTGCCTCTTTAATGTTTGGCTTTCTCCACTGGTCAGTTAACTTTAAAGAAACAGAGTTTTTCCAGATGTTTAATATGAATCACCTGCTGTTTGCCAGCAAGGACAAAACTAATCCAGCTAATTAAAATGTTTTTTCTCGCTGAAATTTTCTGAGAATGTGTCGCACTCTTTTTAGTTCAGTGATGAGAAGAAACTGATGAGCTCTCACCAGAATCTGCAAGACATTACAGAAGATCAGCTTAGCTTGGCATCTATCCACTACATGCGGTCCCACTACCAAGAAGCTATTGATATCTACAAACGCATTCTTCTTGATAATCGGTGGGCATCTTTACTCTAAACCTTACTGCAGTGTCTCTGATACTGTCGGTATTTGAATTCAATTTAGTTACTTGGTTTCTGAAAGTAGGAATTTTCCCCAATTACTATGTCCCTTTCCCACCGCGAAATGTGCACAAGTTGCAGCCCCTTCAATTTTGTTGATGGCAAAGCATTATTGAAAAATGCATGTGTAAAAAGAAGTCTGCTCTCTGTTGCTGTCTTTTAGTGATATTTTCATGTAATTCATTCTGACATCTTTCTTTATTTTGTTACTTACTTCTGAAATTACCTACAGTTGCGTATGTACCTGCTTTGTCTTTTTCTTTTTTTCCCCTCTGATGGCCAGTCTGGTGACCCTTGCTTGTGACTACTGACATTTTCACCACTTAGCCTTTCTAAGAAGGGTTCAGTTCTTAGGTTTTATGTAGAGTTCCTTTCATTCCTTTAAGTCTGAAATTCTTCCCATTTCTATTTATCCTGCAGTGACACTTGTTGATGTTTTTTCCTATCATGTTCTGCAAGTTCTTAAGTCCTTGAATTCTTAAGTGGCTTGAAGTATTGTTTAATAAAATAGAAACTGCCATCCCAGAATACATACCTATCTTTTGGCAGTGTCTCCTCTTGAATGCTTCAGAGAAGTCCATCATAACGTATATAAGTATGTCATGTAATGCCTGGGGAAGAGATTTTAACTTCCAAGTCCTGTACAAGCAATCCTTCAAAGCTAAAGGAGTAACCTTTGTAACAATTATCTTTTAACTTACTGTTTCCACAAATGCCTGTCTTATTTCTGTGTCTAGTTTTTCTGGCTTGATAGCTTGTAATGGCGAGGATTTTCTTGAAATAATTGTACTTGGTATAAGGTAATAAGATCCATTAAAATATTTTCAACGTTTTATGTACATATTAAATGTCTTTGTAAGTATTGCGTAGAAACTCCTATTCTGCCAGGCCAATTATGGTGCTCGTGTTCTGTGTATTTCCTATGTGTGAAGTTGCCACCATTTTCCAGATTTGCAAACCAAAAGTTTTGCAGGTAATTCTTTAAAGCTGCAGTAGCTGCCGTTGAAAAAATTAACATGAACCTGGATCTGGAGCTGTGTAATCTTAGCTAACAAACTAGAGCTCTAAAAGCTCTAAGCATTTCTCAGAAACCCCAGTTTTGATGTGCTTGTAAAAGATGTATAGACACGTGAGAGCTTTTTTTCCCACTGATTTTAATGTTCTGTGGTATGACTATCTGGTGGGATTTAAGTGTTCTCTTTAATCCTCTTTCCTGCAGGGAATACCTGGCTCTGAATGTATATGTGGCCCTATGCTATTACAAACTGGATTACTATGACGTATCACAGGAAGTGCTAGCTGTTTATCTTCAGCAAGTTCCCGACAGCACCATTGCTCTTAACCTTAAGGCTTGTAACCATTTCCGACTTTACAATGGGAAGGCAGCTGAGGTATCTATCGGACAGCCCTTCAGTTCACCTTTATTTTAGTTCAAGATTCCGTACAGGTTTTTTTTCCTTGTTATCTGTCTTAATCAGTAATGTTGATAATGTCCTTTATCTTGTCATTGTGTCCTTCTCTTAGGAATGTCACCTATTGCAGTTTCCCTGGTATTAAACCATCTGTCCACATGTCTGCACACTGGTTTTACAGTTTTCCCAGTCCGCTTTTGACCTTGTGTCTATATGTATTATCCAGTTGCTAAAATCATCACATAGAAGTGGGAGGGCAAAAATCTTCCAGTTACCCAGCACTGCTAGAGGTGTCTTTCTGTCAGCTTTGGGGCTCATATGAAACTACGTTTATGCTTGTGTGCTTTTTTTGTTTTTATCTTAAAATTCTGAAATGTATGTAATTCCAGGCAGAGCTCAAGAACTTGACGGACAGTGCCTCATCGTCCTTTGAGTTTGGCAAGGAGCTCATTAAGCACAATCTGGTGAGTAATGTAGTTGTCGAATTTAATGTGAACTGCACTCGTTTGTAGAGCTTTTCTTGATTATTCATAAAATGGAATATTTTGGGAATTGCAGACCCAAATGAATCTCTGCTGCTATATAAGTCACATTCCATAAATCCTACCTGTATAATCAATGTGCCATCGAGAGTATTTTTTTTTCCTGGAATTTTTCCCAGTTTGAGACTGTGTCAAAATAATAATAATGCTGCTTTTACTCCCGAAGGCATATTAAAATCATTTATGTCTGTAAGAATACCTTTGCAAGATATTTTGTGCAGCCCAGTCAATAAGGACACTGTAGAAACGAGTCAGAATGCCCGACCTTGAATTCTTATTTAGTATGAAAACAATGTGAGTGGAATTAAGATAAGTTGGGAAAATGGTCTTTGTCCAAAAAGTACTAAACAAGGAGTTCATAGGGGAAAAGATTCTGATAAAAGCCAAAATATTTGTGTGTTCTGCAGTAAAAGAGCCTCTAATTACCTGTTAATTTTCCTTGCCGTGGTGATATTATTTTGTTAAAAAACTCGTAACAGTAGATTGCGCTTATTCAACGATGTTTGCTTTGTCATTTTTCAAGAGTGGTCACAACAAGCTAACACTTTTTTCCCGCAAGAGTTAAAACTGCTTTGAAATTGGACTTTTATAAGTTAACATTCTCTATTTTGTTGGTCTTTGTTGCCAGTCATTTATTGAATAAGTATGATGGATTTTGTTGGAGGAACTGTCATGTGAGACTGAAGTATAAAGAATCAACTACTCCTGATCATTTTAGGATCTTGTGGCATTCCAAATAAATGTAGAGTTGTAAGCCTAATTTTTTTCATATGAATACGTCGTAAGCAAATTGTAACTCTGTATGCGTTCCCCTCACTCTTGTCTCAGACCACGTTATTCTTTAAAATCTTTGATATATAATGTAGTGCTGGTTTGAACTGCTAAAAGCTGAAATAAGTTAATTTTTACTGATGAATTAAATACTTTATATTCTTCAGAATAAAGATTGTCACACGTTGTAATTCTATAGTTATATTAAAGTAGGGATTATGCTAATGCAAGTACCACTGACCTTTTCTTACTGTTAATATAGGAATTTAAGGATTAATTTCCTTGAATTAAGAGATCATAGACAAGATTTTAATACACCGTTATCAATACGCTTCTTTTCTCTGCAGGTAGTGTTCCGAGGTGGAGAAGGGGCTTTACAGGTCCTGCCTCCTCTGGTTGATGTTATTCCTGAGGCAAGACTGAATCTTGTGATTTACTATCTCCGGCAAGGTAAATGCACCTTCCTCCATCTCTTTCATAGCTTCAGGGATGACATTCATTCATCTGATCTCAACTGACTATTCCATTAGATGCTTTTTTTTCCTTTGCAGAAAAATGTAATTTATTTCATTTTCTGTTCTCTGGAAAATCGTGATGTAAGACTTCCCATGGCTTGCAGAGAAGGGCTTTAATCGTGTGCAGTCAAATAAATCTACTTCAGCAGAGTATTGGAAGTTCCTTGGGTTGCAGGAAATAGCTTTGGGGGAGGTGGTGTTTATATGTTTATAGTGAGAGGACCTCTCCTCTGCCTGAATGTGTGAGAATGGTGGGCGTATGTCCTATGAAGGCAAGGATGACTATTTCTGTAAATGCAGCACAGAATACGAGCCAAAGTGACTTTGAAAAAGGCTACAGTTTGTGAACAAAACATTTAATTCCAAATGTACTTTATAACTCTTAAAGAATGCAGGTAGGTAACCAGAATCAGTTGGAAAGGATTTTGTGCTTGTTTCTCTCCTTCGTTGGCCAACTCCTTTGAATTTTGTCTGAGTTTAGTTTCAGAGCCATTCCTATTCTCCCATTTTGTTCCTTTATTCAGCAGTGAATTGACTGGCTGAGTGATGAGTAGGTGTTAACTGCAGTCATCTAATACAAGGTGACACGATGATTGCTTTTCCACATACCGCTTTCTTAAAGCCGTTTATTTTGTCACGTTGAAAAAATACATTTAGATGACCAGAGCATCTGAAAGCAGAAAAATGTCTTGTCTTAATTTTTAAATAAATAAAGTCCATGCCTGTGTTCTGGTTTTTTTTTTTTTTGGTTTGTTTTCCAAAAATATTGGAAAATTACTAAGAAAAAAGGAGATATATCTTGCTGGCTGAAGTAAGTCACACCAACTTTATATTCTTTGCATCCCAATAAATTCATCAGAGAATCTGGGCGTATGTAACCATAGTACGTTGAAAAAGCCCTGTGAGGTTTTTATAGTGTGATTGACTTGGGGTTTCAGATACTTGTTCTGAGTAACATCTTTATGATTTGTAATCAACAAGGTTGGTGAGATTTAATCTTTGTAGTTGGAATAAATTCTCTTTAGTACTCAGTTGTATCCAGGACTGCTTCTTTTGTCTGCATGTGCAATTGAAATGCTGCCTCATTGTTTCAGTTCAACTGAGACTCTGACAAATTTTACAATATCCCACTACTGATGACTGTTGGCAGTTATAAAAATTCTTATTGCGGCTAATACTGTGCAATAAAATGTAATTAATCTGACTTTGCTAATCTGCAAACATCACAGTCTTCACAAAATATGGCAATTCTATCCCTATTTTGTTTTATTTGATACTAGAGAATGACAATAAGCTTATTTAAATTTCATATGAGGTTATTTAAATTTCACCGTGGTTGTAAATTAGGTATACATTCTCAAGTAAATTCAAATGGTCACAATTGTATATGATTAAAAGTACATTATTACCTGACTTATATTGTATGAATATATAGAGTTCCAGGTAAATAACAGAATCAGATTATTAGTGAGAAGGGACCTCTGGAGATCTCTAGCACATTTATTCAAGGCAGATCCAATTAGAGGTTGGTTAGAGCCTTGTCCACACAAGCATCTAATCAGAACTTCCTCTGTTCCACCTTGTGTCCACTGCCTTTCATTTCATTATGGAATCTGTCTCCATCTTCTCTGTACCCTCCCATTAGTTAGTTGTAGACAGTGATAAGATCTCCCTTGAGCCCTCTCCTCTGAAAGCTAAGCAATTGCAGTTCTTTCAATCTCTCCTCAGCCCCCTACCTGCCCTGGGAGCCCTCAGTGCCCTCACTCCAGTATTTCAATGTCTTTCTTGATCGAGGGATCCCAAAATCAGACACAGTACTCCAGGTGGAAACTCACAAGTGCCAAATAGAGAAGAATCCCTTCCCTTGCCTTGATTTTTGCTAATATGAACCACTGCAGTTGGCCTCCACTGCTGCAAGGGTGCACTGTCTGTCAGGACCCCCAGGCTGCCTTTTAGCCAGTCATCCCCCCACCTGTCTTGTTGCTTAGGATTGTTTCAAACCAAGCAAGATGCAGGATTTGCATTTTGCTTCCATTAAACATCATGAGATTTCTTTCAGACTTTTTTTTTTCAGCCTGTTGAGCTGCTTCTCAATAGTTAGGAACTTGCTTCCCAATTTTTTATCATCTGCAAATTTGCTGAGAGTGCTCTCTATCCTGTCATCTGTGTCATTAATATAAGACAGTCTACAGTATTGATCCCTCAGGGATTTGGTTAGTAATGAATCACCAGTTGGATTTTGTACAACTGATCACCGTCCTTTGGTAGTCTGGCCAGTCTTCTGTCCCCTTATCTTATTTAAGCCAGTCCTATCTCTCAAGTTTGTCTATGACAAAGGTATAAGAGACCATGTCAAAGACCTTGCTAAAGCCAAGGTATACAGCATCTACTACTATCCCTTTATCCATACAACCAGTCATACCAGTACACTCTGGCATTGGTAAATCTGTGCCTGCTGTTCCCAGCCACCTTTCTATCCAGTATTACTGTTGCCAATATCACTATAGATAATACTAGTATTATTACCAATTACCTTGCCCAATAATATTGTTAATAATAATATATGTTTCAAATTAAGTCTACTTACACAGGGGCAAAGTACATCTTTTGGGATCACTTAAAGATCAGTCTTGTTTACTCATTTGCTGTCAATGTTGCAGTAATTTTCATTAGTTAGGTTCTGTTCTTCACTCTGGTATACAAATGACTTGCATACTGACAAAGGAGGCCAAGGGGAATTAGGATTAAAACCTCTTTCCTGGTTAAGATAAATTTCCATTTTCAAGTCTTGCTAGTGTAGTAGTATCAGTTAAGAATGTGAGAAATAATTACTTCTAATGACTACAGCTGTCACCAAAACTTACAAGGTCTCTGATAAAAATAGTCTTGTGTTTAGACATGCTCTGAACTGGAGTGACTGAAACACAAACATGCATCCCAATTTTTTCAACTCTTTAAGGTAGTGATTTTTAGCAGGATTTGGGGCCAGGTATCCAGTCATAATCTGCTCTAGTAAGATTTGCTAGAGGCTTCTGTTGAAGCCTGAAGAGCATTGTTCTGTGTTGATGAAAATAAAGGCTGCTGTCATTATTTTCGTGTTAGTTGTTAGTGAGCTGAGTTAGCAGAAAATAACAACCCTATTTCTATTAAAAAAAAAAAAGAAAAAAAAAAGTGATGACTTTTGGCTAGTCTAGTACCTTATGCTGGCTTACTAAGTGACTTCTTGAGGGAATGGGTAGGAAAGCAGAGGGGTTGGATGGGAACCTGGCAGCTCCAATGTATATTGCCTTAAGTCACCCTGGAGTACTGTCCCCACAGTGTATGGATGGTATGTACTAGCAAAAAAAGTTTTGTTTGATAAGGCTTGTTCTTACAGGCAGCTGGTATAATGCTGTTCTGACAAAATTTTGCCATTAAATAGGGCATCGTCACTAGGTTAGGTTACTAGGCAGACCATAGTGCCAACGTCATTTTAGACTTAGGTAAAGTTTAGGATCTTTTCAGCTTACTTATTTCTTGGGTGGGAAGGAAGTTGTTTATTGAATTCAAACTTTACACTTAAAGTTTAATACTAGTAATGCTTTTTGCTTGTTAGAATTAGGATCAGGTAAGAGCTGCTAGACAGATTTTGAAATATTGATAAGGAAAAGATGAAGTTTCCTTTCAGAATCATGTTACCCTATCCTCTTTGAGGGGTAAATAAATATGAGAAAAGACAGGAAGATGATGGATTTATTATCTTGACCTTGTACTGTTGAGAAGGCAGCCACTGGATTATGAACAAGGGGACCAAGTCATCTCTACTAGGAAAATTGTAGTAATAAAGAAGCTATTACTCACTCCATGTTTGTTATTTGAGTTCTGGAAAACCATCACCATTGTGATATAAACTCACAATGATTTACGGTTACCTTTCTCCTCCTGTCTAAATGCTTTATTTCTTAGTCTGTGACTATTGAGGAATGTTGTAGAGGATGAGTGATTTGTTCTAATACAGGGTGCTATGGATTGTCATGCATTCTAACGTCTGGTATTTCAGATGATGTGCAGGAGGCTTATAACCTGATTAAGGACCTGGAACCTACAGCTCCACAGGTAATTGGAAACTGATGTAATGGTACATAAAGACAGGGGTTATAAGTTGGTATGAGATCTGCCACGTATAAAACGAGTATCCTGAGGACAGCTTCCCCTGTTCTCACTTTTAAAACTCTTGTTTTCCATCTTTTTATCAACAACAGACTTAACGCGCATGCATAAAGTATTATATACGAGCATATATAAGTACTTAGTGTGTTTATTGCTGTACCACCTGGGGTCAGTAAGAATACAGCTCTGTTGCGTGCAAACTTGATTGTAGTGAGCTGACCGTTAGAGCATAGATAAAAGTCCTCTTCCAACTACAGCTACTTGTCACTTCTGCCCTGGTGATGGTTACCATCGCACAGATCTACTAGCTCAGATGCTTGTGTGGTTTGTCCCGAAGCCATTTCAATAAAAATGAGCTAGATTAGATTAAACAGTTTAAATAATAGGTCTTCTCTAATTCCATCTCACTTTGGCTGCAATGAGTGAAAACCGCAGTGTTCCTTGGCTGCTACTGTAATTTTCTTTTGTGGCTGTTCCAACATCTTTAGTCTCTGATTTATTCCTCTTTGCAGTTTATTTTCTAAAGGTCACATAGCTGAGCATGAAAGGGACCTTTCATGCGGCTGTGTGAGGATTAGATGGAGAGAGGGAAAAGGAAAACCCCAAGAACACAGATCTGGTGATTCTGTGCTGAGGAGTGTCTTCTGCAGTTGCTTTTCACTTTTTGCATTTTTCAGTATAGCAAGACTTACTTGAACAGTTTTCTGCAGCTATTGTTCCTTTAGCCTCTGTTTCCCCCATAGACATGCCTAATATAAAGAACAAGATATCATTCTTGATCACATTTTGAAATTAGTATCTTTACGCTTTCTTTCCATTTTCTCACTCACATTTGGAAGGAACTCCCCGCTAGGACTTGCAAAATTAGTTGTATATCCTCCTTCAGTTCTTCTCAAATGTCATCTTTGCCATGACGTCTCTAGGTTAATAGATGGTGTGCTAAAATGATTACTTTGCATACTGGCTAGTACTCTCAGATTGTTTCCTTGCACTCCATTGTTTGTCTGTGTACGTCTCTCTCTTTTTCCATGTTTACATCTGTGACAGGGCTGTCCAGGTTTATCAAGAGTGCATACTTCAACAGGTTTATAGCTATAACTCTTAATTGTAAGATTTGAATAAGAAGTGAATCTGCTACGTGCTGGGAAAATCTTGCTCAGAGAAGAATTAAACTATAGTTGTATCTCATAGAGATTACAGGATACTTTACTTCTATTCCTAATTTCAGTAAACATGACCACAGAGCACAGACCTCGTGACGTTTTTGCCCTCGTGAGAAACGCTATACATTTTGGAGCAAGGATGGTAGTGGTTATGATTAACCAATATGCATACTTGAAGTGGGATCTGTACATTAATATAACAATATTGCACTTGATTATTGGTCATATGATGGTGAAGAGGGCATGATAGTATGTTATGGTGTTCGTTCTGGTGTATTGTCTTTGAGCATAAGACTTGCCAGAAAACACACTATGCCTTTGCATACCACATATTTAGCCTAAGTGACTACCTAACAAGTAGAATGAATTTGGGCGGGGAACTTTGTACTGCTGTGCTGAAGCACTATCATAATATCACAGTAACCAGCTACCTATTAAACTGAGTTGGGATACAGTTGAATTTAGGAAGAAAATAATGGGCAAGTAGGCTTTTACGTGTCTCCTGAAATCTTCACCTTGTCTTCTCTGATACTTTTTACTTTTTTTTCAGGAGTACATCCTCAAAGGAGTGGTAAATGCAGCACTTGGACAAGAAATGGGCTCGGTGAGTGAAGCCCATGACGTTCTCCAGCTTCTCCAGCAGTAGGATGTGAACAGATCTGTAGAGACTGGAATGGAGTGAAAGAGGCAGTCATTTTTCATTTAGATTGCAGGATCTCTGAGTCTTTAAATCTTCTTCCTACAGTACGCAGTCCAGAATGAGTGCAATGCAAATCTCCATTGCTAGTCCTGACAATAAATCAAGCTGAATTTGGGTTCTCTGTCCTGCTTCCAAAAAACCCGTTTGCTTTCTACAGTGTTCTTGTGTATCTAGGCACATACAGTGGCATGTTTACCTTTTCTGGTTTTACTTCAGCCCTCGTTTGTCTCCCCATCTTTTCTTCAGAGTGTATTTTCACTGTGTGTTTTAGCATCAACTCCAGAACTGATGTTGGATTTATTTATTTTTTTTTCCTTTCCTAGAGAGATCATCTGAAAATTGCTCAGCAGTTCTTCCAGTTGGTGGGTGAATCAGCCAGCGAATGTGGTATGTTTGAAATGTTCTTTCTCCATTATATAATCCTTCTTACAATATCCAAATATATACCATCAAATCTTTGTCTGACTGCTGACTGTTAGCATGACTATTGCTAGGTATTTTGTTGCTGTAGTATGAGTAACAAAGTCTAACTTACAGTCTAAAACAAATGTGCAAGTTTAAATTAGAAGGCTCAATTAATTCCAAACCTTACTATATGCATTTGGCCGGAAAACGCTATACTGCAAACTGCTAGTCTTCACTGATAGACACTGTGGCAGCTTGCCTCTGACTAGTAATCCCCATTATAGAAACAGAAGACAACAGCCTAATTAGATGAAGTGTATGGCTGAAACCTCAGAGGTACAGGCACTCACAGATATAGATCTAGGGCTGCTAATGAAAGGCTATCAAGTAGAGTTCTAGCACGGAGTGTGCTCTGGAACTGAGGGTGATAAAACCATAAGTACATATTTTCAATATTTACTTATTCAATAATAGACCAAAACAAGACCTTGTCTTCCCTTTCCCTTGTCAAAGTAAAACCAAAAAATCCTAAATCAAAAAAGCCAGTAGTTGGAACACAGAAATTCAGCCAAAATGGGGCTTCCCAGTATCCCTTGTAGGCATTGTCAGTAGGACTATTTTTGTGGGTGGGTAACTTTGCATGTTTATGGTGCAGATAGTTCATGGTCCTCAGAGACAGAATGCTGTCTCCTGTGTCCATGGTGACTAAAGAGAAGGAGCTCAAGAGACAGAGCAACAGCACTGATCAAACCTCCAGAAATAGTGTTGAGGCATTCTGTTCCCCTTGCAGCCCTTGTACTGTTGAGATCGTGCAGTGCACAACTTCACGTTGGAAGGCTGAAGTGGTTCCATCAATGAGCCTTCCTTCATGCGTTCCTTTTGCATTGAGACTACCCCTTTGGAGTCAGGATCCCAGCTAACAGAAAGAAGCAATATGAACTGTAGTAGTGGAAGATTCGGTTAGTGGGCATAGATCTAACTGGGTTTGTGATGCCAGTAAAGTCACAGGGTGATTGATACAATGGTGGTGGACCCCTTAATACTCATAACAATCATGCAGGTGTGATAAGTGACCATAGCACACATGGGTAAAAATAATACAGAGATAGTCTGAGAAAAAACATACTGAAAGGAGGTACGGTGAAGATATAGCTCAAAAACAAAACTGAAATTGTTAGGAAGCTAAAAGTCTGAATTTTACTGTGATTATTTTTAAACCTGTATGCAAAACAGGATAGAGAAGCTGAGATTTGAGGTATGGTTGAGGAGAAAAAAAAAAGGGAACAGAAATGTAGTCCGATTAGGAAGGTGGGTTAAATGAAAAAAATGAGCCTATGGGAAGGATTGGTTCCAACTAAAGGTAAATGGAAACATTAGTGCTGCAAGCATCTTAATGTCAGTTGGTACTTCCATGTAAAAATTGCTTTGTCGTCTTTTTAAAAACTTATTGGAGAAAGCTGACATACAGAAGAGCACACAGTTCAAGGTAACTTCTTTAGAGGTGAAATAGTGTGAGGGGTTTTTGGTATCCTCAAATGAAGGACAGGTGGAGGTCAACAAACTGTACATAGGAAATAGAAGAGGCAAACAGAGTTCGATTTAGGTAGGACGTAACAAAAAGCAAACATATGAAGACCTAATATTTGTATAAAAACACTTACATATTTGATGTTTTACAAGAAGATGAATAAAGTGGCACAGCTGATTTTAGAAGAGGAAGCCATAAACCTAAAATAAGGGGTTTTTTTAATGCGATAGGAGGAAGGTAACACGTAGGATATTGTTCCTATTTAATTTACAATGGGATATTATTAAATAGATTATGACAGTGCAGAAATGGTTCTAAACATTATAGAGACCTTCTCTCAAAATAAATATCTTTTCTTTCTCAGTGAGTAACATTAAATTGTTTTAAATTACGTGCTCAGATAGGAGATTCATCGTATTGAGGCTAAATTATTCACCAACCAGCCTGGCTGGGAACAGTGACTGGCATATTAAAGAGGTTAGAGATTTTATATAGACAGATAATAATAGTTGGAGACTTCTGTTCTGCCCATATTGACCTAATAAATGCAATAACATGGCATGATATAGATAATGAATTTTTAAATGCCAAGTTTTAATCTTTCTTAGAGAACACACAAGTGAACAGGTGACTCTAGACCAATACAGAGATTACATAGAACCTGATTTCAAATTTTATGATGAAAATCCAATTCTGTTACAGTGATCTCAGTATAATCAAATTCAAAATCCATGTGTTAGCAAATACCTCAAAAAATTTCCACAGTGCTAATTTCAAGAAGGGAAGCTACATAATAACCTTTCTCATTTCTAACAGAAAATTCTCAGCGAAATGCCAGTGAAAAGGATAAAATGCACCTGATTTGAACACTTGAAAGAACCTTTTGTTTCTTTAAAGAAAGGGCTCGTATTCATAATTAATGAGCTTTAGGAGACAAATAATGACATGACTAGGTTTACCAATGGTACAAAATTACCCATAGTAGGGAAAATGAAAGCTTCCACAATGATGAAAGCTGTGGAAGAATATATGAGGCTGGGTAATAATATGCAAATTAAATTTAGCTTTGATAAATGCAAAGCAGTACATACGGGGGGAAAAAAGCCCTTAAACTATATTTGCAAAATTATCAGAAAAGTTGAAGAGAATCTAGGAATTGATGAGGAAAGAGAGAACAAAACAAAAATAATTACTGTGTCATTGTATACAGATGTAATTCCCTTCCTTGAATACTGTCTGCAGTTCTGGTTCTTACACTTCAAAAAAAATATGTTGGAACAAGAAAAGGTACAATAAAGACAGCAAGGATGATCAGAGTAAGGGGACAGTTTCTTGAACGAGGAGAGATTAAATAAAGGAGGATACATGGCCTGGAAAATGATGACTGAGTTTGGTTATGGTTGCAATACAGAACATCATAAATGACAAGGAGAAAGAATAGAGAAGAATTAGTTACTGTACCATACAAAAAACGAGGAGCATTGAAATAAATCGTCAAGCAAGACAACTAAAACAGCACAAATTACTGTTTCACATAACACAACTTATTTGATATAAAATCTTGTGAGAACCAGAAGGTATAGAGACATTCGTAGAAGAGAAGTCCATTGGTTGTTTAACACACGTTTTTCAGTGACGATCAGGAAGTCCTCAGTGCATATTGTTGGAAGCTGGGAGAAATTTCAAAGGAAGTGGCATTACGTACCACAGCATCTATTATATGTGACATCAGCATATATTCTTTCTATAGCTGTATATTCTTACTCAGCAAGCTTCTGAAACAGGTAGACTTTGGATACAATACGATCATTTTTATGTTCTGATGTAGCTTAGCATATTAGCCACTATGTTGTATATTTGTTTTTTGATCTGCTGCCTCTTTTGCTGGATTTAGAATGGAGAACAGAATTCTCGCTGTTTGTATACTTGGGCTTTTGCTAAGTAGCCAGCCCTGCTATTCAAGCATGTAAGTCATGGTTCAGCACTTCCCACTGTGACAGTCCTTGCAGGGAGCTAGTACCACTAGATTGTCTGTTTAAGATCTTTATCAAGTTACTTAGCTGCTTTGCAGATTTATAACACAAAAGTAGGTTGTGCTTGCTAGAGTGAGGAAATCCTATACTGTGTCTTTGCTTGCAGCTGGGCCTACAAGGCTCCTGATTTTAATGTGGATTATCAAAAATTAATGCATTAACATGAAGATGTGGAATATTTTTTCCAAACAAGGTCTTATCTTTCTGACTTGCCCTTGTTAACTGTAGAAATACCATGACTGCATTAAGAAAAAAGCAGCAACAGACAGGTTAGGAAGAATACAGTGTCATGTATTTGTAAAGTAATTTGGAGTCATCAATTAAGCCCTCTGCTATTTTTAGTCAGATCTCTGACCTGGAGGTTCAAGGAACATACAGCAAACAGATTTAAAGTGACAGTCCTTTCTAATGCATTTACACATGTTGGAAGTTATGTACTTCAAGAGGCATAGGGACATCCAAAACAACAAAAAAACCCCAAAAGAAACAAGAAGCGCTTACAGTGTAGGAGTCAATATAGTCAATATTGGCCCTCTGGCAGCAATAAATACCACCCAGAACAGCAGCTTGTATTACTGGGGTTTTTTTAAGCTCAATAAAAATTCTTAATCCCAATGATATAAGATGGAACTGAAGAGGCTGTCACTAGATTTTTATAGTTAATTCTCATGCTCTTCTCCCAGGGTCTTAACTGGATGGAAAATTAAACAGATCAGATTTCTGAGACAAGTTAAAGAGGAAACGAAGCAAGAGGAACATTAGTGAAAGTAAATGAACATTAATGTTTCCATTAAATGCAGTGTTTCTGGTGCTTAACATAAGTCTTACAAACTACCCTAAAAGCACTGGAAGCATAATAGAGAAAAGCACCCACTTCATTTTCAGTGATCATCTTTTAGGACCAAGTCAGGCATATCTGGTGTTGGGTGGAAGGAATGAAACATTTATTCCAGACATTGTGCAGTCTTTTCTTTGGGGTATTCTTAGGTCAACCTAAGTAATTTTTCAAAATCAGAACTTTTTTCTCTTCCTGCATGAGTCACATGGGATGAATCAGAACTATAGAACACCAGTTTTCCTGTCACTAGTAGTATTCATTGTTGAGTTGTATGAGATTTACAGATGTTTTACTTGTTTGGTTTTTTAATGAAATCTTTCACTAAAAGTATATGAAGGATGGTATGCTGGGAAAACAAAATTTTTTGCCAAAATGTGGACAGAAGAATAAATACTGAAACTTAGAAATTCTCCAGTCGTATATGGGAAAAGTGTGGTTCTAATATTTTGTGATTGATTCATTTTTACTGAAAATGTATTCTCAGTTTTCAGTCTTCTTTGCATGTTTATTTGCTTTTTTTAAAAAAATGTTGAAAATATATTGCTGTGAGTTTATTAACTTTATGAATGTGAAAGAAAAGGATCACTTTTGAGGTACCTGCATTCTCATTACAACAAAAAAAATGGCAGAGAAACACTGAGGAAAATTGTTTCTGTTATTGTCGTGTCAAGGCATGTATGTGTCATAAGTATGCCTGCATGTAAAAAAGAACAGATAAATACGCAGGCCGGTTTCTGCTCCCAAGTGAAGACTTCATAAATAACCAAATAATTTTCTTAGATTGGAGAACTGAATGATGTGGTTCCGACATAGGTAAGGATGGATTGTCTCTATATGGAAATGACAGGACATCCAAGCTTAGTATCTCCTCGTGCTAAAAGATAAAAAATGAGAATATTCTGCTTTCCTTTGAAATATATTTTGAGACCTTATGTTGTGCTTTTGAGGAATAGTTACTACCCTACCTTATTTAAAGGAGAATGTGTAGTTTTCCAGCATAATGCTATATTTTGTGCTGTGGTATGGAGTCAAAATATTGGTCTTGGGTTACATGAAATTTTTATACACAGAAAAGATATTTTAGTTTTCTAGTGTGGATGAATTGATGGTAGCTAACCTACAGGAGCAGATTACTTCAGGGCTGTTGGTAGCCTTAGGATCTTATCTCCTGTCACCTTACCAAACTGCAGAGAGCAGCATGCTCTCTAATGATCATCTGACATAGTCAAATAGTAGTGATTTGACGTCACTTGTGCGTATGCCTTCCCACCTGCTACTCGGGTTCATCCATCTCAGACCAATCTCTGCTAGTTGGGCCTAACAAAAATTAGTCCTAGCAAGCTTAGTTCACAATCTGTAAAAAAGCTTTGAAATGTTTCTTTTCAGTAACCCAACTGACAATTTCAGTGTAGATGACAGCATAGTAGGATGGCAGCAAAGTTTATGATGACACAGAGGGCAGGAAAGTTTACTAACACTCATTTGAACTGATATGCCTAACTTCTTTATGGCTTTACTACTTGCGTGTAATGTGGTAATCCCAAATGCATGGAAATTAATTTTCATATTGTATTTTATCACAAAGTATTTTTCCTGTGCATGTATTAACTTTTTAATAACAATATTTTCAGAATATGAAGTTTACTCTCTTACTGGAAGTAAAATTTCCAGGATAACTGAAAAGCATAATTTTAAAGACCAAAGAAAAAAGGCTGACGAGGTTAGAATAATAAACACGAGCTTTGTATCAAGTGTCATTTCCTTAGAGTAAGACTAATTCACAGTAAAATTATGCTACATAAATTGTGTCATGGAAAAGGCCTGTTACTTAAATCGTTTGTCTCTGAAGAATTTGCTGTTGAATGCAGTCTTGCAATAGTTATTGTATGCTGTAGAGAAAGTTGACAAGATGATCTAATAGTTTTTCTAACCTCTTGTATGGTCCTTTGCCTGAAAAGGCAAGTTAACGCTATTTTTAGAAGTTAGCTGTTTTCATAGTTGCCAGCAATCTTGGCAGTAATTTCCATCACCATGTGATTTTTAAATTCTACAAATCTGCATTTCTCTTTTGAATTTTAGATACCATTCCAGGGAGACAGTGCATGTCCTCCTGCTTCTTTCTTCTTAGGCAGTTTGGTAATGTCCTGATTTATCTCAACTCAGTCAAGGTTAGTATTATTATTTATTATTGGTAGTACTCTAATGCATGGAATCACTACTTATGGAATTGAACTGTGTGAGACACTATAAACATAAAAAGGTACAGAAACACAACAGTAACAACAAAACCCAGGAACAACAGTGGGATGTAAGTGGTCAATACAGCAAATGGATCACAATGTGAAGAAGCAGTTTATAAGATAGCATTGCGCAGTATGGTGGGCATGATGGTCTCATCACACTTACAATTTAACTGTTATCAGGCTTCCTGGTGGCATCACAGAAGATGAGAAAGATAATTTAAAGAAGACAATGAAAAAATTAGTGGATATTTATGGGGAGGAAGAAAACCCATATGTTTTGTTAAGATTTAACAAATGAGCAATGGAGATTATTGTCACTGGTTAATAACTGGGGCCGACATTTTAAAGACCAAGAGTGTGTAAGGAAGATAGGACATGAAGGACTCTGAAAGTAATAACACTTACTTTTGCAGGGAAAGCAGTCACTGAAGGGCTAAAATAGGGCAGTATTACCAAAGCAGCAAGCTAAGAATATTATTTTTACAGAAGTAACCTGAGTCGTACCCTACAGGCAATGTTGCATTTTTTCAAAGTAAGAGGAGGAGTTTGCAGTTATCATAATGGAGCATTATGAGATCACCAGTATTCAGTGAATAAAATGGATATAACTTACAGAGATCCAGTTATAAGTCAGATGTGAGGAAAAAGAGAGACACTGCAGTGTGATTATAGGGTTAAGTGATTGCAGTCTTGTTCCAGTGATTTGAAACTAGAGTTATAAGAACTCTATATTTGGTAGGAAGAGGAACAAGAATCTAAAAAGAAATTATTAGGGAGATACACCAGATGAGCACAATTACAATGTTCTAAGGAGGGTGAGATCTAAAGAAAAATATGTGGTTCTAATGGTGCCAAAAGCAGGTGGTGGGTGAAAAATGGTTCAGGTGTTGTGTTTTTAAACTTTGTCTGGAAAGAGGTCATTGAAGAAATCCCAAGTGGCTGTAGCCACTGGAATAGCTACACTGTAATGGGATGAAGAGACACCCCACTACCACCCCAAACTGGAGCATGTGTGTAATTGAAGAACATGAAAGCTGGAAACTAACAGTGAGATTTGTTTGGCCTAACTCGAGCCCTCTGAAAGTCAGATTTCTAGTTGTAACCGATCACCTGGTCTCAGTCTATAGCCAACAGGGCCAGATGGTAATTGCCAGAAATCCTGTGCATTTCTTACACTTATCTTAGAATGGAATGAGTCGCCCCATAGAAATGCCCAGCTCTTTCCATTTCCTTTAAAAAGTTCTTAAACAACTAGTTCTAACCTGAAAAGATTACGGTTAAATGTGATTATACATCACCTCCAAGGTATACGAGAAAGCTTAGAAATGAGAGAGAGAGAGGAGTAGCATCTGGGGAGGCAAACGGAGTTGTCATTAATATTGGAAAGTAAGGCTAAGGTTTGTAAAGGAAAGAGCCAAAAATGAACAAGACACCAAACAGAAATTAAGAGGGTGAAAGTGGGCAATAGAGTGATCAGGGGATAGGTCAGAGTCATGAGGCAAGAGATGTCCTTGGAGGGGATTAGGTGAGACAAGTTTGTGTCTCTGAGGGTATAAGGGTAAGTGTTGTAGGAAGGGTTGGAAAGAAAATCTGAAGGGAAAAGGAAAGGAAGAGAGAATACTCGATGTGACTTTGTAAGATGTTAGTAAGAGCCCATGCAGAGGGAAATACAGGTGAGAAATAGATCTAATGTTTAAAAACTGTCAGGAGGAAGGCAGAAATAGTGAACAAGTACAGGTATGCAAGCCTTCAGTCCGGCTGTATTTATCAACTACAAGAAGGAGTGTTCTTACCTTGTCAGATTTGTGAGAAACTCTTTTATTATGTGTGCACGGGAGAGGGGAAGGGTTATCTGACTGCTTTTTCTTTTAAAAACTTAGCTGTTTTGCTGAAAGTACTGTCGCACGTTATAACATATATGTGGATCTCAGCTTGCAAGCTTTGGACGTGTTCACATATACATGCCTTTGGCATCAGTAACCATATATCTGTTTTGATTTGACCCATATTTAGGCAAAGATAATACTTTTTAAAAAAAATATTCCCTTGGTTTTCACAGTTGTAATGTGAATGCATTTATAAGGGTGAAACAAAGTAGTAAGCTAAATAAAGAAAATTCAGTGTAAAATAGATTGATGCCTTTCATTGTACGGTGGTGTACTGTTATTTGAAATACTGGCCACTACCCCCTCAAATGCAGAAAGGAAAGTGATTCAGAGAATAATTAGAAATTAAAATATTGTCTTAAGAGATTTAGAAGATAGGTATTATTTGCTGTAGAGGGAAGTTAAGAAAATAAAATTATACAAAATAAGGATTAGAATAAACAAGGTAGATTTAAAACCTCCATTTGTATTAGGAGAGGCTAAAAACAAGGTACCGCTTGCTGGAATTGCAGCAAATTCACAATATCTTTTCTAAGAAAATGCATTTTGTCCCTCTCAAAACACAGTTTATGGAACTTATTATCACAGTTCAAGGTAGGGTTGAGGTTGCAAGTTTGGAAGGTTTTATAGATTGTATCTAGCAAGTTGCAAAATGATTAAGCTTAAGTAAAATATGTATTTATGAATTCTTGAAGGGAATCATAAATACTGGTAATTTCAGACATAATGCACTTGATAAATAGCAGGGACTAAGGAGAAAAGTTTTCTGCCTACTACTACATTCCTTGCATGGTCCTTTTGAAGAAGTTGATTGTTATCATCGTTTTTCAGCTGAGACTAGCTACTCCTCAGATTTGTTTAGGTCATTCCCCTTCTCTTCAGGTCACAGGGATGCAAATAATTCTTCCTGTACCATGTTACAGGCAAGGTTTAGGTGGCTTTACAGTCACCTTTGTGTCATTCACAGGAATAAACTTCAGCAGAATTTCTGCAGCTCTTTAAGTGGAGCTGTGCACTGTGTGAAGATTGTTTGCATGATATTCTCTCAGGAAACACCACTTTCATCCATGATCGATTAAAACTGCTTTAGGCATGAGAATGTCTCAAAGGACACCTTATAATAAACGTATTGCCAGCTGCCCGGAGGGTGACATTATAACACTGAGGATTAACTGAGAAGACAAGCTAATTCAGGCTCGGCTGAGTTCTGGCCACAACAAATGCTTCATTGGTCAAGTGGGTATCTGAGCATCTCGTTGAAATGGATGTCACTCAGAGCACAGTTAGTTCTATGAAAAGATTGAAGACCACAAAAGAGTGAAGTCCCGTACATATAATGTGGTTCAAAAAAAAGGAAAAAGAAATAAAATATCTAGCTGCTGTGAATGTGGTACACTATCAGCAGCACTAGTTCATTTCTACTGGTTTTGTTTTTGCAGCAGGTGTGGTCTGTAGCATTAATACAGCCAGGATAGAATGACAGAGGTTTTGAGTTTGCTTACTGGCAGATTTTCTTTTCTGTTTTAATTCAAAAATACAATGGAGGCTATTTGAACAGAAGGAACTATTTGTACAGTAAAACTAGCATCTTGCTCACCAGCTTTGCTTAACCTGGGTCTTGTGCTGATTCACATGAAACTATCATTGAGGAAGAATACAGTAAAGTGTTGTAATTCTCATATGGTGAAACCAGTTAGTTCACCCTAAGGGTACTGAAATGTTTTCACAAACTGAGCTTAAGATTCACCCAAATGGTTCATCCTCATGCTTTTGCATAGCTTGCTGTATTTGCCAGCTTTTGGACCCTAACAGACTATTTGGGTGAAACCTAGACATCTGACACATGGTGGCAACCCCCCCACCTCTTCTCTCAAGGCACTACCTTCATATGTGTGGGTGGACTGGATCAGTACACTTTGTTGACTGCCTGTGACAGGGAAGGGAAGAGGTTCCTCAAGTGTCCCTACATCATGAAAGAAGATAAAGAGCACTGGGAAGGGGTTGTGGTGCTTGCTTTCCATATCTTTTGTACAGTCTCAACTATGCTTTTTACCTGCTCTTCACTCTTTAATGAGGGAACACAACAAAAGTTTGATCTTCCTACACAAGTTCTGTTTCTTTTCTAGATGTTACATAAAGAAAAACATTTCTTCTTCCACACACCTTGCTGTCATGCACACAGGAAGGCTTTTCTTACAGTAACTGTAGTCGATAAACCACCCTGCTTTTTCCCATGCTCCTTCATAAGCACTGCACCTCTCCTGGGCAGGGATCCTCAATCCCATCCACGGTTATAGCTGTGGTATTGTGTTCCACCTTATCTCTATCAGGTCCACCATTCGTGCAGCAGTGTGGGACAGTGCTGAATGTTGACTTTTGGTCATCTGAGTTACACTTCAGTCTGGACATCTGACCGTGATCAAATCTAAGCTATTTGGGTCAAACCCAAACATCAAGCTAACTTGTACCTAGAGTAGTATTTTCTGCTTTGGTCCATGCAGCTTTTCAGAAAAGACACAGCTAGATCAACGTGGTCTGTCATTAACCAGGTGCGTCCAGTTAAATATTATGGGAGAGAAAAACTTGGTCTTGCACTTCAGATAGAGAGAAGGGTGCCTGTAAGCAAGGCTTGAGCTTAAGGAAGTCCTATTACACAGTGTGCTGCCTGACTACAGCCCAGTGCTGCGGCTCCACCTCCATCATGTGATCCAGCATGTCACATAACCAGATCCACAGGATCTCTTGTTGAACCTTGAGAAGACTTTGGAAAAATAAACTGTTCATCTCCTTAAGCCATTAGGGAGTCAACTGCTTGTTTACCACCCTAGTGGTGAAATAAGTGCTTGGGAGGTGAAAGAGACTGTGGCACCACAGCATGACTTCACATGCCCAAAGTGAAAATTACACCCACAAAAGCTGCCACTGCAATTTTGAGCTTGAAGCATTCTCCAGATCTCTCATGGTTAATACTGTGGAATGTTCCAGCTGTGTTTGTAGTCACGAATGTAGGATGGAAAGCCAGTCCATAATTTTCTACCCACTGTTTATAAATGCCGTATGTTCATAATGTGGGTTTTTCTTTTTCCTTCCCATTGTCTTGATATAGTCTGACTCAGATTTATGGGGAGGAGATATTTTTTAATGTTATTATACCGTGGGAGGCGTTTTTTTGTTTTCTTTATTTGCATTTTGTCTGTGTGGCTTATTTTCCAGAGTTACTTCTACAATGATGACACTTTTAACTTCAACTACGCCCAAGCCAAAGCTGCCATGGGCAATTTTAGTGAGGCTGAAGAGGTATGTATTTACTTTCTTTAAAAAACAACAATGGAGACATTTTCCACATACTCCTCTCTTTCCTTCCTTTTCTCTCCCTCCAGAGCTTCATGTTGGTTGAAAATAAGCAGGTTGGGCAGGCGGAACATCATCTTCCCCTTCTTAGAGGAACTGAAACTCTCAGTGAACACTATTCAGAAAAGATTATCTTGCTAATCTTGTAATGTGAGGTATATGGGGAGTCATGCTGCTTGCGGTGCATCACAAGAGTGCTTGCAGCTATCTCTAATTGATCAAAGAATGCCCTCTTAATCAGATTTCCTACGCTTTGTCTGGGATCCCGGGCAGTCTTATTGTTCAGACTGACTAGGGCATGCTGAGTAAAAGACACTGAATAGTTAAGGGCTTGTAGGTGTCCCTAGAAATTAGTGCTTTACAAAAAAAAAAATTTCGTCCTCTGGGAATTGTGGGAGGAAAAGAGGAAGTGCTCGCTATCTTATTCAGCAGCATCCAGATGCAGCTGGAAGAGATTAACTTCTACACACAGCATTTTTTGTGTCTATGTGCAGTAGAAACTTAATTACAACTAAAATATGCAAAAGCAAATAGCTATTATGAAGATGGAAGCAACATTTTCCACAAGACCAGAAAGAAGACAAGCCAGGAAAAAAAAAAAAAAAAAACCAACAACCACAACCAACCACGTAGTTTAAAGTGAATATATAGGTTTGGTTGGTTTGGGGTTTTTTTGGTTTTTGGGTTTTTCTGTTTTGTTTTTCCTGACTGTCTAACTTTTTAACTCTTCAGGTCTCTTGACAACAGAGCCCCCCCTGGGGTTTTTCGTTGTGTGGTTGCTTTTTTTTTTTTTCCTACCCAGCACTCACCCCCTCAGTTTCTGTGACCTGAAATTCCATCTCTCTTCAAGAAAAATATCCAAGACTGTCAGGCAGCATGGATATATATTTCAATTCACCTACCTTAATTTAGTTAGTTTAATGAAAATGCAGGTGAGTATCTTAAAACTATACTAGCAGGCTACGCTGATAAAAATGATAATGCTCTAAGTAAGCTTTAGCTGCAGTCAAGCAGCAAAGAAACACAAAGGCATAAACTGCTGTTAATCCACATTTTTCCTCTTATGTTCTTACAAATGATTCTATATAAACTTGTGCTATGTAGCTGACACATTTAAATAACAGGATTATGTAATTAAATTGATTAGTCTGTCCTAATGTCTGATCTTTGCCTGTGATGACACTTTCATATAAAGATCACCCTTCACCAGTGTCTCATAAACTTGTAAAATATCTCCACATATAGCACTTAGTAACTTATTAACAAGCTTACCTCCCTGGACATAATGAAATAAAACCTATGATAAAGCGCTACTTACATTGATAATGCTGCCTTTTTTTTTTTTTTTCCCCACCCCCAAAATTAGAGGGTCAGCAATGTCTAACCAATAAAAATGTCAGTAATTTGTGGCACTCACTGTTCCAGTACACACATCTGCTCCTGTAAAGGTATTTTGAGTTTTGCCAGTGGCATCCTAGTATAGTTTCAAATATACCTGCAGAGAGGCATAACTAGCTTTTTTTTTTTCTTCTGAGTAAAGCCAGAGTACATTTTAAAATGTATAACTTCCCCCCACACATCCCTTTAGATGTAGAATGTAATAAACCTGTATTTGTACAGTGAGTTACAAAAGACAAATGTTTTGCTTCAGAACCTTACTGAAACCAAAATGGTTAGAAATGGCTTATTGCTGCCCTGGTCTGATCTCTGACGTGTATGGGGAGGAAAGGCTCATCTATATGTGAAACTTCTGGTATTTCAAGAAGATGCTAATGTAATTGCTTGCATTGCTTTCTAAACAAACACATTCCAAATAGCTTTTCCCACAGGCCCAGTGTTCCTTTGTGCTGTTTCTGCTGCATGGCCGCCCACTGGCTCTTGTTCAGAGCAGGCCGCACCCTCCGCCAAGCTTGGCCTTTTGAAGCTGCAGAAGTCCCTCAATGAGCATGGCGCTGTTTGACTCCTCCACCTACCCGACACAGAGATGCCCCAACACTGCATTCTTTCTCATGAAGCAGTTGTTCGTGTGGCTTAAGCCTTAGCTGCATGTTGAAACGAGGCAGGTCTGCCTTCTATTTGTTTAAAAGTACATGCATGTATAATCTTTTCTTTTCCTTCTTCCTGCAGGTGTTCCTTTTGATCCAGAGTGAGAAGATAAAGAATGATTTTGTTTACCTTAGCTGGCTAGCTCGCTGCTGTGAGTCACTTTACTCTCAACGTTGCAGAATACAGATCCTCCTCTATTGCATCAGTCTTGGCAATCCACTTTCCTAATTGAATTTAATGCTGTAGGTGGATTCAGGACTATGAAAGTGAAAAGCTGATTGCACTAGTTACAGCGTGGGTGGTTATTGCACCTTTCATACGTCTGGCTTTAGTAAGCAATTACTGCTTCAGTGCAATGCTGTTGTAGTTCTGTCAATGCAGTTTTGTCCTAACCAGTGAACCTTTTCCTTCTCAATTGTCTACTCAGTTGCTTGAGTGAAGATTTTTCTGTCTTAAAAGACTGAGTTACAACTTTAAAATGTTCAGAGTAAAACACAAAGTAGAAGCATCCACACTGGGTCAGGCCCAAGGGTCTGTCTACCTCCAGGAGCAGCCAGTGTCAGATGTCTAGGGAAGAGGAGAATCAGGCGAGCATACGCGGAGTTTTTCTTCCTACCATGTTACTCTTCATGTTGTCCAAACTCCTGTGCCTGAGGGATGTCCTTAATAATCTCCAGCATGTTTTTTCTTCCAAAAACTCTTCTGTTCTTTCCTTGAACCCAGAAAACTTTTGCTATGCTTAATGTCCTATAGCAAATTTTATTTAGTTTTTCTGAATCAGTTTTTAAAATATTGCAGAATACATCTCAGTACAGATATGGCTACAATGCCGCATGCAAAATAGTAGAGAGGTATGCTTTTCTAATGACTCAAGTCTGAGACTCCCTAGGCTAATTTGTTTTCTTTACAGTGCCTCAATACAAAAATGTTCTCTTATCAAACAATTTTCTGTAGTTGTACTTGGAATGCAAATATGTACGTTGTGGGACATTATGCCATATCGCAGATGTGGTCAACATCTCTAACGTGATCTTTCCAGACAGGCACATCACACCTATGACTCTATTTTAGGATGTGCCAGTTTATTTCATTTTTCATTAAGCTGTGGTACCTGGTTATTTTGCGTGTTTTATATGTGAATGGTTTATGTGATTTTTTTTTTTTTTTTTTTTTTTTTTTTTGATGGGAGAACTCACATTGCAAAAGCAGTTCATGGTTGTTGAGTAGACAGCATTCATCCTTTTGATTCTGTGCTATAGTAGTTCTTTGACATACATCTGGGGATGCAGAACTCTTTGAAGGTGCTACTTACTATACAATAAGTAGAATTAACACCATGTTATCAATTAAAAATTTTCTAGCTCTTTTATAGTATTTGCTATTTATTCTCAAGTGTGCCTTTTCCTATTCTGAATTCCCGCTGAAGTTTCAGAAGGGCTGCTGTATTCTTCTGTGTCTGTCTTAAAATTTTGATTTTTAATTTCCAAACAGCTGCTAGAATTCTTTGAAGAAACAACTGTTTAGTGATGAATATAGTTATCTTTTTGCATCAAGTATGTAAATTGTTATTAGATCCTTCTAGATGAAAGCTGCTGTAGAAATTACAAAGCATTATAATACGTTCATGTCACAGTATGATTAGGTATTGAGTTGTAAACAATTCAATGCTGAAATATTTCCAAAGGGCAAAAAGTACTAGAGATGCATCTTTTTTTGAATGCTGGATGGTATTTTTTGTTTAATATTATGGTACTATTTATACCAAATTCTTCTTGAAGAGAAGTTAAAAAACCCACTGAATTAGCGCAGTACACCATTTCTCTAGATGGATGGGTTGGTATTTGGAAATTAAGACCTGGCTGTTTGCCACTGTATATGGTATCTGGAGCTGATGAAAGAAAAATCTGATTTGATGTCTTGCTGTCTCCTAAATGAAAGTGTCTATAAATACTGTGATTTGATGTTACGTGTTTATTGTTGATGATTGCCACCCATTCAACAACAGTCCTTCTTTTGAAAGAGCACAAGAGTGGTCAATGTGTGAATAGCCAGCTACTGTCTGAGTAGCTGGTAAGACTTGAAAAAGAAAAGAATGCTTAATTTCATTTTCTTTTCTCCCAGTACTTGAATGAATCTGGAATTACCAGTATCAACCTCAGATTGAACAGAATGGGTTCTTACCTCCAGAAGATCACAATTTTAGAACTCTCTGTGTTCAAACACCCTAGTAGAATTTCCACTAGCCAAGATGGAAGATTCAAATTCTCTTATTTCTAATTGCGTATAGTTGTCATGTTTAAAGTTAAAGGCCAATGAAAAATTCTAGTCATACAGGCAAATTTAAAACCAGTGCAAAATCTCATGAATTTGGAAACATTTTTTCTAGTGGATGCTTAATGACAAGCTTTGTTATGCTTGGAGGGGCTTTGCTTCCCCCCTGCTTTTGGTTTGTTAGGAATCAAGACAATTGAATGTTTAGATTGAGGTGGGCACCAAGTATTAAAGATCTCAGATCAGCGACAATTAAAATTTTTCTGTGTGTGAGAACACATAATCCTAAATCTCAGCATCTAAATGGATTGCCAGGGTCCATTGTGCTGCATAAAATAACTTCTCTAATACTTTCCGTTCTGTTTCTTAATAACATCTGAAATCATGAGAGTTGTGCTTATTGCTGTATCTGTGAAATATACATTGAGATGTAAATGTCATAATTATTCTTCTTGACATTGGTATTCTCTGATTAATTGGCTTGTTATCACTATTAAAACAGAAGATAAAGACAAGTTTCCCTTCCCAACCTCATGATCACAGGGTGAGGCATGCATTTACATTAAGGAAAGAAATTTAGGAACATTTATTCCACCTGCCGTTGAGTATTATGCATGGCATATTCTTTTCGCAATCCCAGCTTTTTGTTGTTATTGCAGATATTATGAATAAGAAACCACAGCTGGCCTGGAAGCTCTATCTGAAGATGGAGACCTCAGGGGAGTCCTTTAACCTATTGCAGCTCATTGCAAACGATTGCTACAAAGTGAGTCTTCTCTTTAGAACCGTGTGTATGGCATGTTAATTCAGTGATTGTACCAACAGCCATTTTTTGATACTTTCCATCATTGTCATCACTACCAAACTTTCTTTTATAACAGCAGGATGTCTAATAATGTAGATGAGTTGGCAAGGATTAGTCAGTATTTTAACCTACAGGCCTTCTTGGTAGACAACCCACTGATTAAAACGTTGGTAAATTACTGCATGCTTGAGCTATCAATAACAGTTTCTTCTCCTATTAGAGATTCATTGTTGGTAGAAATGACAAGAAACTTTTAAGGAAAAAAAAAATCTAGCATAAATTCATGAGGAGCCTCATGCTACATTTTTTTCTGGGACTGTTATTTTTTCCTTAAAGCTTTTAATGGCAATGGGAGATACTCCTTTGTTAATCATAAAGAAACAGAAAGAGAATTCCCACAACTACTATTCTGTCTGCCCAAGTGGGGCAAAGAGACACTGTGTGTGTAGTAATTAGGAATAAAACTACTCAGAAAAAATGGTGAGCTTAACTGCTGACAGCGGGATCCCTGCTAACACATAACAGTTCTTCTTTTGAACCTTTTCTAGAGGAGGGCTCTTAGGGGCATTAGATTAGAGTAAGCTGTCTAACATTTTTAAAAGTCGAGCTAAACAGGATACTGTCCACTTTAATGTAGGGACGCTCTGGGTATTTTAGAACAAGTTAAAATAAACGCTACCTTACTTGTACTAAGCTTCTAGATTGTGTTTACTTTTTCTGATGCTGCATGCTAATACATTGCTGGCACGCCTCCAAATTCTAATTTATACAAAGCTATGTTAATAGTGAAGAGATCTTGGGAAGCTGATTACAATTCTGCCTAAATTTCTAACATCTAATTCTTCAGATGGTGTCTGTACACAGTGAGACTTAGCTCTGATTCAAGTTTTTTTGCTGTTCTGCAAAGCATGGAAAGAAAACATGAGAGCTTCATCTGCAGAGTGGATGTAGAGACATAGAAAGAAAACTTGTTTGAAAGGATTGTAAATGGCACTATAGGAGAAAGAAAAAGTGATTGTCCTATCCAGAGTACTGCTGTGCAAGACTTCAGTAGAAGATTAACAAGATGCTGTATCCGGCATCCTCTCTGCCATCTACAGGGTTGCTTGCACCATGTTGGGACCTAGAAGAGTAGCAGTTCAGTGAAAAGAGAAAAGGATGTTCTTTGGAAAAGTGTCATGGTGAGACACAGGCCATCCATTTTTCAGAATGTATTGTCCAGAGCCAGAAGGTGGACTGAAGTTATTAGGGGGCCAACCATTTTAGCTTTAATTTAAATTAAATATAGACTATAAAGACAGATTGTAATTTTGTGATTGCGCAAATATAGTAGTTCACTGTTTTAAGATGGCAGGTGTGAGAAGAAGAGCAGAACACAGATAACAGGTGTAAAGCTCATGGAGCTGGTTCAGCAGAGCCTAATGCAAGTGAATATGCAAGAGCTAGCAGCTATTAGCATAGGCTTATTAGCAATACAGTGACCAAACTTGCCGTTGTAGAGGAAAGATAGTAAACTGAGTCCTATTGTAAAACCTCCCAATGACTCTCAGTTCAGCCCAGCTCTCCAAAGAGCAGCAATATCCACATACCATCTGTAACATTCTTTTTTGCTGTTTTCCTGTATCTGACAAAATAACATGTTCTCAAAATCCTAAGAAACACGTAACTGAAAGTCAGAAAATCTGCCCTATAATCTCCAAAACATTCTTCTAAAACTGAGCAAATTATCTTTTGCGCATCTTTTGAGTATTCAATCCACCATCTCACCCTGAAAGTCTTGTTGCTCAAGCAAGGGGCTGTGCCCCTGGTGTTTCCCATAGCTGCAATTTGTGGAAGCAAGCTGACAATCAGAGCTTACGTAAAATCTCTTTCTAGACCATTTTAAGTCTCACTTAAATCAGTTGATTACTTTGCCTAAATTCTTCTCAAAACCTTATTGTACTCTAGAACCTTATTGTATTCTAGTATGTAGAACTGAAACGTGCCTGTTCTGTGTCACTTTCTGCCGGCAGAAAAACAGGAAAATGCACGTTTCTTCTATGACTCACTGCTGATTTCAGAAAACTGAACTCAAACTTTTTAATCCCCTTGTGAGAGATGGTCATATAGTTGGGAATAATGTTTCACTTCCTGTGCAGATGCGTCAGTTTTACTATTCAGCCAAAGCGTTTGATATTCTGGAGAGACTGGACAGTAATCCTGAATACTGGGAAGGCAAGAGAGGTGCTTGCGTGGGTGTCTTTCAAATGATCATAGCTGGCCGAGAAGCAAAGTGAGTATTCTGTGTTGTACCTGAATTTATTTTGCTCTTTTCCTATTTCCAGTTAGCTGTAAGCCAGAATCATAATCTTAGCTTTAGGAATACATATCCTCTTGCATTTCTTTATTGACCTTTCAGAGAATAGACACTTTGGCCAGTGGTTCCATATGCAGCGTTCAATTTGAAGTGTATCTTCCACACCAAGAGTTATAGAATATATGGTGGAGAATAACTTACCAGTGAATGCTACGAACTGAAGGAAACAAAAATACATTAGTCATTATACTAGGAAGAGCCAAGTTTTATAAATGTAGTCAGTACCTGAACTGAGGGAAAAGAACCTCATTTCGTGTTGATGGCATAAGAATGGAAAACTGTCCCATGACATTTTAACGTTCATAAAACAGAACTAAGGAAACATTTACTCAGTGCTGTAGGAAGGACACAGTTTTTCTAAAAAATTAGTAGATGAGACTGTGTTTTCACTAAAATTTGCTTTCTGAAGACACTGTCTATGTCAGACAAATATACTTACTTGATGAAAGATTGAAGGAAATTATCTGTGTTACTGATAGTTTTCCTTTTGGCCCATTTCACTGGATGGGAGAGTGAGAGTGGGTGGTGAGGCTGTATTTAAGAACTGTTCCCTCGTGAATATTCTGCTGTGATGCCAGATGGCCATTCTCCCCTGGCCAGAGTTGCTGTTTCGTACATGACTGGTAGGTGTGTATCTTGGCTTCTACACCTTCCTTGTATTCCCTTCTCTGCTACAATAATCTCATTAACTACTGCACCCTTCAAGTGTCCTTTTAGCAATTACTGCAGTAGATGCAGTAAAAGACACACAGCTTACCTGTTTTTCAACACACGTACAACTTCTTCCTGTAAAGCATCTGGCAAACTGCAGCTTTATACTGATTTATCCTATTGGTAATGTTCATTTCCACGTTATTTGTATTTATGTGTAAGGTGCTTTGGCAGCATTGTTAGATGCTGCTATACTGAAGACTAGCGAGTAGAATTAAAGACAGAAAAAAAAAAGTTTGCTTTGTTCTGGGGAACTATTTTGCAAGAGTAAGGATTTATATATAAATACACATGCGCACACTAAATGCCAAACTAATTACATTTTGCTGATTTTTTTTTTTACTCTTAATTTATCTCTTCCTTGCAACTGTATACAGGACCTTTTTTGTTTTGTTTTTTTTTTTGTCCCCTGGGGTCTCATCTACTGTCCATTTTTACCTGCTCCTGCTCTGCAGGTGCATGGACCTCTCTGTCTAAGAACTATGTTTTACAAAATAGTTTGGATGTGAGTAGTTGTTTATTGTATCACTTGGGTCTTACCCTTGTTTAAATCTACGCTTTTCACGTTTGTAGAGAGACTATACGGGAAGTACTGCATCTTCTGAAGAGCACTGGTAATTCTCAAGTAGAATATATTGTGCGCATCATGAAAAAGTGGGCCAAGGAGAACAGAGTCCCTGTTTAAGTCAGTGTCACAAAGTGAACCAGGTCGGTTACTATTGTGTGTGTGGCTGTAAGATGTGAGTCTTGGTTTCACCTGTGCATTCTGGGTATCTCCCTCCTTGCAGGACTTTAGACGATGAAGCAGCTTGACCCAGCTGAGCAACAGCGTAGTGCAGTGAGATTGCAAAATATTCAGCAAGTTTCTTCTTTTATTAAAGCTTTATTGGTACGTTTTCTGTTGCACCACTCTCTATTCCTTGTTCAAAATTTCATTTTTTTTAGTAGTATTCCAACTGTCCAGAAGTCAAAGTGCTCCTCAGATGTTCCCCAGATTTCGCCACAGGAGTCACTGGACTGCTCTGTGGGGTTTTTTTTCAGCAAGCCTCTGGCCTCTCGAGAAGAATAATTTGTTAAATGACTGAGGCAAATCTACTTCAGCAAGTGATGGAATGTGGCCAGTAGAGAGGATGATGGATGCAACCAAAATCCAATACTAGGGTGTCAGATAATACATAAAGACTTCTATATATTACTTGTCTGGGGTAAAATACAAACCATATTTTGAGCACTGTGCTTTTCTGGATAAATCTCAATAACTAATGCCTTCATTTCTTATTTTTTAATCTAAGGGTTGTTTTCTCTCTTACCATTATTTCTAAAGATGAGCATTAATCAACCCAAAAGGCCAAGCTGCAAAATGGCTTATTTGCTTTCCAGGTTGGTAGCAAAGCATGATGGTACCATCTTTTTCAGAGCATGAAGATTTGACTGACTGTCTTGTTCAATCTTGCTTTGAGGTTTGACACTCAAAACATTTATTCATATTAATATAATTCATGTGAGTAATCCATTTAGTTTAGCAATCTGATGGATAAAAGAACTGGATGTTCTGAATAATTTTCTTCAGCATTTACCACCCTCATTAGCAATACATTTGTTATACTTTTGGATTTATTATACTCTCCTGTTTTTTAAGGAGAACAGTTCAGGGAATACATAATTCTAAAAGAAGGCCACAGTTGTAATATAGAAATGTATTATAAGTTTTGTAGTGCAAAACATTTGTATATTATTTGTAAAAGGAAAATTTACATTTTGTAAATCTGTAAAATATTTACGACGTTATTTTTTTATCTTTTGTGGGAGGAAACTCAGAATCCTGTAATCTCTACTGTCCGTGCTTTCATTAAAGCTCTTAATTCTACAGCTGAATGTCTCGTTGGTCTGTGTTGCTTCATACTGCAGAAGTTGAAATAGTATATTAATTTTGCTGTGGAAGAGGGCAGGTTTGTGACTGGTTGTTAAATGCATATACAGTAATCAGTTGAAGGCAAGCCAATGGCCTTGGTCCCAATTTTATGGTAGTTTGCTGAAAATAAGGAGGCTGGGTGTATATGGAACATATACACCTTTCTGCCATATAACACGTCAGTGTTTTCACTGCTTTAAGCAAAAACTATGGGTATCATCATTCAGGTATCTGGAGGTCCATCGATAGTTGTGGCTACTTGTATTTACATGCATTTACATCTAGAAAACAATACTAACAACAATAATAGAGCCTTTCAGCAGGGGCAATGTTACACTCATTCAAAAGAGGTGTGAAAGGAGCGGTATTTTCACTGAAAGCAGTTACAAAACACGTTTCACTTGTAAAAGGCATTTTTCTTTTCCCTCCCAGTTTAATTAACTTGGAAACAGATCGAGAATACAATTACAAGGCTTAGTACAAAGCTTCAAAAAATGATGTTGGTGGCTTTGTAGCAGATGTTAAATGCGTTTAATTACTCCCTTTATTGAAGCTTAACCTGCAGGAGAGCTGAAGAGTATCCAAATCCATTGCAGACCATTTTACATGTTGGTTGAATCATAGAATGGTTATGTTGGAAGGGACACCTCCCATTAGACCAGGCTGCTCAAAGCCCCATCCAGCCTGGCCTTGAACACTTCCAGGGATGGGGCAGCCGCAGCTTCTCTGGGGCAACCTGTTCCAGTGTCTCACCACCCTCATAGTAAAGAATTTCTTCCTGATATCCAATCTAAATCTACCCTCTTTCAGTTTAAAACTGTTACCCCTTGTCCTATCTCTAGACTCCCTGATAAAGAGTCCCTCCCCAGCTTTCCTGTAGGCCCCCTTTAGGTACTGGAAGGCTGCTATAAGGTCTCTCTGGAGCCTTCTCTCCTCCAGGCTGAACAACCCCAACTCTCTCAGCCTGTCTCCACAGGAGAGGTGCTCCAGCCCTCTGATCATTTTCCTGGCCCTCCTCTAGACCCACTCCAACAGGCCCACATCATTCTTATGTTGGGGGCCCCAGAGCTGGACGCAGTACTCCAGGTGAGGTCTCACCAGAGCGGAGCAGAGGGGCAGAATCACCTCCCCTGCCCTGCTGGCCACAGAATCTTCTGAAATAAGTGTGATGGCATTGCAGTGTAAGGGCTTGGGGACTAATTCTCTGTCCGTGACCAGTGAAGAAGTTTTTGAAAACCTCGTGTTTATTCACTACAGTCACAAAGTCATATTTGGTATGCTAAATAATGTGGGGTTTAGCACAGTGCATTTTATTGACTGGTAATAAAGCTTTTGTCATTTAAGACATAAAGAACAGGGCACTGCAGGGCTTTGCCTTGAGCGGTGATGAAATAAAAGATATATTGCATATTGTCCTAGTGTTTAGGGTCTTGGTAACGGAACAGATATGTAGGTACTATTAAAATGTGGAACAAGAAAAGTGCTGAAATATTGGTGTTTATTTTACCTTAGAAATACATTCTAAGAACATCTTCCGTTGTTTAATTTGAGATCGTATTCAAAGAACAGTGGTGTGAATAGGAGTTGCCTTAGCTGATACAGAAAGGGAAGTTAATAAAGAAGGTAGAGTTAACAAAATTTTATCCCTGCCCATTTCCATATTTCCCTGAAATGTGGAAATTTAAGGAGTTAAGGTACTCTAAATAGGACAGCTAGGAGTGAAGGTTGATGTAGAGAAAAACACAACAAAAGTGATGTATACAGAGGAAGCAGGCGATGAACAATGCATGTGCAGAGTCAGGGAAACAGGTAAGTTTATTGGGTCGGGAGTAAGTGAATATAAAATTGAAACAGTGGCATTTCAGATAATGTAGTGGAAGAGAGGCTACGGCAGAAAGAAATTGCTGCATCATTAGACTTTCAAGTAAGAGTATGGAAAATACAGCTATTTCTTATGCTCTGAATAAGCACCTGATTCTGGAAAATAAGCTACAGAGAATGCGCAGAAGGTACTGTGGTAGCAATCGTGTCATTGATAGTGACTGGTAGAGAAAGCCAAACCCAAAACAGCGTGTAACTGCTTTTGGTTGGGTGCTGACCCATTCCTGACAGATAAGGAAGATGACCTTTAATTAACCTTGGTAATACCTGAACAACATTTATGTCAATAACATCTAAGTGAATTACACTGCAGGGGAGGACATTTATCCTGTCTGTTGCTGCAAGTGAGTTCCAGGATAACATCCGCTTTGGCCAGCGTCTGAACTGATCCAATATAGCAGCAACCCTCTTGGATTAATTCTGGAACCCAGCATACAACCTCTGAGCGCAGGGACAGCTGGAGCCAAGTAATGTAGTAAACTGGAGGTGGCAAGTTCATTGTGAAGGAAAAGTCACATCGTGTGTTCCAACTGGGCGGAATGTAGCAGGCGTTTAGGTTTATGTGGTTTCCACAGGTTGAAGATTGCTCATTGGTCTTCATAAGAAAGTTGTCTAAGGTTGAATAAGGAACTGGGCCATTAGCTAGTAAGACACAAAATGAACAATTACATGTATAGCTCTTGCTACGTGTAGCTTCACTAGACGGGAGCTGTACATACATTAAGGAACACAGATCTGGGGTTTGCCCATTGGTTTACTCTTCAACCAAATTTTCCCTGTATTATCTCCAGAAGTAAGTTCCAGTCACTCTTTTTTGAGTTTCATTTCCAGACTTCCCTCTCCCCGTTTCATCTATTCATGTGATCAATCACTGATTAAGAAGATAATTGCATGAAAGCGTCACCAGTAACCATTAAAATCAAGTCTTTAATCAACCACCAGATAATTTGGCCTGACCCTACATATTGCAAGATGGTGGATTTCATCTGCTAGTCTTTGTGTTGAATCCAATAACTTGGATTTCCATAAAAATATTTGACAGAAAAGTTTGAGAGTCTTAATTTGACAGTGGATGGCAAAAAATCCATAGTTTTGCTTTGAAATTTATTCAAATGGTTAAATCACCGTTGCTCTTTTAGAAATTGTACCTTAACTCTAAATTCAGCTTGTTTGGCCTCATTTTCTAATATTTGATCCTTCCAGTGTTTATCTTTGCTGCTAGTCACTGAAGCCTGGCGTTCTTTGTTTTGGTTTCGTTTTTTGGTGGGTTTATTTTTTCATCTTTACGCATGCTAAAATTGCAAGCAAGTCACCTCTGTCTGTATTAAAAGACAGCATCCCTTGTAAGAATATTTTCCAGGCTGGAAAACTGGCAATCAGTTTGTCAACAGATTTTTTTTAAAAAAATGGCCATGTAGCACTGGGCATAATTTATCACTGTCTGTGACATTGGAATATGCTCTTCCATACTGCTGCTTACTTTTCTCCTACATGTGTACTCAAAGACTGCATTCACCCTTTTTACCATATTATCGCAGGGGGAGTTTGCATTAAATTGCTTCTCAACTGTGATGTGACATCCAGGTTTTTTCCAGAAATGGTATTTTCCAGGATACAGTCTACCCTTCGGAAGAGACAGCCTACCTTTAGCTCTACAAAAAATATTTTTGTTTTCTAATGGGCTCAGTTTTCCAGCTTATGCAGATCATCACTCTGTGTGACTTTCTTATCCTCGCTAACTACCAGTCTGTTTCTCTGCAGCGTTTTAGTAGCGCTGTTTTACATCTGTATCTGGATCCTCAAGGGATATGTTGGATCCTGCGTTCTTCCAGGACTCTACTGAAGTAACCCCCTCAAAACATTCTAGCAATGATAACTGATGGGTACTTTTCATCATTTTTTTGTCATTCTCGACATTCTCATCGTTTGTCATTCTGGACTTATTTAACATGTACCTTATGGACACTGTATTACGCTATTCTTTTAAATTAGGTATATGACATTATGAATGTATGTATTGCATTTGTATAACTGCAGTATTGTTGTATTCAGCTAAACTTGTAAAAGATCCATGTCATGGGAGCTAAAACTCCCCATTCATTCTTTCTTAGATGAACCTTACAGCATCCCAGAAAGATTGATGGAGTCCGGTTGTTCAAGGCTGCTTGCAGAATTTGAAATAACTCTTTTTTTCCCCCTGTAATCACATTTAGAAGCCATACACCAAAAGCTTACCTTTGGCTTTGTAGAGTTTAAACTTTCATTTGGAACAAATAAAGCAGACATTTCACATCTCTGGGCAAGGGACAGTTCCTAAATTCCTTATGGGTCTTACTTAATTGATGAATTACACTAGCATCTATTTTTAGATTTAAAAATAAAAATCTATATTTAGTAAGAGCTGTGACTTTTGAGAAGACACAGTGTATTCTTCAAATAAAGGGAACTTCTCTTTCAACTCATGCTTATACATTGTATTGCTCTTAATTGCTCCACAGTATGTTATTCTTAGTAATTATTTAAGAGGATTTAAAATAATAAGTGCAGTAAAATAAGTAATGGTCTTTAAAATGTCTTTACAAGTAGATCTTCAAGAACCTGAGACTTAAGTTATTTTGACAGGAAATATGCTATGGGGTAGCTTTCAGAAGTTCTCAGATACAGCTAAATCTACCTGAAAGGTGGGATACTACCTTTGCTGTTGTCTCTGAATTGCACCTTTCATGGACCAAGGAATTGCATTGGTTTTTTGGAGTCCTCAAACCACACTTTAAGCTGACCCTTAACTAGGGAAGAGGGATGAGCCTCAGACTCCACCGTCTGTTCCTTGATCACTGTGAGCAACTTCCATGTGGCCAGTTCTGTGAAAAACCACACACAACAATGCGGAATTATATAATACGCAATAACATATTTTAAGAATACATGTAATAATGTTGAGGTGGCTTATGTTATGTAGAAAAAAAAACAAACACAACAACCATGCTTCAGTTCTAACAGTTACATTGTGCATTGTAACAGCCATAATTTTCTTTGACAATTTTGTCCTTCTTAAGTGCGATGGGATAATTATGGCCGTCTGCTCTAAAGCTACCGGTAACCTTTCCCTCGCCTCACATCAGTGGGTGAGGCCATTATATGGGGTAGCCATTAAGTGAGAAAACGATGTCCTATTTTGCAGAGCTGGTGAATTAATTCATATCACATGAAGTAAATGTAGCTCTGAATATCAACCCATGCGTCACAGCTGCGTCTAAGAAAACTTCAGGAAAATTAAATTACAAAACTACAAAAAACGCTAAACCAGGTCTTAAACTGCCTGGAAGGTTCCCAATACTAATGGTTATCATAATATTGGTATTCTACAAGTTCAGTCTTACTTTTGTCTGACTTACTCATGATGCCACATATGCTGAACTTAATCATCACTGAACAAACTGGGAAGTTATTTATTTGTGTAAAACAAGGGTGGTTTCCACCACATTTAAAGGCAGAAGAGCTGTTTTCAGGTCCCAGCAAAGTAATTTCTGAGGCAGGCTTTACAAGACTTCCCACTCAGATTAGACAGTTACTCCCAAACAGGTTCTGTGGCTGCATCCGCCTTTCATTTCTGCACGTTCCCTTCCCTGCCGAGGGTTTTCCCTTCCCGTCTACCCACTGACGCGATCGGCCTTACAGGATTACCATGAGGCACTGCCGAAGTACTGCTGGTTTCCACGTACCTCTACGTCCTTTTGCCCCCCCTCTGAGGGTTACTCGCCTCGCTCTGCTTGGCAGGCGTTCTGGGCAAGATTCGGTCAGGGTTGTAAAATACGCTAAGTCCTACAGAGGACTAGAAATCAGCACGACACTAAGAAATAACTCAGTCTCTTACACCGGTGAGGAAGCATTCGGATAAGTATTCAATATAAGTTAAATCTGACTGTACAATTACCTATCGACGTAAGTGGAAATCCTTTCAAGGCCAGGAAAACAACAGTTGCAATAGAGCTGTCATGCGGAACATGCAGCTTGTTTGCACAAGCGTTTCTGAAATGTAGCATCCACTCTGTTCTTAACAATTGTCAATTCTACACTTGGTTTAATATGCTCAAAAATCTTTAAATTTCATGTGTCTTCTCAAAATACAACTCAAGATGATAAGAAAACAGATTTTAATAGAATTCCATTTGTCTGTTTAAATTATTCACGTATGGGAAATCGTTTTTCACAAGTAATTTTTCAGATGCTATTTTTAATGCTGTGGCAACTCAAAAGCAGCTTTGTGTTGAATCTGCAAGCTCGGAATGCAGTTAATTCTCAGTGATGAATATGTGCTTTGCTTTTCGGAGGCAATTTGGCTTGGAAATAAAATCATGGAAGTATGAAAATGCTGAACTGCACATGCAAAGTACGCTTCTGACTATTCCGATCGTAAGCTTGTATGAATGTTAAAAATGTGGTGATTTGTTTATGCAATCACCCTCCGCTGTCTGTGATAATGTGCACTTATTTAGATGTAGAACTTTTATATAAGTAAAAGCAGCTTCCGAAGTGCTGAGAGGCATTGCAAAAAACGGTTAGGAAATTGGAGTTTTTGTAAAATCAGTCTGAAAGTCGGAGGAGGAACTAGAGAAAACAATGAAGAAAATTCCTCCGAGGTAAAATTCCTCCAAGGTCGCAGCCAAATATTATGTTGTATGTCTTTATGTTTCCTAGGAAGTTGCTTTGCAATCTACGTACGTATTATATGTAATTCTCAATTTTGGGAGGGCTAACGTTGCTTGACGGTTGTTTCCTGAACAGCAACTATACTCATTTTTAATATACCACGGTGTTTAATAAATGAAATAATTTTCGGATAATTATTGAAACACTGGTATTTCACTAAAAAGCCGAAAATAGCGCGGTGTTGAGCGAGCGAGGTGTAGGCTGGCCTGCGGGCTGAGGGGCTCCCTTCTCACGGGCACCGAGAGCGTTCGCCTTGTCCTGGGTCAGCGCTCGCAAGAGAAACCCTCAGCGAGAGCAAAGCTACGGCGCGTCAGCTTGTGTGTCGCTGAGAGTCACTGCCAGGCCCTGTTACCCCATTTAACAGCATTACTACTGCTTTTCGGGTGGAAATTGCCATCCCAGCCCAGAATTCCCTACGCGGCCCCTCTCTCTTACTGCTGTTATTACAGGTGGGTGGGGGAGCTACTTGAAAATGTGACTCATATATTCTCGTGTGGTTTTAATTACTACTGGAAGACTAAGACCAGCAGAGATAAGACAATAGCCTGACTCCAAAGTTTCAGACAGGCTGGGAATCTTCGGCTGCCTCCAGGGGTGCTGGCCTGATGGAACAGGCTTTTCATCCGAGATTAGCATCCCATGCTGAAAGCATCTTTAAAGAAATGGTGCAAATGAGGGAAAAAATGAGGGACAGCTCTCCAGAGCACATAATCCCTCTCAATCGCTGTAGATATCTAGGTGTTTCTACAGGAGCAGGTGTGAATCATTAAAAAGCTACCGTTAAGGAACTCCATTCTTTCCAAAGGCAGCTCCTATTCAGTTTTAAACTCAGTTTAAGTGCGGTTTAAGTGACATTGTTAGACACAATCAACATGTGACAGTCAGATGGTCCTCAGTTTAAGCTTCTTCACCAGTTCATTGAATTCCACTCCCTTTCCAGATATTTGTATTTTTAATGAAAAAAACTTTTTTTTGTGCGTGTTACTGGGTAGTCCTCTACAAAAACCTCTTCTGTATTTATTTCTGACATATCCCTTTTAGCTATTCTTTATATCGACAAGAAAATTCCAGGATTTTAGCTAAAAGGTTATTTTATCTTTGGTAATTTGGTGGTTTTAATTTTCTTGTGACCACTTAGAAGGTCTCTGTTTCTTCCTCCTTCTTAGAAAAATAAAGGGTACACCTGCAAGGAGGAATTTCCTAGTGATTTTAGACTTCAAACGAATCTTTGCTGCTTGGCAGAGAAAGCCTTTCAAATGCTGACATTCCCAAACTAATTTCAGTTAAAACACAGCGTCCACACACCACTTCACCTAGACTCATTACTGCTGGAGAAGTTTACCACTTACTTGTCAGCCTCAACTGAGTTCACCCTTAACATGAGGAAAGCTTAAAGATGAAAGTCACATGCTTGTTCTGGCAAGAGATCTTGACACTGGATGCACAAATAATTATTAACAATTCGGTAAAAAATAAGATGTAACTAGAAAAGTGTTCTTATCTTGTTACTTAGAATTGACTTTGCTACCGTTATCCGAGGGAACAAATCACCTGCATTGTGGATGCCCCATCCCTGGAAGTGTTCAAGGCCAGGCTGGATGGGGCTTTGAGCAGCCTGGTCTAGTGGGAGGTGTCCCTGCCCAGGGCAGCGGGGTTGGAACCAGGTGATCTTTAAGGTCCCTTCCAACCCAAACCATTCTATGATTCTACAATTCTGCTTGCTGGGTAAATGCACCCACTTAAGAGCCGATATTTTACGTCTTAATATCTCACTTCCTCTCCAGGATTGAAAGCTGTTCCCAACAGCAGCTTCTTCGAGCAGCGTGCTCTTCCTTGACCAAGATGCAGCTCTTCTTTCCATTTTCTCCCAGCTCTTTTTCTTCCTAACCTGGTTCATGCTGCTATTGTGTATAAATGCAGCATCTGAAGCTTTGCGTTTTCTCTGAGGTTCCTCTAAGTTAACAATCTTATTCTAATTATTAGCTTAAAGAATGTTACAATATTCTGTAGATCATAAAAATCACTAGTCATACCGAAGTTGTGTCTGTTTTGAAGTTCTCGTTGAGCAATTGCACGTGGACGGCACAGATGATAGATAACACCCTCACTTTTGGTTGAGGAACTTACACTGCCATGACACATGCAGTCCTGCGAATCCCTTTACTTTTCTAACATGAAGACTTGCCCTGGTTTCTAGCTTATTTTTAACACAAGATAAAAGCCAACGTTTTGGTTCTGTCAGCTGCCTCCTAGATACCAAGTACTGCCATTTACGCTGTGCTGGCGCACAACGTGGTATTGGAAGACCATTCCTCATTTCAGGAAGTGAACAAAAGATGCACCTAAATCCACTTCTAAAGGTAAAATGTGTTCCCAGTTACAGGAGCGGTAACTACCTTTTGCATTAAAATTATTTCTACTCTTAAAGCTTCCTATTGTCATCAAGACCTTGAACTTTTGATCAGGTTTGTTGAAAGCTTTTCTTGAAGTTCTTGAAAGGAGTCCAGTGTCCCATAGATTCAAACTTTTGTTCTCCAAGAAGTAAGGTGTGACCAGTTCATGGGGAGCAATATACCAACACATGGGACAAAGCTCACAGTCACAGTTCCTCTGCCATGAAATTGTGATAAATGGGTATTATTGCCCTGATAACGTATATCCTAATTACATGAAGCGAATGGGCTCTTTCTTGTCCCAACATCTGGCATTCCTCTACCTGCCTACAGTCCTTTTAAACCACTGTTTGCTTCACTGAATACAGTACTTTGGACTTTTTAAGGATGCGGCAGAGCAGCTGGTAACAACTCTAAGCACATATGTTTGAGCAGACAAAGAAAGAGGTATGTGCTGCAGCAAACAGTATTTTTAATTAAAAGAATTAAAAAAAAAAAAAAGATGGGGGGGAAGAATCCTGTAGATAAAAGAAATTTGTTTTCCAAATGGTTTGCAGGGCATTGGTGCTTGGTTTTGCAAAGAGAGGGGTTTTTTTATTCCTTGATTCTGGATCTGGCAGGAAGCAACTTAGTAAAACTGTAGGAAGGAAGATAAGTTAAAAAAAAAAAGCACACGAGTTCAGAGAGCCTGTGTTCTGTATTCATGAGTGTGTATTCTATGTTGGACTATTTTAGCACGGTCATATCCTGAGAGAAAGCAAAATAATTGGCAAAACATACCTAATTACTTTTTTTTTTTTAGTTTTTTTTCTTTTTATTCTGTGCTCCACTGACAAGTGCAGCACATTATCCTACGTACAAACAATACCTGAGACAGAGCTTAATGCCAAAGAACAAAACAGGTAGCAAACCAGAAAACCAATGATGAAAAAAACACAAATCTAACTCCTCTTGAAACTGTTTGATATGGCACAAAGCCTGGAACACTTCTGGTGTATTCAAAACTAAATTCCTGGAGAAGTTAAGATCTAGTGGATTGGGTTTGTTTCTTGGGAGTCTTCCCTGAGTGCTCTCAGTATCTTAGACCAAACACAATGATAACATATTCCAGTAACTGCTATGCTTGGATCTGCTGCCAAGTTTCTTTCTGATTTAGTTCAGACACTCGGATCCAGAGCACGCTGTCTTGGGTAACCTCACTTCAAATCCAAAGATACAAAACTACTGTTTGTCTAGTTGCATAAACAAATGTTGAGCCTCATAAAAAAAGCGTGCTCCGAGATGCTCAGAGGTTAAATAACATATGAGGGTTTGTCTAATTAAAATCTGAGAAAAGAGAGGGTATATAAACAAAACAGTAAACATCTAGGAAAACCTGAGATGTGAAAGGCTGCTTCTACTATCAAAGTCTGCAATCTCATAACTTGGTACAAATGGCTACCTGGAACTATTTCCAAGAACTACTTCTGTTTTTCTCTGTAGCCCTACCACGGGTCAGTTATTATTCCTATCCAGTTTGTCTTTTTCCTACTTAAAAACCATGTCAGTATCTGACCAGGATGTACTTCCAGGTGTATCTACACTACAACCAAGATAATTCAAAGTACTGAATTCAGATACTTGCAAAACTCATTTTCTAGTGGACTACCTGTCCTACGCTCATCACTTCTGAATACGTGTCTTACGGGAGTGAAAGACAGAACTGAGATTTAGGTTACCAACCTAAATTTAGGTTATCCAACTTAAAATGCACAGCTTATCTTCACCCCTTTCCATGGATATGTCCAAGTATTACCTGTGAACATAAATTGTTGTATTCCAGTTGTACTTACTTCAATGTCTAGTCTCCCGTCTGGTAATTGAAAACAAGCGTTCAGCAGAGCTGCAGAAGAGCCCATGATTTCCATGTAAGACTTTTATCTGCTGAGCAATAAATTGCTCTTTTGCAGAGGAAAGGCGCCTTTCTACCATCACAAGGTTTAATGACACAGACTACGTAGAAACTTTGATGAGAGCTGGAATCTTCCTGGCAGGATTTGCAGCTCTGGAGCTTAGTGATACCCTCTCAGTTTGAATCCAGAAATACATTGCCCGTCATGTGCATCATCAGATAGCTGTATGAAATTCTCAACAGGACGACAAGTGGGATTTCCAAGTAATTTTATTATGACGCTGAAAGTAAAAACCTACTTGAGGAATACCTCTACTGAGCTTGCTAGTCATACTAGAACATGCAAGGTTTTAAGATAAAACAAGTCCCTTTAAGTATAAAGCTCAACAAAGCCTTTCAAGCTTCAAAAGGAGACAGCCTACATTTCTCCGATCCGGTCAGTCATCCCACTGCCTTCCTGCTGCAACCAATATTCTGGAATGTCCTCCATTCCCTGTTAGTGAAATCATGACTTTCAATAACACCGTTCTAGTGTCACGGGTCTTCTCTGGAGCCTGGATGGAAGTAAGCAGTGAAGTCAAAAGACTTCATATGCAACGAGAGGAAAACATCACGCACTGTGATGAAGGCAGTTTGGAAAGTGGAGTAATGTGCTGCACGGAATCGTCTGCTATAATTATCCAAAATAATACACATATGTAAATTACATTTGCTTTGCATAACACGAGTACGTTTTTAAAAGGAGAACGAAACCCCCTCCTACCTAGTATTTTTGAGGCTAAAACAAAAGAGAGAGAGAAAAAGAAAGATAATGCCTTTCTCTTTGCGCCAACGAAGCTGGAGGAATCCGTGCACATGAAGATGTTCATTCATAGCTTCCTGCAACTTAGCAGCGCCTCGGCGGCACACCTCCTCCGCCGGGAGCACCAGCCACCGGCCTGTCAAAGGAGGCGGCGACAGGCCGAGACGCTTGCCCTGTTTGCAGGCGGCCCTTGCTCCTGAGGGAAGCCTCGCTGGTGCTCCTGCCCTGCCCGCCGCGCCTTGTCCCCCGCCTAGGGGACAGCTCTTCCTCACCACCCCACCGCAGCTCCCTGCACCCGGCCATGGCGGCACAGCGAGCTGCCGCCCTCACACCCGCAGCTGCCGAATCCCAGACGCCTCACAGCACCTTCCCCGTAGCAGGCCGGCGGCCCCGGCACCCACCCCACGCCGCCCCGAGAGGACGAGGGTTGCACAAGGCCCCTCCACCCCCCTCCCCACGCCCGTCCCGCCGCCCCCTCACCGCCGAGCGGCCCGGCCCGGGGCTGCCCCTCCGGAAGGGGGATCCCCGCCGAGGCCGCTCCCCTCGCGCCAACGGCCGCAAGGCGGGAGGGAGGGGAAGGGAGGAGGCGGCGGCCGCCATCGCCCCGCAACGGACGCTGCGGCCGGCGAGCGTCCCGGCGGGCCGCGGGCCCTTTAAGGCGCCGTCGGCGGGGCGGCGTGCACATCGCCAAGGCAACCGGGGGCGGGCGTCGGCGGGCGGCAGCGTGTCGCCGCCGGCGGCCGCGCTGACGTCGGAAGGGGAAGCTGAGCAATAACAACAGCGACGTGGGGCGGGGCGGCGGCGTCGGCCGGGGCGGTGCGCTTGCGCGGCCTGCGGGCCTGCTTCTATTTATGTGGGGGGGCGCCAAGATGGCGGTGCTGGAGGCGGCGAGGAGAACGTAGGGGGCAGCTCCGACCGGGCGGCGGAGGGGGGGGAGGGGAGAGGGAGGAGCCGCCGCCGGTGGGAGGGAGCGCGGAGAGCCGTGTCACCGAACGCGTGAGGCGGGGGCCGGCGAACGGGCGGGCGGGGGGCGGGAGGGGGGGGGGGCGGCGGAGGATGGCGGAGCCGCGCCGGGTGCCGTTCATTAGCCTGTCACCCGTGAGGCGCCGCGAGGGCGAGAGCCCGGCGCTGGAGCGAGAGGCGCCGGGCCGCGAGCCGGAGCCGGGCCGCGAGGTGCCGCCGTTGGAGCCGCCGCACGAGCTCTGCCGGCCGGAGCCGCCGCCGCCGCCCCGCGAGACCGGCCGGCCCGAGCAGCAGCCGCCGCCGCAGCGGGAGCCCCCCCGGCCCGAGCCGCCGCCGCTGCCGCCGCCGCAGCAGCTACCGCCGCCGCCACCACCACCGCCGCCGCCGCGCCAGGGCAGCCGGCAGGAGCCGCCGCCGCCGCAGGAGGCGCTCCCGCTCCGCCAGACGGTCCGCCTGGAGGTGGTGCTGAAGGACCCCACCGAGGAGGGCTGCGTGGAGTTCAGCTACCCGGAGCTGCTGCTGTGCGGGGACTCGCGGGTACGGGACCTCCCCTTCCCCCTCCCCTCCCGCCGCGCTTCCTCCTCCTCCTCTTCCCTGCCCGCGTCCCCGGCCTCGCCGATAACGTTATCGGTCGCCCCGTGTTGCTCAGGGGTGGTCCCGGCCCGGCGGGGCGGCGCCCTGGGGGGCTGGGGGGGGAAGTCCGGCGGCCTCGCCGTCGCTCCGGGCTCCTCCTGGCGCTGAGGCTGCGCCTGTGCCCGTGGGGGAAGGGAAGGGTTCGCTCTCGTCGTCCCTGAGCTGGCCGAGGGCTCCCGTGTGGCTTTTCTGGGAGCTGCTGGGGTTTGCTGCGAGCAGGGGTGGGGGAGAGAGAGCGTGTTGTGTGCCCCGGTTACCCTAGCTGCCCTCCCCGCGCCTTGGCTGCCCGGGGAGCGGTGGGTGTTGCATCCTCCCTTCCTGGGAGCTTTTTTCCGGCAGCTGAATGAAAGTGTTGCCATGCCACTCTCTTTTCCGGCTTGTCTGTAGGCTGTGTACAGGTAAATGAAGAGTTATTAGCCTGGCTCTGCTACAATTCTTGAGAAGCAGTGAAGTGAGCATTAGCAGACTTGGAGATGAGTTTCTGGGTGGGGGCAGGGGTGCATGAGAGTTCTTGTTGAAAACATAACCTCACCTGTAACTATTTAAGAGCTTCATTCAAGGAAAAAAAGTACTTTCCCTTTTCCTATTCCTCTCGACCAGAAAAAAACTTGGTATGTGAACTATGTTTTTTAAGGAAAAAAGCTTGTGCGACAACATTAAGAAGCAAGCAGCATTAGTCAATCAACAGGACCCAGTGTTCAAGTAGGATGGAGAGGCCCATGTCCTTAAGCTTGTCACACGTGAGCCACTTAGTGAGTTGAGGATACCGGTGAAGTTGCACTTGATTTAAATAGCTGTGGCTCCTCTTAATTGTGGTATACAGCCAATTTTAGAGGAAGTTTACATCTTATTGGAAAGGGCAGGGGACAAGAAAGTGCCTGAGAAGGTTATGATAGCTCTGGTGATAAAAGCAAACCTCAAATACCAGTACTGATTTTGCCGTTGGGTTATTACATCCAGCACAAACTCGAGAATGGTTAAAACTTGTTTTATGGACCATAGTGTTTCTAGGTGATGATGATGCCGTCACTATACGTAGCAGCCTGCTTGCTTTTTGTTCTGTAGTACACACTGGATTGTGTTTAAATGTCGAAGACAGAAAAATCAATGACTGTGATTTTAATCCCTCTGAGATCTTCTGATGCAAGTTAAAAGGTTCCTTCTGTTCATCCTGTCCTACAGCTGTTGTTGGCAAACGGTGCCAGTTATGACTCCTCTGAATTGGTGTAGCATAAGCATGCTGCTCTGTGAAGTGCATCTTTCTGAGCAGCTCCTGTGTGAAGGTGAAAATTGTGTTAGTGTTTAGAAGTGGTTCAGTATGCGGAGGTTGACTTTTCCCTTTGGAAGTTCCACATTCTGTAACTGCCTTTTTTCTGTAGGTTGGTAAGATGTTAGTCGCATAACTGGGGAAAAATGGCTTTTTATGTAGTTCTCTTGCAAATTCTGTATCTTCTGAGGGGGAGCATTGATTTAGGGGATTTTTGGTACAATTGGGATCAGAGACTGCTTTTAAGGTAGAACTAGAGATAGAAATGCTTTATAAGAAATGGTGTATGTTTTCCAGCTCTCTGTAGAGTCCAAATTGAAATGAATGGATCATAATGGCCTGTCTATCGCTGGATGTGTTACAGTCAGCTGATTATGTAAAACAGTGTGATAAATTGTGAGCCTTTTAAAGTGATTCTGGACTCTTATTCTTGTTGTACACTCTTGTGTACTTGGCCTGTCGGTTTAACTTCTTGCTTACATATGGTAGAAGGTGGAAAAGCTACTCTGATGTGGTAGGGAAGTCCTAAAATCTTGTATTAATCAGCGTGAAAAGAGAGGGGAAATATGTTTTATCCAGCAATAAAATTAGTGCATGCTGGTTCCTTCATAGTTAAAGCAACTACAAGAGAATTAGCTCTGCACAGTGCAAGAGGCTTAGGATGACAGAAGCCTGTCTTTTACGCTGGTCATTATCAGACCAACAAATTATGTAACCTGTTCAAAGTCCTAAAATAGAAGAAAATTGTGAAAGGAAGACTGATCTTGCTTGTGGAGTAGAATAGCTATGGTGATTTATACCAGTTAATGCAGCAGAGAACTGCTTTGTTAAAATGAAGCTTTCCTGCAGAATCTGAGATTTGCTCTTTCCAAGTGGGTACTAACTAGTCAGCAGTTAATGCTGTGGCTTTAAGTGTAGTTTTGGTGATGGTTGTTTTAGTAATGGTTCAGTTTAAAATAAACAGTTCATATAAACTTTGCTATGCAAGCTGTTCTTGTAGGGTGAAAATTGATAGAGTTTTCGAAAAGCTGTTGTTGACTTCCCTATACCTATTCCCATTGAAGTTCAGCATTGCAAAATTAGGAGCTTATCTTTCTGTCTTGTAGTGGTGCTTGGAACTGGAGCAACAAAGGTAGGTTCTCATGTGTCAGGCCGCCCTGGGAAGGCAAGGACTGGTTCACAGGAATAACTTCGAACATTGCTTTAACAGGTCTCTTAATGAAATGGTAGAGAACACCAAAACTTATTTGACAGGATGAGTGCAACTTCTGTTTTGTTTTTTTTTTTAATTCCAAATTTGAGTTTCTAGCTTGAATCAGAAGCTAGTGGAAATGTTTATGTTAGAAACTCATGCTGTCTTCATCCTGGTTTTTTTTTCTTTTTTTCCTTGATAAAGAGAGCATCCTATGATAGGGTTGTTGATAGAGTTCATCTTTTGGTAGGAGTTATTTATGTGAAGTTTTTGGATGTGAGTAATGGCTTAGTGTGGTTGAAGAGTTTATTTGCCTCTTAAAAACTGGCCAAAGTGAAAGTGTGCTCCCTTTTCTGTTGGTGCAATTAAAGTTTGGTGTGTAAAACCTAACTCAAAGCGGGTGAGCCAAAAGCCCAAGTTGGCCTCTGTTGAGCAGTTTGTAAAGGTGTTGAAGTAGTAATGTCTTAAAGTTACTGCAAAGTCTGAGAGCTGTCCATCAGAGCCCTCAGAAACTGTCAAAACTAAAACTTGCTTGAATTTGAGATTCCAACAGGGCTTAACTAATCAAAGTAATAGTCAGCTACAGCTTTGAGAGTTAGGAGAGAGGCAAGTTAATGCTTAAGTACTAAATTGTGCTTGACCTCTGGCCTCGACCTTGTCTCGTTTCACAATTAAAAAAAAGAACAACATTTGCCTAGCAGAAGATGTAGAATAAGTTTTCCCAGCTAAAAGTAGAGAAAACGGTGTTGCATGAATTGAGCCGTATTTTGTATTTAATTATGCCTGCAGGAAATACATATGTAACTTAAACTTATGTTTCAGGATTAACTATAACCTCTATTAATTTTTTCTTTAAGTACCCAGTTGAGAAAATGTAAGCTAATTATGTGGTGTTTGCAGTTTTGCTCAGCTTACCTTCCTCATTACATTGGTCTTGATACTTGTCATTATTTGGTCACCATTTAGTCACTATATTGCCTTTTCGTACTGTGGAGGAAGGATCTTGATTTTCTGAACTTAGTATTGTGTTTTCTTCTGACTTAGTCTACCATAAACCCTCATTTATTCATTGATGAGTGCTCCTTGTGCAGTAAAGTTAGTTGACCTCCATGAAGTTCTGTAAAATGGAACTCCATTCCACCATATTTTAGCATCCTAGTACTTCCCGCCCCTTCCAACAATTACTATATTTTATGTGAATTCTAATTTGAAGAAGGCAGACCTATTTTTCTGCCACACCTTATTTCCATAAAAAAGCACTACGTATACCCTTGGTTACTGCTCATTGACTTTGTGTCAGTGAAAACCTCTTTCTCAAAACCAAAAAAAAGAGGGGGAGTACTTCCTGGTTATTTCTACAGCTGGAATATTAAATCAGTATTGTCATTATGGCTGCCATAGTGTCAATCTTGTGGAATTCATGCTATGATTACTGAAATTATCTGAAGAAAAAATAACAGTACAAGAGTTAAAGGAGTTATATTAGTTATGTCTCTAACTTCCTGAGCTTTTTAGTCTTCTGGCTGCTTCCCTGTTGATTAGCGTACCAGGTACATCTTGTGTATTGTATCTAGAGGGATTACAGCACCAATAAGAGGCACCAGTGGAAGCAGAAATGGAGTTGTGTTTAGAGAGCGTTCTTTCTCTTTGAACCTCAAATGACCATGGTTCTCTCTTATGTTTACGTTTTCAGTTGAGGTTGTAGTGGAATGCTTGGGAAAATATAAATCAGAGTCTTTCTCTTAACTTTGCTGTTTGTGTTCTCATTAGAAGAAAAGTAACTGAACAAGTCAAACTTATTCTTAGAAAATAACGTAAGTATTTGGACTCAGTATGAATTCCGACCACTCAGTCATCAGACGTTGTTTATTAACATTTAATTGTTTTTTATTAGATGCACTGTGTGTTTCTTACGGGATGAATATTTAACTTCTTCATTTTTCAGAAGAAATCGGTTCATCCGGAAGATCCATTTAGTGATGAACAACGTGAGCGGCATGAAGTAGAAATGCTAGCCAAGAAGTTCGAGGCAAAATATGTGAGTTACTGTACCTGTATTAAAATATACAAATATTTAATAGTGATAACTTATGATGCTGTAGAGATGTTAACATCAGTTTTATTCCTGAATAGGGTTGCTAATGTAGTGTCAAATGACTTCTGTACATTTCGGAGCTGACTGTCTCATTATATTTCATTTAAGTAGCTTGAAGCTGCTACAAGCTTATTAGACAAGTCTGCTAAATAGATTTGTCTATAGGATGTTATAGCTTGTGAAGCTATTCTTGGAAAAGCTTCCTATATAAATACAAATGCGTAATAGACGCAGGTCAATATTAATGATAAATACTGTGCCAGAGGAAAGAATTTTTATGTAATGCTGTTGTGCACTATTGAACAAGTGTTCTGTTTGGGCTAAATACGGATGAATCTTGATGAATTCCTGGCTACTTTGAAATGCTTCCATAGGAAGTTATTGTTGAAAATAAGTCATTGCTTGACGAGTTTATCTTGTAGCTGCCAGTTGCCTAAAGATACTCTGCTGATTCCTCAAAGTGTAGCATGAATGACTTGAACACACTGGGCAGTAACATAAAGAGGCTTTCACTAATAAACGAAGGTAGAAATCAGAAAATGTTGACTAAAACCACACCCAAACAGGTCTTTAAGAATTCATATGGGTAGGGTTGGGTAATTAATTCTGAGCTGGCAATCAAAACTCATCATCATGCTTAGGCATGTTGATATTCTGGATTACTAATAGAGCACCTCAGTAATAAAGAAGGGAAACGAGCAGTCATTTGTATCTTTTGCTATTAATATACATATTAAAATCTTTCTTGTCCAATTTATTTGGATTTTCTTTTTCTGGCAAAGGCAGATTTCTTGAGAGCCTGGTCTATACATTCTGTAGAAGTAATTACTATTTCAGGGTATGTTAGCTGTGATACATAACAAAATAAGTCCTTAAACTGAAAAGAACAACTTTCATCTTTTGTGGAGGGGTTAAAAGAACCCAATATACCCAGTGAATTGAGAAGGCGGTTCCAGAGTGCTGTTTGCTTTTCATTTGAATGATAAATTAATTTTTGAATGTGAGAGAAAAATATTTCAACTGTATTTTTCTAGAAAACTCATGTACATAATACAAGTTAAGGATTTTATAATGTCCTGAAACAAGTTGCTTCACTACAGCAGATGAAAGTCAGTGTAGAACATGTAGAGCAATATATGCAGGAGGGAGTCGTAGTGGAAGCAATCTAATCTTACATATATATTTATGCATACATCAAAGCTAAACATGTATACATATGGACAAAACGCGGTGTTATTAGACTTATGAAAACTTGAGTTCAATGCTCAGTAGTCATAAAAAAGGGCAAATAGATACTAGAAAGCAGTAGGTAACAAACCCTAACAATTTTACAACAGTTTAAATTAATGATGTATGTGTATCTTACTATTTGCTTTTCTGATTTCTTGCCTTTCTCTCATTCTCTGCCATACCTTACGCCTCTCAGCCCCACAAAATTCCTGGAAGGGGAATGTCTTCTATATAAAGAAAAACTTATTAGGTTAGGGCCACTAAGCATGGAGGGTGGCGAGGGATTAATAGTTCTTGTGTTAGGTACTCCCTGTCCTTTCTCTCTTCCAATAAAAGAACTATCATTCTCTACTTACCATCCATGCTCAGAGGAATTGCATCTCTCTACACTGACTCAGTACAGTTGCTCATGTTCTGACAACACTCAGCCATCTTCTGATTCTTGTGGTGAGATGCTCACCCCTTTAGCTTAAACTGCATACAGCAGGGATGCTGTGAAGTAGATACCCATTCTCCTCTTCTCTTAACAGCGCTTTAGCGTAAAAGTAATCACTGTTTGCATGAGAAACAAGTAGAGGTTTTTTTCAGATTTGCAGGAAGTACTACATCCTCCTTACACTAATTAGGTATTACTTATGTATATCAATTTAAAATGGAGACAATCTTTTTAATCATAGCACGTGTGGCAGTACTTCTGAAAAATTTGGTATGTGAAGAACGGTCTTCCTTGAAGACTCTTTACTTATTTTCAGATAAATTCCTGTACTCATAATCAAATCAGTACAATATTGGCTGTATCTTGCAGATACTAAGAAAAAGCCTATGAATAAATATATTTTTGTAAAACAAGATGCATAAAGCTAATGTACCATTTGTTTGTTTACTTGATTATTCAGAACTTTTTTGCAATTGCTGCATATTTTAAACACCAGCATAAAAATCTGTTCTGAACGGTTTCCATTTTCATTCTTTTGATGACTATTATTCTCTAGACAAAATCAAACACTGTGTTGTAAAAACATGATATTGAATCTCAGATGATATTGTACATAATGTAAGAATTTTTATTGGATCAAAACAAAAGTCTATCTAATCGATGGTAGCATAGTCCTCTGACACCAGTGGAATCTCATACTTGAAAGTATGAGATATTAAAGTAAATGTGCATTGATACTATTTTGGTGTGCCTGTCTAGCAATCTGTGGCTTAATTTCTCCCAAAACCAAAGGCTGTGTGTTTACCCTTCGTATAGCTTTCTGACATACTTGCCAGATCACTTTGAGTTCACTGAATTTTGCATTGTGTTCTGTGACACTGAATACCATGATGATTGTCATACGAAAGGTTGTAGTGAGGTGGGGGTTGATCTCTTCTCCCAACTAACAGGTGACAGGACAAGACGAAACGTCCTTGAGTTGCATGAGGGGAGGTTTAGATTGGATATAAGGAAAAATTTCTTCACTGGAAGGGTTATCAAGCATTGGAACAGGCTGCCCAGGGAAGTACTTGAGCTGCCATCTCTGGAGGTATTTAGAAGATGTGTAGATGTAGCACTGAGGGACACTTTTTAGTGGTAACTTGGCAGTTCTAGGTTAACAGTTGGACTTGATGATCTTAAAGGTCTCTTCCAACCAAAATGATTTTATGCAAACATACTTTGTGTTTAAACCCAATGAGCCTACTTGATGCTCCATAATTTCTGTATTGTAAGAAACAGGGAAATATTTCCTGTTCTTCCACGTGCTGAATGTGATTCTGATGCTATCATCTAAATTCATCCCTTTCGTTCCCCAGCTGAAGTGTCTTAACATTCTGTTATGGTACAGAAGCGGTGGTTTTTATTACCTTTAAACATCCTTGTTGGCTTACTGTTCCCTTTTTTGTTCTAATTTCTTTTTTTAAGTGAAAGGATATTAATGGTAGGATGCCCTGATTTATCAATGATATAATGATGACTTCTGGTTTTGTTCCTGGTTCCTGTTTTTCATAAGTCCCAATTCTTTTCTTTTTTGACTACTTCCGATAGTTGAGCAAATGTCATAAACTGTGTAACAATTCCAGTGCATCCTGAGCAGCATAACAAATTGGGAGCATGCTGTATTTTTTTCTTGTTCGGGTTGTACTTCCTTTGTGTGGATTACCTTGCTTCTATTCATACTGAATTCAATCAATGATTTATCATACTAAGTTCAGAGCAACTGTGAGGTCTTCTGGTAATTCTTTAGTTGACTTTTTTTTTTCTTTACTGTCCTCAGTAATTTCTGTCCTCCCCACCCCCTCCAATTGTTATCCCTCTCTGTTACTTCTAAAGATGAATGAATACATATTCCTTGTTGATTTTGCTGATTGCTTTCTTTGCTGAACTGAAATATTTATTCCTACCCTTTTTCCTAGCTTTAAACCAGACATTAATTTGAGTGGATCTACCCTTTTATCCCACAAGAGTTTCTTGTCTGAAAAGATCTTTGCACTTTTGGATCAAGTATTTGAAGTACTGCTTCCTTCTACCAAAATTCTGCTCTGGAATGTATATTCTTATTCCGGCTGTTTCCATTCTTTATAACTTCTATTAACTTGCCCAATATAGAGATCAGGTTTGCTGGTTTATGGACTCTGCTGTGGCCCTTGAAAGATTCTTCAAAAATTGGCACTGTATTTACCACTTTCTAGTCCTGTTGCGCAAAGGTTGTTTAAACCTTAGGTTATATGCTACAGTTGATTTGTTGAACTCGTATTTGAGTTTTCTGAATATTTGTGTGAATACTATTTGCAGCCTGAGGAACTAGACATCTTTGCTGTAATATCATGACTGCTTATGTGCTGGGACAGAAAGGTTGGAGGAATTCTTTTGTGAAAGATGAAAAGCTTCAGTGGTAAAACTTCCCTGAACTGCTGCATAGTAAACACTGATGCAGATAATTCGTTCAGTTCTTCTGTCGTCTTGCGTCCTTAACATCTTGACCATATGGACTTTCAACACACTTCCTTAAACATAACTGGGTAGAACCAGGCCTGAAGGAAATTCTCTAACTATACATACAAAGGTTCAGATATTTTCATATGCCTGAATACAGGTTACTGTTTTAATCCTGCTTTTATTCATTTGGCTATTATGAGACTTCCTTTTTGTTAGTAACTTTGTTCCATATCTGTAGTATGTTTTTATGAATAACGGGCAGTCAGAATATATTGAGAATTTTTAAAATTTTTTTTAATGACCATACACTGGAATCATAGAATGATAGGACAGCCATTGCTGCAAAAGGATTTTGGACTCACAAACGAGGATGTTGATGGTTACTTGGGCTTAGCAGGAGATGTGGTACTGAGGTGGTTTGCATTACACATTAGTGAGATCATTTATGTAGCATAAACTCATGGGATGAGTTTACGTGGCATTCTTCAGACAGTCTCCTGGTGCCTCAGTCAGAATCATAAGAATTACATAAGCTTTTGCACTGGAGTTCAAACGGAATTATTAAGTGCTACCTTTGTTTTTCTAAGATTTTTTTCTTCTCTCATTCAAACTTTTTTAAAGGGGAAAAAAAAAAAAAGTACTGCATGTTTTGGGAACATTCGGATGTTTTACCGGATGAGTGACTGTAGGGGATGATAGGGATGATAGGAAAGGTTAGGAATACTTAGCTTGGAAACCTGAGGCTTGGAATATAGCTTGAAAACCTGAACTAAAAACAGAATTTACTTTTGAGAGTTTTCTCTTGGGGCTGTTGCATTTATTTAATTATACTTGAGAAATTCCTGTTTGCTTGCAAGAGCGCATGCTTTACTTTGTTACAAACTCGAATTCTTGCAAAATATTGTTAAAATGGAGGTGTTCAGATGCTTACACTTATCATAAAAGACCTGAAACCTCCCTTGAACATTCTCTGCATACTCATAGTAACAAGTGGGTTGTGATATCTGTATGTCACAACTGAAAAGACTCATAATAAACATGCTTACAGGAGTGAAACTTCAGGAGCAAGTTTTCTTGAATTCATGGAAGAACACTGGTTACCATTTTAGTGAAGGTGGTGCCTTTTGGGGAATTCTATCTTTTAAGACTTTTCTATTCACAATTTTGACAATATGTAGGAGTCAGAAAACTAGGCCTTATGTCCTAAGCAGATTCCCATTTGTATAATCATAAGTTTAGATTCCCTGAATGTTTGAGCTGGGTGTGAGTTTTTACTTGACTTAATAATGGAACTTTAAGATGAGAAAAGTACTTGCAGGTTAAAATGAAGTTTACTGTCTCCTGGAGGTAAGTGAGCTCACTGTCTGTGATGCAGCTTCTGGCTTTTAAGTTACCTAACCAGTTCATGTCCAGTCCTATCAACTGAGGTAACGGTTCTTGCATTTCAAAGGATTTTATCTTAATATGGTTTTCTTCAGTTATGTCATATGGATGCTGTAACTTCTTAAACTCATAGACACCATACCTGCAAGTAACAGATCAATATTTTTCTCTTTAGACTTAGGCCTTGCTTTTCTGTATAGAAGCAATCCATCTTGTGTGGGAAAACACTTTACTGAATGCTAGACTATCAGTATTTTCCTTCGTATTGATTCTGTGACATAATGAAAAACTTTATTTTAGTAAACACTTTCTAAATTATCCCAGTCCTCCTATTGCTGTATTTTAAAAACACAGGACAGTGAAACATCTCTAAATAGGAAATGTTAGGAAGATCTCGGTCATGCAGAAACCAGGTGGCTAGCGGACACCTTTCAGGGATGATTCTGGTGAGGCTATAGTAGAGCATGTTTGCCAGAACTCATTCCTGTGTAAAAGTTTTTATTAGTCATCTAGACCACCTTCAAGCAAGCATCCAAGAAAGCAAAACTTCTAATTCCCTGAATGATCATCCCTCCAGTGCCTTATGGTTTGTAAACTTTAGTACATTGCTTCCCATTTCCCAAATCATAAAATGCTTGCTTTGTTTTCAGGGTGGAAAGCCCCACAAACATCGGAAGGATCGCCTGCAGGATCTAATTGATATAGGTTATGGTTATGATGAAACGGACCCTTTCATTGACAATTCTGAAGCGGTAAGTAAGCCTCATCAAAGCAGCAAGAAGAAGTAAGACAATGCTTTTTTTTTTTTATAAAGAAGAAAGGTAAGGGGAAAATACTTTGTGCCCATGTATAACTGCTATGGATCCAAAGGGCATACTAATTTGTGAATCCAATGAATGATTAAATTTATAGTTTTAATCAGATATGATTATGCATTGCAAGAATAAAGAAAGCTATTGCTATATCACATAATTTTCCAGCTTTAGAAATTAAATTCTTTTTATTTTGTACCCTTCACTTACTGTGGACTGAAATTACATTGGCTCCGTTTAGTTTCTTGTACTAGCTGTCTGGATTATTAGTAGATCGCTAGTGTTGTATTTCCTGCGTTAGATCAGAAAGCTATGCTGCTCTTAAAACCCAGTAAGAATAGGATTGTTATTTTAAACACTCACCAAATATGTCTGAAAAAAAATTTAGATAAAGCAGCTTGGATATTACAGCTTATTTTGTCTGAATATGTTTCAGAAATGAAAACACATCTTGAGGTAAAGGAGAAAGGTATTAGTTAGGGGCAGGCAATATCAGGAGGTTTATAAGAGGGCATCTGAAGATAACTTACAGGTGATATATTAAAATATGACAATGAGGAAGAAGCTTGGAAGAGAGAGTGGATGATATAAAAGATTGGAGACCTTCTATAATTCTCCTTTATTAGATGTCAGATAGAAGTAGATGCACTGTTTAGTCAAGTAAAAAAACAACAACAAAAAAACAAAACAGGAAAAAACACCTGACACTTTAGCCAGCCTTCAACTTCCTCCACTGCTCAGTGACACTGAACAAAGCAGCAACGATGTGCTGCTCTGAAGAGGAGGGAGCTAAAAGTCTGAGTGGGAGAGGAAAGGTGAAAAGAAGTTGAGAAAAGAGTAAGAAAAGCACAGAAGTGAAGTGCATTGCTTAGCATACATTATGTCAAGCCTCCATTTGAATGTAGTAGTAGATCTGGGAAATTAATAACACTTTGGAAAGAGCTTCTATGAATACTGAGCTGTGAGGCTACTAGCAGACAGATGTTGCGACGAATGTTGCTCTTAAGAACTGTGTGACGTGCACAGAAGGTGTGCTGCAGAACTGATACCTTCTTGAACAAAAGAAGTTCATCTGTTAACCACAGTGCATAGCAGCCTGAGCTCATCTGTGTGTATTGTTAGTTTTTGAAGTAGGTCTGAAGGCGCATGAGTAAGTTGTGTGAAAAGTGAGTTTGCTGTAGATGCTTATTGTAGCTTGTATTAATTTGTCCCTTTTCTTGTTCAACTAAAATTTTAATCTGGACCTTGACAATATTAAACTGTCCTGTCATTATCCCTCAACTTTTGGTTGTGCTGCTGGAACAATATTGGGGCCTAAGCCTTGCTACGTCCTTTCCAAAGGTCAGATTCTGATCTTCAGCTCAGTAAGAAAAGATGTGCATCGCTCCTGCTGAGAAGCCACTTGAGCCTATAGGCTTACCTGGTTTCTCAATGTTAAGTTAACCATCTTCAGTTTTCAAATTTTATGATACAGGACCCAAGTTGTATCTTGGTTTTTCTGGATTTATTGTGACCTATCACAGATCCAGTACATGATTTGGATAACTTTCAGTACTCATAGTACAGGTCTCTATCGAAGATATATGTGAGTCTAGCAGGGTTGAACGCCTATGGGCGTATTAGTACTTCTCATACTGTGCCTGCTTCTATTGCTGTTCTTGTTACCAGCAGCAGATCTATTAGATTTGCAGGAGCATTTGCGTCTGGTATCTCTTGCCAGACTCCTTGCAAGAACATACAAAAGGCAGTTGTTAGAGGACCGGATGGTTGCATCATGTGGTAGCTATGGAAGCTACTGGGGAGAATGGTGTATTCTCTAAAGATTGCTCTCCTGAACAAATCATTATGCCTTGTGTCTGCATTATAAATACAGACTCGTGAGTCTGTTTTGCTATCTCTGTTTTGCTTTTATCCCCATTTCTATATAGAAAAGAATTAAAAATGCAGTGTGCCAGCTGCTGTCTTAAGTTGCTGTTGCAGAGCTTAAGGGTCCTGTAACGTAGGAGTTAAGTTTGACAAAACCTCTCATTCCATCTCAGATGCAAATGCAAAGTGTTCAGAAAGAAAATCTACGTGTGTGGCTTGCTCATCTTCTGTATGGCCAGCTATTAAATCACCATGTACCCTGAGAAATATCAGAGCCAGGTCTAGCCTGGACTTAAATTCTTTTTGGAAGGTACACTTCCTTACATGTAAAAAGCTCTAATATCCTGGGCACGATCTCTTGAAAAATGAGTATGAGCGCCTCTTGAATTGCACCAGGATTGCTGTTGTCTTGTCTCCCCTTCTATCTCAGAAAAAAATAATTGAAAGCTTCCTTAGAATTTTAGTTCTTTTTCTTGCCACAGGTGTGAAAGTAAGGCTGAGCTCTTTGTCACTGAAACAGATTTATTACATAGCTTTTTTGAGCCATTAGCTCAGAAAACAGTTTTTGAGGTAGTGCTATCAAATGCTGTTGAAGAAATCAAACCAATAAAGCTCTAAGTCTGTTTTTAGCAGGCACTGTAATTGAGTTAAGGAATTCTGCTTCCTTTGGATCCATTTCCAATTTTGTACATGTAACATAGATGCATATATAATAAATAGCATAGATAACAAAGCATTTGGGTCCTCCAAGGATCCAGGCAGGGCAATTGTTCTGCTTGTTTTTTTCTTGAGGGCAGGGATCAGGGTCAACTGCAAGGAATCTGCTAATGGTAGGATTCTTAGGTAATGGATTTTGATGAGGCTGGAGTACAGGAAAGTAGAGGATATGCTTTTCTGGAGGAAGGTTCTTGGAAGGTGCTGATAGAAGGAAGCTTCTCCTAAGCAAAGAGATTTTTTTTTCTTTTTTTTCCTGTCAGACTCCTCAAAGGGTGCTGGTACCTGCCCTTTGAGGATGTAGGGTAAATTTTGGGCTGTTTAGTAGGCTAGACTGGCATTGTTTAACTTCTGTGAAAATGAAAACCATGCATGAGATTATTACAGAATTGATTTCATTGTTTACTCTGGAAAGAATTGGTACTTTCTTACAGCATAGTAAAGACTTTAGCAGCGTGGCTGCATTAAGGCCATCAAAGTCCTTGTGGCTTCTGAACACAGAAAAGTAAGGGTTCTCGAAGAGCAATTCAGTGGAGTCACGTGTGAAGTCAACTAACGGAAAATGTTGGAGAAAGGTTCTTGGGTACTTATTACAGTCAATTCCTACCTCCCGTCTTCCTTCAGACTTGTCTCCTCTTACAGGAATAAGTATATGGTTACAGGTTGCTGTTTGCTCTGGATGTATCTGGTATGTGTGCTATTCAGTTTTTTTACCTTACTGTCCTCCTTGGAAAATTTTGAGCTAGTTCGGTTTGGAAGAAGCGGCTTTTCCTCTCTGAATGCAATTGCAGGCAAGTGGGAAATCCATGCTTCAGTCTATACAGTGGATATTTTTGGGTTGAGCATTTTGATTGTAGTCAGTGGGTTGTGAACTCTTAATTCCAGGAAAAAAATGTAAATCAAGGCCATCTTACTATTGTTTGTAACCACTATGTAGCAGTTAGTCTGATGGCAAGTCCTAATCTTACTTATCTTAGTGGACCTCTGTGGTAGTAGTACACAGAACGTTCATAACTTGCAAAGAAAGCTGTCCCTTCTCAGTGTTTCCACTGCTTTGATGTTGAAAATAGGTTTTGCTCTATTATAAACTGCCCAGAATGACATTCTTTGTGGAATGGTATTCCTGCAAATTTCTACTTGCGCTATTCTTCATGCATGCATACATGCGCATATCAGCCTCGTTTGTCAGGACAACTGACTCTTGTGATGACCTCTGAATGTCTGTTTGGTTGTCAGGTTACTTCCTGACAATGTAAGCTTTATATAGATAGATATTCCAGGGTAATACAGTGCTCAGCTTTCTGCAATATAATATGGAACAGGGATCTGAAGTAATATATGGTCCATAGTGAAAAAGTATGCCGTTTTCTCTTACTCGGAGTTAATAAGACTTGCACATCCAAAACAAAGACCAGTTAGCACTTTCCCCCATGTTGGGTAGATGAATGCAGAGGAAGCACTATCCACCTAGAAACCTGTAAGCAGTGCAAGATGTCTTTTGAAGCAGTGATACCAGGTAGCCACACTGACAGGAACTGAAGCAAAATGTGAATGCCAAGAGCAATGGGAAGCGTGCAGTTCAGTACTTCAGACACCCAGGGCCGTATGTCAGTATTTAACCCAGTCTGCTATATTCATGGTTTCACAGCAGCCTTCTAAACACTTGTGTAGGAGTCCTGTGCTGTTGAGTAGAGAAAACTAGCCTACCAATGGCTTCTCATACATGAAAAGTTTCTCCAAAACAAGTACTTCAACTTAAAACTTATTTTCTTGAGCTACATCTTGCCTCAAGAGCCCAGACGCTCTTAAAAGACAGCTTTTCAAGGATTGTATGTTGATTTTTAGTAATTCCAAACACATTGGTAAAAGATTTTCTCTTTTTCGATCTGGGTTCCCTAGAATACTTTCCATAATTTAAGGGCTTCATCTTTGCAAAAACTTTGTTATGATATACGGTTTTCATATGTTTCCAGGATAAACTTGGTTTACTTAATCTTGTAATTTCCAGATTTATTAAAGATGTGATATATTTAATATCCTCTTCTCTCCCACCCTGACTTCCCCTCGAGTTCCTGCTGCTATGATCTAAAACGTGAGCTGATGGATTGCCAGTAAGAACATCTTGCTCAAGACTCTTGAATATTCGAGATGCTTTTTCACAGTGAGAATCTGGGTAATAGCAGAGCTTGCTGTGCTGATGGTCATGAATGGTAGCTTCTTGGGGAATGGCAGAGCTCAGTGTGGTGATTGCAATTTTTACCTTTTTTCTGGGGTTCTGGGCCAGATGTTTTAGGCCAATTTGATATTGATCCTTCCTGCTCAAAGGAGCTTGTTTTATGCATAGCTATGGAGAGCAGTGTTGTTGCTTGAGGAAGATAAATGTCTCTTAAAAAAAAAAAATAATAAAAAAACCCTATAAACCAAAGTCCAATGTTAGAGGCTTATACAGAAAAATGCTACCTAGGATTCAGCATTAAACATACTTTCGCGTTGAATTGAGAGATAAATTTAACATTGCTACGTTTTTCATGTGGAACAAGCTGCCTTTGTAGATCTCCATCACAAACCCCATCCACACTGAATACATGAGGGCACATTAAAGCTTGCTTTTTTTTTTTTAAGAGATTCACTTACTAGCTGTTTCATGGGCTATGAATTTCTGTGTTGATATTGCCAGTCTGTCTGTCTTGTTCATTGTCACTTTGCCCAGTCTTGGAATCTCTGTGGTTGGGGTATAGTGCTCATGTAGCTGAGTGTGCCATGTCACCTTTAATAAAAGATGTCTTGAATGCTTCCCAGGTGTCTTCAGGGTAGAGCTGGAGACCAGTTGGCACCCGATGTGTCATATGCATTGAAGTGAATACAAGGGCAAATTTCAATTAGGAGATTCTTTCTTGGCTCTTTACACTTTTATCTTGGGGTAAGGAGGGATAAAGTGGAGTACCAAATAAAGCAGATACTGTTCTGCTTAATGCAGAACAGACATGTTTAAACTATATACCCAGTAGTCCTCTAGTATAAAAACTATTATGGCTAGAGGGACAAAGGTAGTCGAATTTGCAGAACAAGTCTGATGTTTGTTAAAGCAACAGTAATGTTCTCTTGTTCCTTCTGCAAAATATCATATCCTTTTTTAGGAAGGCGTAAGTAATTTTTTAAATATCTTTTTTTTTTTAATCCCGTGTTCTGGCCTAGGTTTCAACCAGGTAGTTTAGGACTGCTCATGTATCTAATGACCTCAGTGGCACAACTGGGAAACTGAAACTCGGCATCTGCATAGGTACTTGAAAAAACCTGAGACTTACATCTGGTCTTTGTAGTACCATTGTTTAAATTTGTGTACATCAAGAATGTAGAAGTAGTAAATAATTAAGAAATAATAATGATAACAGGTATAGCAACTTCTTGCTTTTGCGAAATTTAATTTTTTCAAGAGCACAAAATCACTTTTCAAAGTAATCTGAGCTACTAGAGGGGTAGGTCATGGCCTAGGATCAACTGTTCTTCAGGAGTAGATGAATTTATTTCAGCAGCACAAGGAAATCAAGTGTTTTCAAAAAAATATTCAAATAATATGTTTCTTAATATAAGGGGGGGTGTTTATAACATGCCAAAATAACATATCTTTGATACGAGCACATATCTTTAAGTGTCATATATGGTAAGTCTGCTCTTCATGTTAAATGAATCGAAAAGGAAAGCGTAACTTTTTTTCTACAGAATCTTCTAGTAATTCTGTAACATGAAACCTGTAGAGGTTAAGTAATACGTTGCATATTTATTTGTAACAAAGCACTGAACTGTGTTTTCAGTGTGGGTCAGAGCTCAATCTCCAGAAGAAGAGAGTTGAACAGCTAAAGCTGGTCACATGAGTGGTCATACACTTTCTAACATAGACTGAAATATTTTCAAGGCAATAAGAATGTCATCTCACAGCACTGAAGGTCACTTAAGCTAATAGCCTGACTCTGGTGACTGGTGGGTGGAAGGGGATAAAAGGTGGTGGCTGTGGTGAGAACAAAACAGGGCTATATATATATGAGAGAGATCCTTCTCTCAAGGTGCTCTGGTAGGCTGACAGATTACGATATCCTGACTACTAAACTAGGATTCTCCTAGGTGACTGTCCTGTCCTAGTCTAGATTACCCTGAGCCAGGTATTCTGTTAGGCTTTTTTGCTGTTGTGCTTAGCCAGCTGTCCTTTGCCCCAGGGTTTAAAAAAAAAAACCCACCACAAACCAACAAAACAACTTGCTTATGCATTTTGGAAAGGGAAGTGTCTTCACCATGGGAAAGGTCTTTCTGCTTGCTTTTTGATGTCTTCTTGGGCTAGAAAAGCAATGTATTGTTCCCCCTTGACCTTGTTCAAGATTCCATTATATATTTTATTATGCTATTTTTCAGAAAGGTAGTTCTGGGTTTTTTTTTTTTAAAGTTATCCTTAAAGGATAGCAAAGCCAAAGAGTACGTTTCAGTTCTTTGTGTCTTTAAGAAGCATAGAGATTGATCAACTATGTTTCAAGTATCTTGAAGTATGTAGTGAACTGTATGGATATTCAGTCCATTTGACTGAAGCAACCATACTCATCATAACAATGTAATCTTCAGTAGCTTGACTTTATTCAGTGAGCTACTGATCAAAAATAAACAGTCCCTCCAAGCTGGTTAGAGCCATCTCAAAAATAAACTGAACAAAGAACAAAAATTATCTAAATTTTATCTAAATTATACCAGTTTCACAACAAATAATGTACAGGTTACACTTCTTAAAACATTTGGACATATTTGCAGCAAATCTCATTTCCAGGACTTAACATAGAAGTGTTAAAAAGCCTTTTCATGTGTACTTTTATAGTATAAGTTGTTCTCTGGAAGGGAGCTAAATGAGGTAGGCC